>NW_008794836.1:611371-622625 GCF_000699145.1 Aptenodytes forsteri
CGTGCCGCGGCGCTGCCTCCATTAAGTCCCTCCCGCTCTCCATTAAGTCCCCCCCTGTCTTGGGGTCTGCTGCTGCTTCTCCTGTCCACCTCAAGTCTCCATCTCTCCCCGCACCTTCTCCCGGATGGACTTCGTCTCCAAAGCCTCCTCTGCAGAGCCCTGGGATTCCCCCGAACCACAAGGCATCTCTCACCATGTCTTCTCCAGCCATGCTGGGGAACGTGGAGTCGGGTGAGTGCCCATTAAGTCCCCCCCTGTCTTGGGGTCTGCTGCTGCTTCTCCTGTCCACCTCAAGTCTCCATCTCTCCCCGCACCTTCTCCCGGATGGACTTCGTCTCCAAAGCCTCCTCTGCAGAGCCCTGGGATTCCCCCGAACCACAAGGCATCTCTCACCATGTCTTCTCCAGCCATGCTGGGGAACGTGGAGTCGGGTGAGTGCTGCCTCTGCTAGCTGGACTTGGCTCTTCGGTTCGCGTAGGGTTACCCTGAGGTGTGCAGCAAGGGGAGGGGGAGGAGGTTTCTTGCAGGGTGGCAGTGCCGCAAGGCTAGGCGGTGCTTGGCCCAAGGGTCTGGTTGGTGGCTACACGAGTAGAGTGCAAGCGCTTTTCCTCCTCCGTCTGTATTTGGATTTGCACCGTGCCCGCTGTGTGTCGGGGTGAGGGCTGGTCACTTGGAGGACATGGAAGTGAAAGGGTGGGGTCAAGAGGTGTGAAAAGATGTGGAGTGTTGATGGGAGAAATCGGGGGTGGTGGTGTTTGGCTGTTCTGCCACAGCTCCTGGTGGCTGTAGCTTTGTGGAGAAGTTCCTGCTGATGTTATGAAAACGTTTTGAAATAAAGCCTCCTACAAATTGATGCTGAGCATAGTTAGCCAGTTGTGTATCTAGGTATGGTTCCGATACGGTTACGGCTTTCTAGGTTAACCACCACAGACAGGGAGGCATGCTAACGTTTGTTCAGGCTTCAACCGTTTCAGAGAGTTAAACGCCACCGTATGTAGCATTCGGTAGCATGCCAGAGCCGTGCTGTACCTGGGACCTCGGGATGCAGGTGCTGGCACTGCCCTATCTGCTCGTGAACATCTCCGAGCTGCCGGCGGCACACCTCTGCCCTCTCCTTCCCGCTCCCAAATCCTCCCGGAGCTTGCCCCGGAGCACGTTCGCCCCTCCGTCCAGGCTCCCGGCGCCGCAGCCCGGGGCGGCCTTCTTGCCCGGGAAGGTCTCCCGGCTGGGAGAGGCCGGGGGAGGAGGCTTGCCCACGTTGCCCTCTAGTGCCGCTGCGGGTAACAGCGCGGCGGCCGGGACGTGCCGGCCGGCCGGCGGCGGCGGGGAGGGTAATCCCTCGCACCAGCTGGCAGGATTGCTGGCCGGGTTTCTGTGCTCGGGAGGGGAGCCTGGATGTTCGCGTCCGTCGTGGCTGCTGAGGCTGTGCAGGGCGTGAGCCCAAGTGCCTGCAAGTCAGAACCGAATGCTTTAGTCCGTGCCTAACGTTGTGTTTAGCGAATGCTTTTACATGCAGCTCTTCCAAAGCATAAATGGTTTGGCATTGCAGGACTTTTATATTCTCCTTTCCTTTCTCTGGGATGAGCTGAGGAACCTGCAGTGAATTTTCAGTGGTAGTACAACTTTGGTTTAGCATCTTTCCTTCACGTGGTTTGGGTGGCATGAAATTTATCGGTGAAGAACAAAGGAGATTGGAAGTGCAATTAAGTTATTTCTAGTTTTGGGAGAGCAGAGGATGATAAGCTAATAGGTGCAGAGAATGTTTCTTTAACTGGAATGAGCAGTAAATATGTGTATATAAAACCTGGAATGAAATAGAAACAAGCAGTTTTACTTGTAGCTGCTGATGTAGCTTGTCAGAAATCTGTCTGCATGTCCCAGTATAGTATCTGCTACAGCTTTCGTTGTGCTGCCTATGTCTCTTGTGTTTGTTTGCCTCCTAAAGAAAAAGGGAAGGGAGTTACAGTTGATGTTTGGTGGGTGGAGGAACAGTTAATTGACTATGGATCTGGATTTTTATGGCTAGACCTGGTATGTAAGTCTGTCGTCTTCAGTGCCTGGAAGCTGAATAGTAGGATTTTCAGATGTACCTGATAATTCTTCATGTGGATTTGTAGAGGCTCAAGATAGTTCCAGTAGAAGTGCAGAATCCAGGATAACAAATGTTAACCATCTTGACCAACAGGCTTATTTTTCTGGTTACCTTTCACAGGCATTGACTGCATTAGTTAGATGATCTCTTGCAATAAAAGGGATTTCTAGTTTTTCAGATTTCTAGGAGAAAAGGGTGGGATTTCAGGAAAAAGTGATATGGAAAAAAAATTAAAGGTTTTTTCTTCCCCCCCCCCCAGGTGGTCCACCTCCTTCCCCACAGTCACAGTCTGCTCCTGTGACTCTTCCTGGAAATCTTCCTTCTAGCAGTCCTTACACAATGCCTCCAGAGCCGACCCTCTCCCAGAATCCCCTCTCCATTATGATGTCCAGGATGTCCAAATTTGCCATGCCCAGCTCTACACCGCTCTATCATGATGCCATCAAAACTGTGGCCAGCTCGGATGATGACTCCCCTCCAGCACGCTCCCCAAACTTGCCACCTATGAACAGTGTACCAGGTAAGAAACTCAAAGAAACATAAGCCCAAGCTATCAGGCAATACAGTGAGGGTGATTTTTATGGAAGCTTCATCAGATGAAGATGGTGAGAGGGAAAAACCTTGAAGAATATACAGCCATGGGTTGTTTTTGAGGAAGGCAGTTGCAGTTCTCTGAAATGGGGAGATGGAAATTCTCCTTGCAACCAGTTTTTTCTGTCCAGAAAGTGTTTAATCTGGAAAACTGTTATGTATGGGAGAGATTTCCACTCAGGCAGACTGGAATTACTTGTGTGAGTGAATGCTGCTCATGAGAATAAGGGTCAGACCTACAATGTGTTACCCAGAGGAAACCGTTCTCCCCCTGTCTTAAGGCAGTGTCACAGAAGCTTCACAGGTTTTTTTTGTTTGGTGGTTTGGGGTTTTTCTTGACACTGAATCACTGGTCTTTTCCTGAGTTTTGTGGATTGCCTTTGTTACAGAAGAGAGTGTTAGAGTGCTTTCTCAAAGCAAACATATTTTCATATGGGGAATGTGTAATGGCAGGTGACCTCAACCAGTAAAATAAAACATTGTCCTTTTGGGCTGTCTTGTGGGTGAGCATGTTTATATGAGAAATCCAATCCCTGCTGATAGCTTAATGTTTGTGGGTACATATTTAATACAAAAGTAGGCAGTAGCCCCTCCACCCAATTGAATTAACATAGTTGAAAGAGGGGATGAGTGGATCTTTCATGAGAGCGGCAACTGGTAATCTATTCTTGATGAGTTTACCTGTAAGTCTGCTGTCTGTTTCACGCAGTAATGATCAGAGTGGCTGAATATACCTGAGGAAGCTGGCTAATTAAGTTCATGATGATAGCTCATTAACCTCATTGATCGCCGCCTCCTAGTCTTAGGAGGGTTACCTGATTTATCACTTCTTGAGTTTTGAAAGGAGATTCAGTCACCTCCCAGTGGACAAGTGTCCATACGCTGATAATCTGTCACAGACATGTTTGTTACTGCCTGCATCATCTAGACTGCCAGGGAAGTAGTAAAGGTATGGGTTGGATTGAGATCCTACTTACAGAACAGGCTTTAGTCACTTTTTGATAGGGCAGTGACAAGCTTAGGGAGGCAGCTGTGCAGGTGGCATACATCTTCTGGTTAAAATAACATTTTCCAGAGCCACTACTGATGGTTTTTTTACTAGCACTGATTTTTTTTTTTGTGTGTGTGCACAGATTTGGTAACCTTGCATAAAGCTCTCTGATAGCTTTATTGATTGTTATTGGCTGTTATCTAAATGTGATTCCTTATTTCTTCCCTAGGAATGGGCATTAATTCTCAGAATCCTCGAATTTCAGGTCCAAACCCAGTGGGTCCAATGCCAACCCTTAGCCCAATGGGAATGACCCAGCCTCTTTCCCATAACAACCAGATGCCCTCTCCAAATGCTATGGGACCCAATATACCTCCTCATGGGGTCCCCGTGGGACCCGGCCTGATGTCACACAACCCGATGATGGGGCACGGTTCCCAGGAGTCTCCAATGGTACCTCAAGGACGCCTGGGCTTCCCACAGGGGTTCCCTCCCGTACAGTCCCCTCCACAGCAGGTGCCATTTCCACACAATGGGCCCAGTGGTGGGCAAGGCAACTTCCCAGCGGGAATGGGCTTCCACGGAGAAGGACCTCTGGGGCGTCCTACCAACCTGCCCCAAAGTTCGACAGATCCAGCACTTTGCAAGACTGGAGGCCCTGGCGGTCCAGACTCCTTCACTGTTCTCGGAAACAATATGCCTTCGGTTTTCACTGATCCAGAGCTGCAGGAGGTGATCCGTCCTGGAGCCACGGGAATACCAGAGTTTGACCTGTCCAGGATCATCCCGTCGGAGAAGCCTAGCCAGACACTACAGTATTTCCCTCGTGGGGAGGTGCCAGGCCGCAAGCAGCCGCAGGGTCCTGGGCCTGGGTTCTCCCACATGCAGGGGATGATAGGAGAGCAGACCCCGAGGATGGGACTAACGTTGCCTGGCATGGGGGGCCCTGGGCCAGTGGGAACTCCGGATATCCCTCTTGGGACGGCTCCGTCCATGCCAGGTCATAACCCGATGAGACCGCCTGCCTTCCTGCAGCAAGGCATGATGGGGCCGCACCACCGCATGATGTCACCAGCACAAACGGCGATGCCTGGCCAGCCCGCGCTAATGAGTAACCCCGTGGCTGCCGTGGGCATGATCCCAGGCAAGGACCGAGCCCCTGCGGGGCTGTACAGCCACCCGGGCCCTGTAGGGTCACCTGGTATGATGATGTCAATGCAGGGCATGATGGGACCCCAACAAAACATCATGATTCCCCCCCAGATGAGGCCCCGAGGTATGGCTGCTGACGTTGGCATGGGAGGATTTAGCCAAGGCCCTGGAAACCCAGGGAACATGATGTTTTAAGCTGCTACCACAAGACTGGATGTTCTGATCCTTGTCAAGATGAGATTCCAAGTCCTGAGCGCTTTTTTGGGAGCTTCAGGAGTACAGTTTGGCCATGCAATAGGTGAAAAGAGACCAGAGGATGCTTTGGGAAATCTCGAATGTATGGAATTACCTGAAAAAAAAAATTATTCATTTTAACAGGTTGGTTTTTTTTAAGATTTATTTTTTAAAAATTATTTTTGTGGACTTGGGTATCCCGTGACGGCACCTGCTTTGAGAATCTGTAGCTGTATTTTGAGAATTGCCATTTGTCACAAGTTGCACCATTCTCTGTATGTTTACGTCCTTCGGACTGGCTTCTCCCAGGACTCTTGGTTATTTTTGGGGTTTTTTGTGTACTGTACTATATTGTAAAAGGGATTTTAGCAGAGACTTTAGTCTTTGGGGTGAGAGGAGAATGGGATTCTAGGCTGTTTACTTTAGGTGGAGAATCCATCTTCAGAACTTCGGACTATTTTCCTTCAACTCCAATGTATAGAAAAACCAAACTACGACCTCAGAGCAGAGTATTAATGAAAAGCACAAAAAGGAACTTAAGTTCAGTGAGGGGAATCTTTTAAAAGAAATAAATAATAAGTTAAGGACATATTTTTCAAATTATGGCGTGCTGTCCAGCACCTTCTGTCTCTCCCTCCCACTCTTTATTAAATAGGCTTCTCTCTCTCCGTCCCCCTTCTGTCTCCTCCTATGGCAGCTGCAATACATTGTGTTATTTTGGGGAGTAAATCTAGGAGAGCCTCTCCTCACGTGGGGACTCTTCCCACTTTTAGGAAGGGGCTGGACTTGGACACTGTTACATCCTACAGTAGTCTCTCTCGCTGTTTCCTATTCTCCTTTTCTTAGAAACGCCAAGTGATTTTATTAATGTGGGAGTGGAACAGACACTAAAAGTTATCAAGGATTTTTTTTGTGGTTATTTTTTTTTTCCTCCCCAGCGTAAAACGTTCTGTGTAACCTCCATTAAATTTGGTACAAAACCACTCGCCAGGGCTGTGGTGTCAGAAAAATAAAATATATTGTTTCTTACAAAAATGAACTGTCTTCTTTATCCAGTCCAGTTGTTTCTGTGTACATCAGACAGCTGGCCAGATGACTGTTTGCTCTTCCTTATGATCACAGCCAGCCTAGAGGCCAGGTGGGATAAGCTTTGGCAGCTCCTAAAAGTCTGGTCTGTAGGCAGCTGCGTGCTCCTTGCAAGGCACTTCTGTTTGCTTAATCCTGAACTGAGCTTGTTTTTCCTCAGAGTGAGGTCTTACTTCAGAACACCCCAGGGATGATAGTTACAGTCTTTCTTCCTCGATTTGTTGAGGGTCAAGGAGTAGATGAAACTTCTTGTCTCTGTCACTTTCTCCTGGTGAGTGTTTGCAGCACTACCAGGTACATGGTTTTGAGCTTTCCGTAAGCAGCGGTGTCTGTCTGCCGAGCGCCGGAGTCCAACACTGTGCCGGGCCACCGGGGTTGTGTGTCCCCCTGGGGGCTTTGGATTGGGTAGGGTCTCTGACTGCCACTGCTCAGAGGCCGAGACAGTGGGGAACGGATGGACTTAAATAACAAAGGTGAGAAAGAAATCGTCAGTGAGCAGATTTTTATCAAGACAACCCTGCTGGGTAAATTGTTGCTTTGCCACAGTTCTCATCGATTGCTTTCTAATCCCCTGTCTTTTCAAACTTGCCTTTTGAGAGAATTTCACCAAGAAGGTTTTATGGTTTTGTCTATGAGGAGTGAAAGACTGGATGCTGAAACATGGACTGGGAGTTGAGCCCTGCTCCTGGAGAAGACCAGGATGAGCCAGATGTGGATCTGTAGGGCAGAGCGTGGGCTCTGTGGCTGTCTGCTCTGTGGTCCCCCAGCACTGTATATGCAGCATGTAATCTCTGTTCTTCCTTCCACTTACTGTTGCTTGAAATTATTTCAATGAGTAGTTTCCTCAAAGGGCTGGCTATTACTGTGAAACTTCATGTGGAGAATGAGTATCTTTAATATGCTTGTGAGTGAGAGTTTTTCAGAGTTAACTGATCCTTAACAGGTGGAAAAAGAATTGCTGTCAGTGGCCAGCTTACCGAAGTTTCGTTGCTAGTGTTACAAAATGAGTGAAGCCATGCACCATTGGAGGCATGCAAGCCTCAGAGCCTTCTATTGCCTGCTTCCAAATTCACCTTTGTGCTGTCATGCAAATTTACAATGATTTTGGGTGAGAATTACTCTTTTGACAAAGTGTAGGATGCATGTTGTGGTGCTTCCCTCTAACAAGACAAGCAGCGTGCCTGAAGCACGGGCTTGTCAAGATTTTAGAAAGAGCTGACAATGACACAGTAAGTGTTATTTCTGTAGAGCGGAGTTACCTCTTCTTTAAATGGTTGCACAGCTCCCTTCTGAGGACCTTGCATGGGAATTGTCACAGTGCAACCTTTTAAAACGTTGCCACTTCTGCCACGACTTCTGACTGGTTTTACCATGTTGAACAAAGCGAACTTCTTGATCGACATAGAAATAACCTGCAGGGTTTGGGTTTTTTTAACAGTCTTTCTGAGTGCCTCCTATGCCTGTTGAGGTATTTTGAATATCAGAGGATTTGAGGTGACTGCAACTTACTCCATAGAAAAATTAGCACAGGGGATTCACTGTTTCAAAGCCACTTGATAGTGAAAGGATACATTTTAAAGATGCTGGATAATTAAAGTTCCTTTTGTGTCCGTCTAACTTAAGATGCTGGCATTTGGTATCTTAATGAGATTTTTTTCCTACAGAAAATGCAGAAGATGTGGATTCTCCTGAGTCCACGTAGGTGCACTTAACCTGAGTGGCGTTGCCTGGTTTGCACTAGCTGATGGACCAGAGATGCTAATGCCTTAGCTGGCTCTGGTCAGAAAAATATCTCAGTAGATGTAGACTGAACTTCTCTGATTCTGCTTCTCCCCTTTTCGCTTTGCAAATGAAAGAGCTTTCTAGCTGCCAGCCTTGCAAATTCACCTTGGGATCTGTAAGTGAGGCTCTGTTCTCTCCTGCTTACTTTTAATCAATAGTAACTGTGACTCAGCTCTGGTAGTCGTGGTGCAGTTGAAGATGGAAAGTGGGGTTGCCATTTTTAGTTTTCTTCCCCTCCCCCTCTTTTTTTTTTTTAAACTTTCAAATCCTCCTCCTCCTCCACCTTTGTTTGAAAGAATGAAATAGACTTTATTCATACATGCTTGGCTGCTCTTCCTCTCTAGTAACATGGGAGGACACAGTCTGCTGTTCAAATTATCTCATCCCAGATGGCTGCGCAGCCGGAGTGCGGAGAGACTTAAAAGGTAAACCCAGCAGATGGTGAACTTCTGAAACGCGAAGTAATGCGCCTGCTAAATCAAAAGTTTAAAATATTTCAAATCTGTTTGTTTTAAAGTAGTAGACCTCCTCCACCTTTGTTTGAAAGAATGAAATAGACTTTATTCATACATGCTTGGCTGCTCTTCCTCTCTAGTAACATGGGAGGACACAGTCTGCTGTTCAAATTATCTCATCCCAGATGGCTGCGCAGCCGGAGTGCGGAGAGACTTAAAAGGTAAACCCAGCAGATGGTGAACTTCTGAAACGCGAAGTAATGCGCCTGCTAAATCAAAAGTTTAAAATATTTCAAATCTGTTTGTTTTAAAGTAGTAGACTTTAGTTGCAGACAGGTCATCTGTGAAGTACACTGGCAGTTTCAAGCAACGTCTAAATAAACTCGTGCTTTGTACCTGTGTCATGGGCTAGCTAATCTACCAAAGAACATGACAAGCGAGTAGCCAGCCTTACAAGTTTAGTCCTGACCTCCTAGTGGTATCTAATGGGTAACATTTCAGAAGACAGACCAGTATGTGGAGATCTAATCTGCATCAATCTTGGTTGGGATTTGAATGCTGGTGGTGCTTCTGGTACAATACCGGTATCCTGACTTGGAGTAGATGTGGGTGCCCGACTCTTCCTGAGGGTAAGTGTGAATCTGAACACACTTCTTAGACTGTTGGAATGCAGCGTTTGTTGTGCCAGAGTGCTGGGGCTATTACAAATATGGTATACACAGGGCTTAATTTTGCGGTGCTTGGTATGCTGACCGTCTATTATGCTGCTTTTCATTCTGGCAGAAAAGGCTACGTTTCATTGGTGGTGCTCTTCTGCACTCATGATAGTGAATGCTTTCCTCGTGCAGCCCTGGCAGGCTGTTGGCTGAAACCTGTTCCCTATTTTGATACTTCTCGAGGAGAAATGATCCATGTTTGATATAGGCCTGTATTTAGTAGAGCGCGCTGCACTGTATCGATTGGTATTAATTCTTAACCTAAAAAAGGTAAGTTGTCTTGCATATGTGCTGTGTCATCTTTCTGGTGAGGTGACCTCTAATTGAAACATTTCTCAGTTTTTAGACAGTCCACATAGTTTCCAATAACTTCTGTTAATGCTGTTTGTTGTGGTAGATGTGTAACACTTCGCTTTATCATGCTCTTTCCACTTAAGGTTAAAGCGTTATCAGGAGTGTTCTTCAGGCCTTAAAAAGACCCAAACCCAAACTGCTAGCTTTAATATGTTGGGTTTATTGACAAATATACCAAGCTCACTATCCTTTTAATCTCCTTTTGACTTTCAACCAGCAAACTTTTTGTGCTGAGAGATGTAGGTCCTCATGACTCATTACACACTCAGATTTTAAGCTTACGATTGTCTTTGAGTCGGAGCATGAGGCAGGAAAGAAAAGTGATGCTGTTTTGTCTGGGATAGTGGAAACTTTAACAGAGGATGTTTACCATGAGGAGAGAACAAAACCCTAGATTTAAGTTGACATCTTTCCTGCCCATTACCTGCTATACTAACATTGCCTTAAATGAAACATACTGTATGAGGATAGGTTTGCAATGCAAAATGAAAAAAAAGTCTTTTAAGTTTAAGTTGACCAACCTGCATTAACTGCATTGGACTAAAATAGCAAGGGAGGCAGACTAACTTGGGTTAGCAGCTCCAGCTCAAGTTTGAGGGAACCTGAGGTTGAACGTGTTACTGCTCATGTCAGCAGTTCTTATATTAACAGCCCAGGGTAAGAAAGTTTTGGATTTCTTTTTCTGTCCCCTGGGATTTCTGTCTTTCCCAGTTCTTGCAAAGAGTCGGCCTATTTATGTAAATGCACTGGTTCCTTGGGAAATTGTTGATTTCTGAAAATTTTTATTCCATGTTCTCAGAAATGCCTCAGCTCCTCCATGCTGTGTTTGCAGTTCAGCACTTCTCACTTACCTGTGTCCTTTGGTCTTAAAACTCCTCCACTGTCCCACCAATCCTCTTCTGAAATCATTATTTACACTAGTTGTGGTCAGAAATAACTCCTCCTTCATACCGTGGGCCACGACTACCATGGAGTTGCTCAGTGGGATGAGACCAATGCATGGCCCAACCACTGAGGGGAAGGGTAAGGCTGGAGTGGGGCACAGAGGGCACTGCAGAAACCCTGTAAGAGGCAATGATGAAGTACCCTGTTTCCAGTGGAGGCTTATTCCTAGCTACTGCCAAGAAGCTGGCCTGTTTTTCTGAGGTCTTCTGCTGTTACTGAAACCTATGTTACCCTGCCTAGAGTGATATGATTATTTTAACAGTGTGAATGCAGTGTCCTTTAACAATCTTACGTGCACTAGGACAGCTCACGCTGCCAAGTTCTGTGGGTCTTGACCATGCTGCAATTTTTAACCTGGTTGCTGGTCAGTTTTGCTGGGAGATGCTCCTAGCGCTTGTTTAGGAGAAGGTATGTGAATTCCCCCTTTGTCTACTGGTATGGCCAAAGCTTCTGATGCTGTTGCCTGATGCCCCTTTCCCAAGCAGTCCGTGCTTCACAAATAACTTGCAATCATATGCCTAATGTTTCCATCGCTGTTCGCCAAATACTTTATACTGTGCATGAGAGCACTTGATTAGAGCAGAACACGCTGTTCTTAAGCAAGGGTAGGCCATTGATTTTTATATAATAGCATTATGTTTTTAGGCTGTAGAAAAACTTGGTGGAAAATAACAATCATGGAATCATGGAATAGTTTGGGTTGGAAGGGACCTTTAAAAGTCATCTAGTCCAACCCCCCTGCAATGGGCAGGGACATCTTCAACTAGATCAGGTTGCTCAGAGCCCCGTCCAACCTGACCTTGGATGTTTCCAGGGATGGGGCATCCACCACCTCTCTGGGCAACCTGTTCCAGTG
>NW_008794836.1:624584-633534 GCF_000699145.1 Aptenodytes forsteri
GCAGCCCAGGCTGCCCTTGAGCTTCACATTCCCCACCAGTCCCTCCTTGTTGGTGAGAACAAGGTCCAGCGTAGCACCTCTCCTCATTGGCACCTCTGTCACTTGGAGAAGGAAGCTATCATCGACGCATTCCAGGAACCTCTCGGATTGCTTATGCCAATGTTTTGTTTGCTTTTTTGACAGCTTCTAATAGCAGTTCAGTGAGACCTCCAGCAATGTATTTAGTATTCAAATTATTCTGTTCACTGTGCGTGCTGTCAACATGTAATTGTGGTGGGGGCAGGCTAATGAAAGAGTAGAGGTAAATCCAGCCCACGCTTCTCAGGGAGAAGGTACTGTAGTGCCGCCAGTCACATATCTGTCAATGACTTACATTAACATCACTGCAGTCTGTTTTTGCTAAGTTAGAAGGCGTAACGCAGAACCAAAACTGCAGGGCCATTTTAATAAGTGGTCCCCCTATTTCAGCCTTTATATATCCCAAAGAAAGTAGGTCAGGATCCAAGTTTTATTTACTGATTGAAAAATGGGGATTTTGGCAACATTGTGATCCTTAGTACTGTCTTACCAGAAAAAGTGTCATCATCTCAGCTACAAGTACTTCTGTTGGCTATGCTGGTGTATTCCTGCTTCAGCAAGTGCAAAATAGATGCAATGCTGCTCACAGCTGAAGTCGATAGCAGCTCCCCAGACTTCCTTATTTAAAGCATATTAAGCAGAGTTCACCAAGAGTTCTTGTACTTGGCCCGCTGTGGTTCTTTTGCATGTATGCAGCAGAACTCCTATAACTACAGGAGTGCAGGGAAGAGGTCTGGAGGCCTTCTGTCCCTTTGGAGAGGTTTTGTGTGCACAAAAATGCCCTCAAGAAGATGGGGTAGCTAAATGCCACGCAATTTGGGAGGTTCATCTGTCTGCAGAACAACCCTCCAACATGACAAAAGAAAGGGAAAGGCACAGTGGCTTCTGCAGTTCGCCATACATAAAAGCAATCGTTATGTCAAAGCTCTCAAGTCTAGTAGTACAGAGCAAGGGTTTCATCCCACAGTCCCAGCATATGAGGAACAGGTATGTTTTCTCTCATATTCCTCAAGCAGCAGGGCAATTTAAAAAGGTCTGTTCTCTCTCTTGCTGTTTTCAGCCTCTCTGTGCTTTTGTGTGGCTACCTCAGAAGTGAACTCCAGCCATTCCGTTACACGGCTTCTTTCGTCTTGCTGCTAACAGTGAAAAGTGACACTGTGCCACCCTGTGTCTGGTAGGAAAAAGTCCCCTCATCTAAAATACCTTTAGAATAGGGAAGGCTGGCAGGAATATAAAGAAAAATAGTCAAAGACTGTGACAATAAACTAATTTTAATTTAAGACAACTTAATCATAAGTCAGTTTGCTGATTTTCTTCCACCTGAGAGCACAGGTTATTGTACTCCTCTGGACTGACTGAGTACTGTGAAAGAACTTCTAGAAATTCTTCGAGTGGGCAGAGACCTGCTCTACATCCTTTCACCACTTGCTCCTGCAAAGGCAAAGAGACAAAATCACAGATCTAGTGCGTTGCCAAAGCCCTTTTTTGCTGATACTGATGCGTTCTGCAGCAGGGAAATATGCTAGTCGAGGCAAAGACAGAGAGGCAGAGGTTCAAAGTCTTTGCCTAAACTCGCACTAGATAATAGCCAGCTCAACAGAAAAGATATCTTGGCTACCATGGATTTGCTGTAGGTGTCTTACTCTGTTATCTGGCTTGACAGCATGCTCGGAGCAAGCCTTGTTTCACAGCTTTACACGCATGCATGGCAAAACCAAAAGCCCAAGATTTGTACAAGGGAATTCCCCTGCGATCTTACCTCTCCATGATAAGACAGGCGAACAAACCATTCTTTGGACTGCCGGTGCTGATACAGTTCCAGGGTCACATCTGCAGCATAAGGTGGCCACTTGCCATCAAAGGTGCCCAGTGCCACCAGGAGAAGAATAAGGGTAATGTCATGAGAAGCATAGAGAATGAGCTTTCTGATAAAAAAGGGAAGGAAAAAAAAAGCCCCAAACCTAAAACGTTAGCTGTGTTCCTTCATGGATAGCCAGTTGCACACATGCTTTTTCTAGCAGATGAGCACTCATCGTCTTTACCCCACACATTCAACATCTTTCTGAACCAGCTTTTCATACTGACAGCAAGTCAGAATTTATAACGATTAGAGGAAGAGATCTGCCCTGTACCTGGCCTTTTCAGCTGGAGATGAGGGATCTACTGCTTCTGTAATGTTCTTCTGTAAGGTATAGAAAAGGAGACCAACGCTCATCTGAAGAACTTCTCTATAAAAGAAGCAGACATAAATCTACTGGTTTTTAAACTTTCACATTAAATAATTTCAAACGAACACCTGGGAACCTGCTTTTCTCTTACAAATTGATAACATGTATTGAGTGTAGCTAAGAACTATTAAATGCAATTCCTATGGTTACTTTTTATTTCAGCAGTTGCATAGTCACTGCAGAGATTCTAATGTGATTGCAGACTGGGAGGGGAGGGAGAGGTGTTAACAAGCAGTCTCATGAGGTGTGGCCCACATAAAGGGGAATCTAGAAGCTCCTTGATGTTCTCTTTGCTATTTTGTTTCCCTACTTGTGATTTTTGGATGCATGGTTTTCAGCTAGGGAAGATGACTGCAGATGACTGCAAAACAGCAGCTGAAGTGGTTGGGGTCTTTGGCGGGAGGGGGAGGGGCAGAATTCAAGAAGGTGGCGGCTATATTTAAAAATTAGTTTTTATCCTTGTATTGAACAAAGGGGAGATCTTTAGGCAACTTCTGGTGTGAAGAAACATCCCTCTACCTAATGAATAAGTCAGTGGAAATGGAGGATGAGTGTGAGTGTGACTCTCCCAGGTGTTGTGGGAGTGGGGGAAATCAGTTTTTCAGTACCCGAGATCTCTAATGCAAGTTAAAGAAAAGGCTAAGGGCAACTGCCCTAACAGAGAAGGCAGTCCTGTACCACCACCTGAGAAGAGCTAGTGAATATGGCAGCTGCGAATGAATCTGAAAGGAAAACAGCTGCTAGGCTAGCAACTCAGCCACCTTTACAAACAACTGCGGAGGAGGTAATTAACTGCATGTAGCAGCAGATTCTTTTGCAAGTAGTTACATGTGTGCAGGGCCTGGCATCACCTTTTTCACCAGCACCAACGCTTCTCAGCCCAGCTGTGCAGGTGCTATCCCTGGGATAAACTTCCCAGGTTGGAATTCAGACTGTAGTTGTGCATCTGCAAGGGCAGCCTTGCCTGTGCAGCCTTAGTGCTCAGGCTGGAAGCACCTCCTACTCTCTTCTGCTTTTGCCTTTCACACAGGTTCACTTAAACAACCGTGGCAACTGAGGCATTCACTGCCTACCTCAGTGGCTTACTACTGTTCCTCGGAGACTACTCTCTCCACAACTGTCAGCAAAACAGGACGTAAGCCCACATCTTGGCCTCCTCAGTGTGGACTCCTTTTTCCTAGCTCATGTTCCTGACTCAAGGCACTGAACTTTACACTGAGATGGCTGAGGCATGAATCTCATGAGGGGGCAGTAGCCTCTGGTGGGGGGAATGCGGCAGATCAGAAAGGACTTCTGTCTGCCACAGTAAGCTGGTGTAGCTCATCCACCCTGGGTAAGCCTAAGGCAACCCCTAAGGCTGGAGGCAGGGATACAAGCAATTACCTTGAACCGTCTTCCAGAAGGAAAAGCAGCGAGTCAACAGATCGACGCTCAACTGTCTGCTGAAAGTTCTTCAGCACAGGGCAGCTTGGCAAATTGTGAACCTGGAAGGAGAAGATGTAGCGTAACAATAGGGTTTGACCCTTTCTGAACCCAGCCTGAAGACACATGGATGACTGCCCGCAGAAAACAGCTGTTCATGTCACAGCATTTGTACTACAGTATTCATGTGAGGAGTTCTAGGATGGTTTTAAACATACAGACTTGCTCCATGTACCAAAAGGATGGATGTTTGTTCTTGAGGATACATTTCTATGTGAAGGGACTGTAACGCCTTGAGCTATTCAACCAACAGCCATGCCAATTACCATTAGCGCCAGCAAAAAAGAGGTACTAAGGGGGATACAAATATGCCTAGCTCCCTTCCAGTAGCCAAAGCAATCTGGCTCACAGGTAGGATGCTGGAACCAGGATTAAGATGACTCTTAGGTGCTGACTGCTAAAAAAGGGAAAGCACTTTGTAATGGGGTAAGCAAGGCCCAACTGTTCTCTTAGGTCTACTTCATTACACTTGAAAGAGATGCTGGATTTCAAGGTAAGAACACAAATACTGGAGGTGAGTCTTCATCTATGCTAGAGCAAGGCTGACTCCACATCTTGCTTTTTAAAAAGGCCATGCTATTTCTATAAACTTTCTGGATTGCACAGAAAGGTACTGGGGTACCCACTGGTGTCAGCAGGTCTTGGCACTCCATGGTTTCGTACATATGCATGGTAAAGGGATGTTTCTTTCTGTGACAGTGCACAGAACTGCTCAGCTCACCTGCTCAGCAAGAACGTTATCAAGGAGGAGAAAAAAATCCACAGGCTTATCACCATCAATACCCATCTTCTCCTTAATTGTTTTCAAGTCATCAGAGACACCTGGCTGTTGCAGAGCATCCTTCAACTTATGCCTGTCAGGGAATTAAGAAAACAAAAGAAAAACTTCTCACACATCAGACTTCCTATTTTTTCGGGGTTTTTTTGTGACCCCAGCCCAGTGGAGTTGTCTCACATCAGTGAGGGGTAGAAGAGAAGCACCACAGGATACTGAGGGATTCCTGATTTTGCGAGTCTAAGTTGCAAAGCAGACAGACACTGTGTCTAGACGTCAAGGATCGGAGCTGGCTATCTGCTCTTGCAGAGGTGGGGGAAAAAAATTAAGATGAAATGTGAACACCTCAGAAGTGGTTCCCATAAGCAAGGGCTGTGTATCAGTTAACAGATCTGGTCATACTGGAGCAGTATAAGTCTGTGTCTTCAGGGAGTAGCCTTTAACTGCCTCATGAAAGAAGAAAGGGTAGAAGCTTTGAACTGATTGCTGTATGGTGTGGGAAAAGGGAAACACCTACTCACTTGTAGCTTAAATTCACCTCTCACTTTGTTAGAAGCCATTTGCCTCTTTACACTGTTTTATTTTTAAAAGTTTAGCTGAGAATATCCATGCTACGTACTTCAAGCAAAATATGTTGCATAGGTTTTGTTTTCTCTGACTCTGATCTGCTGGGGAGGAGGTGGGAAAAGTTTAAGTCTGCTTTTTATTTTTTTACTAAGAGCTCTAGTTTCTGTTTGAAATCGAATGTGCTAGGAGTTCTGGCATAGGTAGCCTGTAAGCTGAGGCAGTGCTTCTTACTGTAGCTTAAAAAATCCACCTTGACGTGGTCACAAAATGTGCTCAGTTGGTGGGCTGGGGGGAGGGAGCGGAAGAGCTTGCAGTTTACTCCCTTTTTGGACAGCTGACGTTACTAGAGGAGGCTGAATGTACAGAGGAGGCTGAGTGTACTGCTTGCTTCTGTGGGCTGTGACCTCACCACTGTTAAGAACGATCCTTTGCCTGCAGAGTCAAGCATTATATAATGAGCTTTTGCAAGTGAATTCTGACAACTCTTGAATTTTGGACAAAAATATGCTAATGTATAATCCAACCAAACTGTAATACATTTGCCTCTCTTGTGTTTCCACCCCATGCCCAACCTGGCACAGGCATTTAGAGTACTTGACTCTGCAAACATGAGTGTTCTTTGTATGTAGGATGTTCCTTATTTTACTTCATTAGTCATTGTTAAATGTGTCAAGGCTGAGTATATTTCAGTTTCTTCAAGGTATAAATGTGACAGGAATGTTGTAATAACCCCCAACCAAACCAGAAGCTGAATATAAAAAGGAGGCCCAATATGTTCACACTGGAAAGGCTTGTTAAGGGATGTAGATGACATTAATTCTGCCCTGCAGCAATGCCACAGAATAGCTGTACATTAGCTAGTAATGAGTGTTTGCTAGACACAGACTAAATTAAATTGGTCTTTCAAGAAAAAGTGTCTATATTTTCTTTTCTTCTGGTGTCACTGCTTGGTATATGACTCCGCTCACCGAGTATTTTATACAACTAGCTAACCATTCCCAAAGAATAGTAAGTGGCAGGGGAAGAAATTGGGAAATGGGAAGAAAATGTGCAGTTTTAAATTACTACTGCTGAAATGAAACAGCAGTGAAATCATATCGGGAGGTACGGCTGGCAATTACCTGCTCAAGCATTTCAGGCGCTGGCAGTTGTGGTAATTGGGGTAGAGGATTTCAGAGCTTGCTTCATCAGTGACAATGACAACAGATCCTGTGGAATGAGGAGGAAGCTTCTGTAATCACTAGTGCATCTGCATGTCCTTAGACTGCTTTAATCACTCCCACAGCCTTTGTGCTCAAGTTCATTGTTGTCAACTAGCAATTCCCCCTGAGCTATCACCTGCAACACAAGCCACTGTGCTTGTTTCTGTGCACACAGCATTTAATTCCACAGGGATATCTGCTGTGCACCTTGTAAAGCTTTCTAGTTGTATGTTCATTTTTTTTTTTTTTTTTTTTTGTCTTACTTTTTGAATTTGTGGTTTTTGTAATTTTGTATGTGCCAAAAATTAGTTTCTGTGTCATGAGGTGTAAGGAGCCCTGGCAAGTCACTTCTACTATTTGTTCCTGGAACTGAATACGGAGGGAGCAGAGGCGAGATCTTCAAAACCCAGAGCGTATTTCTTGGCTGATGTACTTGTGTTTCTGTGAGAAACTTTTTTTAGATGTGGATCTCGTGAACATTGGACCTGGAACTTTTTGCCCTCTTGATTCTGAAGCGGGTTAATGCTAACCTCCTCAGTAGGTCTAAAATTGCAGCATTCATGGCAACAGATCCAAGCTGAGCACCAGCAGAAAGCTACACGAAGAGAGGGAGCAAGTGACAAGTTGATAAAGAACATGAAGAACCAGGAGAGTACAGGGAAGAGGCGCAAAGAACCAGGGAAGAAGTAACAACCAGGAGCCAGAGAGAGTTGGGATATGTGAAGTGTGTGCATCTAGGGAAGACTGAGAAAGGAAAGGCACCGGTCAGAAGCCTCCCCAACCTTCTTTCTGCTGTTGGTACAGTCCAGCTAGCAGGCACCGTGTGGACTCCAGATTCCGGAAAATATTAGTGGAACGGATGCTGAAAGAGAGAAAGCAGTTCGTGAAGTAGCACTTTCTCCTTCACATGGACGCGGCTGCAGCTGGGGAGGACTTGCTAGAACTGAGGGTTCTGCTTTCACTGTGGCTTTGGAAACCTGTGGTGGGATTCATCTTGCCTCGCTACAGCGAGGCGCTATATCTTAAATAGACACCTATATCTGAATTGCCCTTTAACTTCCCTTCAGAGGCAGTGGAGATAGATAACAATTTGGCACTTCTCTGGTGTAATTTTTCTCTCATCCTAAACCAGGCACTCCCAGCATTACTGATGTGAGCAGCAGGGGTGTGCTTCATCTCACTGAACTTTAGCTATTTAATCTACAGTGAGTTAAACTGTGCTCCAGAAATGCCTGTTTCTCTTCACTCACCATAAAGGCGCATAATACCACTGTCAATGGCTAAACCTAGGTGAGATGAATCTGTCCCTGGCATCACTCCCAGGACTGCGGGGGAATTGGATGCTTTGTGTCACAAGTGAGTTCTAGTATCGGGCTCTGCAGGCTGAGCAAAGATGAAGGCCCAGGGGCCAGCCAGTCGGCTATAGGGTGGAAAAGGGTATGCTGGTCAGAAAGTTTCCCTAGCACGGGGCTAGTCGTTGGGATGGAGGAAGCAAGGGAAGGTCCAGGAGGGAACCAAGAGACTCACAAAACCTCAGCAGGCTTAAATGTTGGTGAGAGAAAGTTGGCTTCTTCCACATAGCTTCTCCTCAGCCTTTCCCCCAGGGCAAACATCTGCTGCATCCCTACTGTTGTCAGCTGTCCTGCAATTGCACCACCCTAAGTGCAAAGAAAAGGAAGGGTCTCCAGTGGAATATGGAAATAAACAAGTTTACAGAGAGAACACGAAACCACCGTGAAAGACAGCCTCACCTTGAATGTGGTCTTTTTGTATTGCTCCTCATAGCGTGAGGGAGGTCGAGGTCCTCCATTTAGGTCAGTCACCACGTAATCAAACTTAGTCTGAGCGGGTACATCTAAAAGAGTGGGATGCCATTCCACCTGTTTCAAAACAAGCAGTGCTTCAGTGAAAAACAAGGACTTTCAAGAGCATTAAACCAATGCTGGACTGTTATTCTGTGCTGCCTTGCCAATAACACAACACAGAGCCAAAGAGAACTGATCTCTTCCTACAGCACGTACAGAAATGACAGCAGTGCTGTATCTTGGATTTGCTGATCTGCTGTGCACCGCGCACAGGTGATGTACAGGAAACACAGTACTTGCTTTCTTCTCCTGTAAAGGGAAGAAAGCATCTGTAGGAAATCGTTATTGCTGCTATTTGTTATACGCTGAAAAGCTTCTTTAGCAAACTGCCAGAACTAATATCTGCCAGCTCAAGAGGCTGCCTCGTTGGAGGCTATGGGGAAGATGGATCAATCGCGATGACACCGAGGCAGGTAAGCGCACGTTTGCCGAGTATCTGTTGTAACGTGTAGTGCTGCGGGGGGAACGGCTCAGCGCTGGGCGTTAAAGCGCAGAGTCCCTGGGAGCAGCGATAACTTGGGCTACAGCAGCTGCAGCCCCGGGTCGCCCACCCCTGCGTCCTTCCTCTGAGGGCCCCCTGCAGCCGCAGCGGAGATTGCTCCCTCTGCCATCACCCGCCCCGCTAACGGGCGGCGGGACCCAGCTATCGCCGTTCCACTTTTGACTTCCAAACGCCCACGTTTCCCCCAACTTTACTCTCGAGTGTCTGGGGAAGGGGGAAAACCCCGCTTAGGGGCTGATGGAAGCAAGGGG
>NW_008794836.1:634202-634452 GCF_000699145.1 Aptenodytes forsteri
TTCAAGGGGTGCAGCGCTGTCGTCCTGCTGCCGCCTCTTGCCTTTCTCTTTTTCGTTTCGCTTTTCCGCGGGGAGCGGCCAGACGGGCTAGCTCACTGGGCGCGAGCGTGCGGCTTCCCGGGAGGGAGAAATCCTCCTTGGGGTGGTTCGGGTGTTTTTTTCCTTCCAGCTTTTCCCTCTGAGGCACGTTTGGCCACGGGGGCGGTGTGTTCAGGCGGAAGAGCTCCCGCTGGCGCTTACCGGCGCGGGG
>NW_008794836.1:635284-685833 GCF_000699145.1 Aptenodytes forsteri
GGCTGCGTCGCCGGCTCCTCTTCAAGGGGGGCAGCGCTGTCGTCCTGCTGCCGCCTCTTGCCTTTCTCTTTTTCGTTTCGCTTTTCCGCGGGGAGCGGCCAGACGGGCTAGCTCACTGGGCGCGAGCGTGCGGCTTCCCGGGAGGGAGAAATCCTCCTTGGGGTGGTTCGGGTGTTTTTTTCCTTCCAGCTTTTCCCTCTGAGGCACGTTTGGCCACGGGGGCGGTGTGTTCAGGCGGAAGAGCTCCCGCTGGCGCTTACCGGTGCGTGGAGTTTAGAAGGGAGGGAAGAGCCCGCGAGGAGGCAGAGGGGTCCCCGAGTTCCTCCCCATCTGGCTGCTTGCGCCCCCCTGTTAACAGCCGTTGGTTAGGAAGGAAGTTTTGGGGAGGGGAGGGTGTTGCATTCGGCTCAAATCTCATACGGGCCGGTCGTCCGTATGCATCGCTTTGGTCTTTAGTGGGCCCATCTGGACGTAGCACGGGCAGCGGGAGAAGTTTCCCTCTCGCAGTTCTCTCCACGTGTTAGCGGCAGCTGTTCCCGCTGGGGTAACAGCTCGTTACCCCTGTAGCTTGTTTCTCTCCCTGCCCGTACTGGGTCACCCCGTTAACCTCACCAGCAAAGGCTTGCAGCTGGTGCCAAATGTGGCAGTGGCAATTTGTTTGTTGCTCTTGTTTAAATGAGGGCTTTTTCTACTGTGAACTTGCTAAACAAGGTCTTTTTCAGTTTGGATGCCCAGGTGCAGGCACCCTGGGAGGGGAGCAGTGGGCCTTGACCCAGTCTTGTCTGGCCTCTCGTTCCCAACAGGGCTTTGGGAGCCAACGCGGCGCTGCCATTACCAGGGCTGGAGATGAGCTGCAGCAGTGAGGCAGGTGAAGGCATGACCCCGCTGTGTAGGTAACCTGATGTTACCCGGAGGGGTTTGGGGTTGTTTGTAACATTGGAGCTGCCTCTTGGCATCCCGCAGCAGCACTCGGCGAAGCTGTCCCGGGGTGAATGTGAACCCAGTGCCTGGAAGCGCATGTTCCACTCCTCGTTTCTTGAAACTGTTGCTTCTCCTTTCCTGGCGGCGATGTGCAGGTCCAGTGAGTCTGCACAAATTAACTCTTCAATGCTATTTAGCATCTTTTTTAGCATAGTAGCTAATAAGTTTGATGTGTGTGAAAGCTAGAGAGCTGTGCATTCATACAGCCTTTCTTGGACATTATAAAGCAATCGACAGGTTCCTGTCTCCTTGGTTCCTGTGAACCTTCTGGTTCAAGACTTGGTGGTGATGTCACTCTTGCACAAGTACTATTTTTATCAGCGAATAAGCAGTTTGCTTGTTCCTTAGACCACATCAGCTTGGCTTAGATTTATTAGGGATTCCCGTGTTCCTCCTTGTCTGCCATCCTGCCTCCTTACATATGTTATAGGCTCCAGTACTCCTTTTCCTGTAGGTTTGGATCTCTACTTTGCCCAGGACCTCTTTTAGCCCCACCCCGCCCCTTTCTTCCTACTTGTGCTGATGGTTCTTGGGGCTCTCCTTTTCCTGGTTACCCTTGTCCTCTCTGTCTCACCCCCCTGTTTCTCTTTATTCTTTCAGGGTGCCAACATTTTAAAATTCACCAAGGAGATCAGGGGAAGTTTTACAGAAATTCGGGATGTTGATGGAAGCTATCAAATAGTTATTTTACTGTCTGTAAAGACCAGTTCTTTAACTTGTCCACAGACAACTGCAGACCTGACTACACTCTGCTCGCTATTTCCCTCTTTCTGATTTTCCTTTTTGGAAGCAGGCACTACCTGTTGGCAGCTGGAACGCTCCCTGATATGCTGGAACCAGCATTGATTCAAGCAGAGCTCACAGGACCTCTGGTTGGCGGGGTGGTGGCAGGAGGCAGCAGAGGAGTCACAGGCAGCTGGTGCGTGCAGGGAGCAGGACAAGGGTGAAGGAGCAGTAGGAGGAAGAGGATGGTGACCCGCACAGAGGCCAGAGGGAGGAGCTGCTGCAGGTGGTGAGAGGCTGGCACAGCCACCAGGACGTGCAGATGGAGGGATTTGGTGATCTCCTTGTGTCTCTCAAAAGCAGTGCTGTTCTGAAAGGGTTACCTCAGTTTTCTGAGCTTAGAGCATGTGAAACACGGAGGCACGACCAGAGGAAAAAATATTTCAGAAGCTAAGAAAATAACAAATGGAGGAATCAAGCCTAAATCTTGTGTTGTGGGAGAGTGAGGGGGGCAAGGATGCTGGGGGGAGAAGGAATAGGAAAATGTAGTGAAGGGGAAGGAGGAAGAGAGCGAGAGGTGATGTGATAGAAATGAGCAGAGGTGGAACAAGGAAAGAGGCTCACAGTGAATTTATTGAATTTCCATTCGAATGCTATCCTGGAAGAAACCCCCAGTTCCCCTGAAGTCGTGAAGGCTGGGACTGCAGGGTCCCTCCTGGGGGGACTTGGCTGCTGCCAAGCAGCATTACTGTTGAGATATATTTTAGAATATACCATGCCACAGCAGGTGCGTGCAATTAGAGGAGAGCTCTCCAAAATAGCAGGCGGCTGTCAATTTTTTAGCAAATGGTGTTGCCATTTTTTTTCTTTGTCCAACTGTGTAGAAATTTATTCTAAGATGCATCGTCTGAGATGCATCACAGAAACATTTCCAAAGGACCTGTTATTTTTACCCTTCTGTTGCTTTTTGTGACCAGACGAGGAGCAGAAGGCTATTCCGATGGCCGCTCTGGGTGAGCTTTGTTTCACTGGGGGAAGTTAATGAACTATACCAAACAAGCAAGTTTCAGGAAACCTTTCTCTTTGAAAGCAGAGTGCGAATTTCCTCCTGGCTGGAATTTAACCGTATTACAATGATTGCTACCTTTGAAAAGTATTACCGTTGCTATCATTTACCTTTTTATAGTGTTTCACGAGTGTATTGCACCTCAGAACGCTCCTATATAAGTTTGCATTTACATCCTCATTTTCTTTGCTCCTATATGATAAGTTTGCATTTACATCCTCATTTTCTTGAAGAGGAAACTGAGTCATAGTTTCATAATTCAACCAAACCACACAGTCATTGTGTGGCTTACATTGATAAGGTATGCGACCAACTATCATGATTAGATTTTTGTTCCACGACATGGATTGTAATTAAATAGCGTTTGAAAAATACCCACCGAAGAAACAATTCAGCCTGATGAGTTTCAGTGTTTTATTGTTTCTCGGATTCGGCAAACGCCTTCTCCCTGAACAAAGGGCTATAGCTGTTCTGTTGTAAATCAGAGATTTACCGTAAAATGACTGTGCGGTAGAGACACAAATAGGATTTGGGCACCCCTTAGGAAGGTGGAGTTTTTTCCCCCTGAATGGTAGGGGTCAGAAAATGGACTTATATTGCCTCGGCTTCTTTGGTTCCTTCCCAAGTGCTTTTTGCTCAGCAAGGGGAGCGGGCTGGAAATGTTCTCCGGCAGCGCTACGCAACACAGGCTGCAGCTGTGCTGGGAACCTGGCAGTGATGCTGGCTGCTGGAGGAGGGTGGCATAACCAGGCTGGCGTGACTGCCCAAAGTGAGGCGTGAGCAGCTCATGCCAAGCATGACGTCTCCCCGTCCCGGTCTTGTGGGGCATGTGCCTGTTCTGGGGCAGCTCTGTGAACTGCATGGAGTGCATGGAATATGTCTTAGTGGCCAGGTACTTTGCTTGCCAGAGCCACTTCTGGGTGGAGTATCTGCTGCTCTGCTCTAGCACAAAGTGTTTTCCTACCCTTCCAAATACACCTTCCATCCCAAAATGTTCCCATGACTGGCTCTCTGAGTACAATTAAGGTGCTTTCGCTCTGGTCCCTTGAAGTGACTATGGCTACTGAAATCTCAGGTGTTGTAGCTGGCAGGTCTCCACTCCTGCAACATGGGCAAGAATACATGCGGTATTCATGTTCAGAATCTCACTTTACCACTCACTTTTGGCCACTTTACCCTGTGGCCAAAAGAGCTTTCACCGTTCCCAACTGTAGAGCTAATGATGAATGATGATGGTCCTGCAAGAATCGGTGACCACAGTGGCTATTACAAACAACAAACAATGTGGGCAAGAATACATGCAGTATTCATGTTCAGAATCTCAGGCCGCTTTACCCTGTGGCCAAAAGAGCTTTCACCGTTCCCAACTGTAGAGCTAATGATGATGTCTCTGTGTCCTGCAAGAATCGGTGACCACAGTGGCTATTACAAACAAGTCAGTCTGGGCACGTAAGCTGTATTGCGTTCACAAAGAGCAGAAATTTATTTATAAATTGTTCAAGTGTGCTGTATTGCTTCCTGTGGAGCTGTATCACTCTTGTCTACTCCAGTTTGTCTGTCGTCGTGAACCTTGTAGCCAGCTGCTTTGTGAGCAAGGCGCCTGGGGAAATGGAAGGAATGTTTCCACTCCTAATTTCTGTGATCCTTTGGGGTGGAATTCGCAAAAATAAACTCCTAAATGCCACCGCAGACCAAGCCCTCCCCGCGAGGCACCATTCATGGTACAGTGTACAGATCTATGCATCTCGTCTCCTTTTCTGCATGCTTTCACATCAGCGGTTTACCTTCCAGCAGTGAAATGGTGTGCGTCGATACTTGCAGGTCATCGTTTTATTTCTGAATTCCTGCAGGTTATGTGGGACAGTCCTGGAAGTCAGAGTCGTGGCATTTAGGGTTGGTATCATGAGGATATTTTCAGAGATTTTCTTCTGCGGATTTTAGAAACAGGGTATCAGACAGTCGGTTGTTTCATGTCCCTTTTGCCTGGGACCACATGATTTTCCCTCTCTCTTCCTTTTAAATTACAGGCTTGGGCATTTGGTCATTGTCGGTGTGGCAGCGGGAGAGCTGGAAGCCGGCTGTGTGCTGGGCAGCATACTGATTGTGTGAAGGTTCATCCCCTGCCCTGTAACCTAGCGCAGAAGATGCACTCCCTGCCTTCTGTATTTCTTTTGTTCGAACTTTGTCATCCTAAACTGGATGATGCCTACAGGCATCTGCTGCATTTGGTAGTCTGCAGCATCATGCCGACTCAATTATGCGCCTCTCTGGGATAACAGCAGGCCAGTTTTCAACTTTGAAAGAGTGTTTTTCCCGTGCAAATGAAGGCTGAGATAAGCAGGAGCCTCCAGAAGCAAGCTGGAGAAGCTGTTCCCAGCCACGTCAGGTGGACTCTTCGTGTCTGCGTGGTGGAGCTGTCCTGGTGCGGTGGGAGAGCTGCCGGTCTTTCTCTGTGGCTGAGATGCTGCATCCTGGGGCTCGGTGCTCTGGCACAGTGGCAGATGTGCTCCCCTGTGGCAGCATTTAACCGTTTGGCACTTTTAATCTTTACCACCTCCTTTGCTTCTTGTGAATATATATTACACCAAGTGGTTTGGGATGATATGAAATTAAAAGGAGATGGTGCAAGTGTAAATGATTACAGTTGCTCTTTTCTAACCACCCAGGGGAGAAGGGCTGCAAAGAGATCATTTTGAGCCTTACAGTGGGTTCCTAGCAAGTGAGTTGTTTCGTTATGCTTTCATGCTCACACAGAAGTGACCAAAGTGTAGGATTTGTGTGTGTGATACAACCCGTGACCTCTGTCTTCTTCCTGTCACGGGCTAGGGAGACATAACTGGAACCTGGGGTAAAGTGTTATCCTTTTATTTTGCTGCAGGCTTAGGTTATGTTTTGAGACTCCAAGGCTGCTTCCCGTTTTCTTCTTTGCCTTCACTGCAGGTGGTGGACCTGATGGGTTTCAACACGCATCCAGACTGGCTGTTCGAGTCCTTGTGGGCTGTCCCTGATCCTTTTTCCCCTTCAGTATATACTCCTCTTTGTTATATGAGGATGGGGGTCAGATCAAGTGGTGGGGAGCTAGAAGAGGGGACGTAGACCTCGTCTCAGGGACCTGTGCTATTTACATTCAAGACATTTCTGGCCCCACCAGCTGTTCCGTGTGTGTTATTTTCAGAAGGGCAATAATCCGTGGGAGGTCAGGAGGGTGGAATTGTGTGAATACGCCGGGTAAAGGAGATCAAGAGGCTTGGAAGTCCTCAGGCCTCGTCATGACAGAGAGTCAGGATCCCAGATGATTATGGCTTGCAGACTGGGAGAACTCAAGGAGAGCTCTGAATATGCTGCTTGTATGGCTAGGAAAGGCTGCTTAGCTGGGCGTTTGTTAGCTGTTTTCAAGAGTCATTTGTGTTTACACTGCTGGCAGGACCACCTGTTCTTTTTTGAACAACAATAATATATATATGTGTGTGTGTGTGTTGCTGCACTTCTGCATTTATTTTTAGCCCTTTCGAAAAACCCCCAACAGGTTTGAAAGATGTTGTGGATTGTGAGTGGTGCCTGGCGGCATTGCTCACATTGACGGTTGTCAGAATTTCCATGATAAATCTCTGCTTTGAAAGGCTTGTAACTCATCCTTCTATTCTTGGTCCTGCAGCTCTCGTATCCTGGGAAAAAACCCCATTTTTTAAAAACTACATTTTCCCCACAGGTCTGTGAAAATCAGGTTTGCTGGCCTAAACCAGAGCTTTTTCAAAGCAGATGTTGAGTCTTGTCACTTTATTTTTCAGTGCCTAATTGCAAATGTATGGCAGGTCTTTTTAATATGGTTCATATGATCAAATGGAGAAACCATTTTGCATATCGGACTGGCACAGACACTGGATGGTGTAAATCAGCAGGGAGCCAGCAGCAGTTAGCTCCCCACCATCAGCTATAAGGAAGCACAAAAACCAGCTGAATTATGGCAGAGGCTGGGCAGTCTCCAGATCTGGTGTGATACCAGTTGCAGAATTATAGGGTGAATGCTCCTCAAGAACTAGCAGAGAGATGAGACATACTATGGGTTTTTTGCATTCATAAACAAAGGACATGTATATGCTTATTATGTGCAATCAGCAAGAGAAATCCAGTACAAATCAGGAGCTGATGATTTTAATGAAGAAATACATAGTTATCCCTTTTTAACTTTATGGTTCATATGTCCGTAGCGTCTTCCATCCACGCGGTGCAAAGCAGCTCACAGTCGTTAATCTGTGCCATTCACCAGTGAAGTCGTACACACATCATTGTGATTTCTCGTGCACACCCAGGAGAGACGGTGTTGTGAGGAGACTTAGTGATGTGCCCTGGTGATGCTGTGAATCCATGGCAAAGCACAGAACAGCACACAGGAACCCGAGTCGTGCAACAGTGCTGGAAGGACTGAGCTGCACCTCTTCTGAGAGTTTTCACAGTTTTTGAAAGCTGTTGGAATGTTAGCTGCAAATAGGACATTTGCATGCAGATGGTAGGTGCTAATTCAAAACATGAAGGTAATGAACTTGAAACTGGGTCCTGACACACAATGAGAATTGTGGAGGGAGCCCTGGGAACTTGAGCTGAATCAAAGTTGGTGTAATTTCACATGCAGCATTCAGTAGGCCATTCAAACTCGGATTATCTTTTGGCAGATGGGAATAACACTTATTCCCTGCCTCACCAGGCAGGCTGTGAGGTAGCAAAGTACCTGCAGAAGGCTTTGTGTCTGCAAAAGCTCGGCTGTTTTTCAAACTATATTAGTAGCTGTTTGAATGAGGGGTATGACCTTTCCTTCAGGTCTTGCCTGACAGCCCTGGACCTTCATGGTTACAAAACCACCGCTATTACAAAATGGAAATAGTCCTGTGTTGCTTTTGTGCATGTTGCATGGGTACACACAGAGTGCCATATCTGTGTTTTACTGTAGCTCCACAGACACAGAGTTTAAACTTTTTTATCCTGCTTTTTCTTCCTCTGCAACTGATTTTCCTTTGGACATAAAGGTTTCTTTGTTCTGGTTCCCCTGTCCATGTCTTGTCTATCTCAGGATACTGCATCCCTGTAGGATCTCAGCACCTCCTTAGCCGTAGGCGAGGGCCACTATATTCATTTTCCAGATGGGAATTCCAGGCAAAGAAGGGCTCGGGTGACTTCCCTGTTGTTAGACACAAAACTTGCTGGAGTCGGAACCTGAGGGCACTCTCCAAAGTTTTAGGCCGGTGCCTGAGCTGCTTGTCCAGACTCAGTGTTATCTTTTCTTGCCGTTCTGATCCCATCTGGCTGTCAGCTGCACCAGCCAGTGCTCCGTGGGTATTTACGCTGCTGCCAGTTCTCATGTCTCAATTGGGAGTCATTTAATGCGAGTGACTGAGATTCCTCGAGAGGAAGAATTTGAAGTATCCCAGACAATGGTATGGTTAATATTGGTTTTGTCGTAAGACTGTTTTTTAGTATTTATTTTAAGGATTGTTGACACACATGAGTTTTTCTAGGGCTGTAGTATCTGTGGTTGCAGCCATGAAAAAGGGTCAGAGGCAAAACAGTCTTGGCATTGGAGTTTAATATCCTTCCCTTGTAAGATAATAGAATAAATGGGAAGAGAAACATACGATTTAAGATTTTCGGTGATAGTGAGAACTTAAGAAAGGGACAGCACAATGTTTTTCATGACAAATTCGGCATTTCTGAAGAAAGATTCCTGGTAAAACATGACTGCAAGTCAACAGAGTCAACAAATGAATCAGAGAAGGGAATGGGGTGCGTCTCCCTTAGTAAAAAACTTTATTACATGTTCTCTTACTCTCAATTACCCTAATTTGAAGTGGGGAGCTAATGAATATTGCTAAATGGATTGAAACAAATAACAGCAGTGTGGACAAAAAATAATCATTATGAACTGCGGTCTATCAACCGCAGCGAATTTTTCACAGCTTCGTAGGTTTGAATGCTGCGGTGACTGGTCTGACTGTCTGCTTAGTATAGGGGAGAGGACCTTAACCAGTAATTTCCAGTGGGGTTAGTAACTTCTATTAGTACCAGCGCATGCCTTTTTAAACCCCATTGCAATAATCAGAAATTACCTTATCCCTAGACTGTGCTTTCCAATTGTTAATTAAAATAATAGTTCTCATTATAAGAGTGCTTCTGTTAGGAGAGCAATCGGTTGTCAGAAATATTGTCCCCATTGTAAGTACTTGTGTATCAGGATTAAAATGCTTCTTAACTTTGTCTTGGTAAGGGAAATAGAGCAAGCTATGGACTCCCGTTGCAGGCCAGGCTGTGGTGCAGAGATGCTGGGGGTAATGCTGGAGCTGGCATTGTGTGCAAGTACGGTGCAGCTGGGCCCGGCTGTATTTGTGTTTCTGGGTCTGAGACGGTATGGGTGTGCGATGCTGTGATGTGATGCATGTATGTGTGCGCACTGCAGCCTTGCTGCTTGCTTAGAAACACACATGAGGCAGTGGCAGCCCTGATTTGAGTTGTGGGGAGGAACGCTTTGGAAAGCTATAGCCTATTTGCACCATAGGAAGCGGGCTGTTCACTTTACCCTCAGGTATGCACTGGGGGCGGAAAAAGGCTAAGGTATCTCAGTGTGTGTGCTTCTGAGGATCTCCTCAAGCGCTCGGGTACCTCACTGTGCTGGGAGCTGAGATGTGCTTGTGGGGTCAGAGATATCCATCAGGAATCAGCGAGGATTATTCTGAGTTCTCTTTCATTTTGTGAATGTCTTTATTGTTGATTTAGGACTGGGTACGTCAATGACCTTTTCAGAAAGGTCTCAAATTTGGCATTTCTCTGGAAATGCCAGAGACGAAAGGAATCTAGAGAAACTAGAAATATGGAGAGGAAAGTGTAACTGTATCCTAAGAAAATACAAGACCACAGAGGGGAAAAATAATCCGAAGCCTAATTTCAGAGGAAAAAAAGGTGAGAAAAGAGTTCTCATGATCTGTAAGGGGAAAATGAATTGAAAAAAAAGCCCATTTTCCAGTGAAATACCAGCTACCACATATGCTTTTGGGTTGACAGTTCATGTTATGCAGTGAAGGTGATGGTAATTTCTGCTATACATGTGTACCTAAGTGCTTTCTTGAACATGGGCTGAAGTGGAAGAAAAGCAAGGTGGGAACCGAACGTGGCTTCATTGGACTACGTGATTTAGCAATGGCTAATTTTAGACACTTGTTTCTGAAACATCTTGCCCATAGTCTGGCACCCATCAAACTGGTTCTGTTAGGAGCACTTTTCAACCTCGAACTTTGTTCCCAAGCTGAAGAGCTGGCACGGCATTTACTTAAAAAACAAACCCAAACAAATAGCAGCAAGTTTCTGACCTCAAGCTTGCCTCTCCCTGCTAATCTGATTCCTTTTAAGGGTAGGAGCTGGTGGCTAACATGAGTTCTAGTGAAACCCTGTGTGTAGCTGAATATGAGCGTGTCAGGGTTTGCTGGGGCTGCTGTTAAAAATGTCATGTCCTAGCGGCCCATATCCAGTTTCTAGAAAAATCGCTTGATGCGTCTTTTGCTTTCTTTATATTGTCATATAGCTGACCATCGCTGACATGCCTTTTTAAGGCACGAACAAGAAAATTTAACTCTCTCGTGGGTCCCTAACAGTTCATTTTGATCTCTAGCTTGGCCCCATCTGTCCTGACCCTTCCTGTCTAAATTAACCTTACAATAAAAAGGAGCTCCTGCATGTGAATAGTGAGTCACAAAACCCAGCTCGGAGTAATCCCTGAACGCTTTCCCGCTGTGGTCCAGCCCTGAGAGATGGAGATGTCCTCTCAAAAAATAACAGTTGTCTGCAGGGGGGCTTGGCCCTGCTCCTGCAAACGCTGCAGCAGGGCCGCTGCCTCCCCGGAGCTTGTCACGGGCCAGATGAACGGAGTTTGTAATACAGAAATGAAAAAAGAAAAAAAGTGCCTAATCCGCTAATGAGATGTAGCCACCTCGAGGGAGGAAAGTGGCTTAATGTAGCAGTCCTACAGGCCTCGGTCCAGAAATAATTTTAAAGGAATATGTAAATATTACAGCTGAGTTTTGCTTCCTAGCTTGCTCTGGGGGAATACTTTTTGCTAGAAAACGTGGTACGATTGCTTTTAATCATCCAGAGACTGGTGTTTTTGTGTTAGGCTATGAAGGCCTGCGTGGCAAACTGTGTTAGAGGACGGGGGAGCGTGTTTTATGCCGGCACCGTAGTGTTTTCACAGTGCTTTTGCTGCTTTTGTGCTTGGGGAGTGTAGGGGCTTGCGAGGGGGTGACAAAACCCTCTGTGCGGGAGCACAAAATGGTGAAAAGCGTTCATGTGGAGAAGCTGCTGAAGGACTCAGACCTTCCCATGGGAACTTCATGAGCAGCCAGGAAAGTGGAGTCTTCTGCACCCCTTATCCACACTCATCCTGCTGTGGAGTTCCCGCATGGCAGTCGAGGATTCCCAGCCATGTCTTGGGCAATGCCTAGCGGCTAGTGGAAGGGAGCTAAAAATGTGTTTGAAGCAACCACCATTTCCACCAGCAGAATGCCAGTACATCACGGTCCTCTCAGATGTTTTTTGTATTACTGCTCTAATGCATCCCTCTCTTTAAAGCATATATTGGTGTGTATTTATTGCACGTACTCTCCGGTGGAGGTGTGTTGTTTGGTTTGTGATTGACAGGAGTGGTTACGCAATATTGTTTATGCTTCCCAACGGCTGGAGGAACACACAGCTGCCTCTGGGGTGGATATTGGCCCATATGAATTTAAAATTTAGTTTCCATGACTGACATTCACTTTCTGAGAACTCTGTTGCCCGTCAAACTCAATTGCTCAAATGTCTGTGGGAAACCAGTGGTGGTATGTGAATGTGGTCTCAGAAAATTCATTTTAAAAAATGTAAACCAGTGTTCACTGGAGGAAAAAGGAGGCATTTCTGCATTATTTGGCGAGTGTTATAAGCTCATTTGCTGAGTGTTATAAGCTCATTTGATCCTCTTTCTGTCATCAAATTTTCATGACAAAGTTATATATATGGTGTGTATATATATATGTGTATATATATATGGTGGTGTTTTTTATATATATATATATGGTATTGCAATGCCTGTGGTCCCCAGAAAGATCTTTAATCATCTAGACCATGTAAGCAACGAACACTTAAGGCAAAAGCAAAGCTATTAATTTTAAAACTTCGGTCACAGTTTTTTCCCCCTAAAAAGCGTACCTTGAGAAGCTGCCACTCTCCATCCTCAGTCCATCCACACCTCTGCTGCAGCTGGTAACCTAATCACTGAAACGTTGCGCTTTATTCACAAATGGGTGCAAAAACTGGCATCAGCCCTGTACAGGATCCCTCCTGTAATCCCTGCTGGGAGGAGGTGCCAAAATTCCTTGGTCTTATTAGTTAGAGGTCTTATTGGGGAAGGAGGGAAGAGGCCGAGTTCTCACCTGACTGCTAAAGGTAAAAGTTGACCCGTCCCTATCCTGGTGTTTCTTACTGCAAACCAGTCTTAATCACAGCTGGAAGCTCCTCATAGCCCGACTAACTCTTTCAGCTCTGAGAGCTGGATGTGAACTCAGTACGGAGGTCCCCACCCCACATCGCCCAGGTATTGGTTCCCTCCTCTTTTTTTTTTTTCTTTTTTCCTCTTTAACAGCTTCCAGGTTGATATTAAAGCCCTGAACAGGGCTGCCTGGTTTTGTTGTCTGGTTGCGTTATTTATGTATTTAAATGCCATTTGTAAAGACACTGCTGCCTTTTCTGTCATTGTTTTTGCCACTGGGAAATTTCTGATTTTTGTGCACCTGGTGATAGTTCACCAGGTCAGAAGAAAAGCATCAGACTTCCCTGGGAGCTTTACTGAGCAGAGAAAACCAGTAGTGGGATATGATTGAAACAGTGACACTATATCCCTTCAGCTGCCTCTCAGATTCATGCCAGTTCTTAAAGTCATTCTTCCTTGCTTGGATGAGTAGAAAATCGGGTGCCAGCTACTCTTGGGCCCAGAATGAGAGAGATCGTGTGCTGTCTGTACCTCGGTTCTCCTGCTGAGCCCAGGCTTATAAAGACCCCGGGCACCCTTTTGGCCAGACTGCACTGTTGCTGAGAGCCTCCCAAGGGAGCAGCAGTGGCAGAGGAGGCTCCCCTGGGGACAGCAGTTCCCCTCGTGCCTGCCTTAGGCTTCCCGGGAGGCAGCAGCAGCGTTTGCAGGAGAGCTGCTGCTCCGCGGCCTCTGCTGATGCTGGTGGTGCAGAGTGCTTGCCATTGCTGCGAGTCAGGCTCTCTGCTACGCTACGCTGACTTTCTGAATTGTGCATTTCTGCATTCTTCATACTTTGGCCATTTGCAGTCCAGTCAAGTATGTTCTCATTCCTATGAACACACAGTGCTTTTATTCTTTGGTTTTTGGATCTTCCTAATTCCGCGGCCTCAGTGATATTTTGTGGAAAAGTGTTTGAGGGGAGATTGTGTAGTCTGGCATCTTTTTACCTGTTCCCTTTTAAGTCTTAAATGTTATCAGCTTTGACTTTCCTTAAGTATTGCCTTTCTCGCGTATTCTGAAAGAGGAAACAACTTGCTCCACCCATGTGCTCTAGATCAGCCGTTACTTTTAAGTATTTATCTCAATTTCTCCCTCATTTGTCTCTTGGCCTGCTCAGCTGTCCCACCGTGCTGTTTGGAGAGAGGAGGGAGACTACAGGCATGACCTTGTCTCAATTAATTACTTTGTTAGTTTTGGCATTCTGTGTATTTTTATATATAGCTTTTCCTTTTATAGAATTAAGTATTTCTGTTTTAAGAGCTTGGTGAAACACACGTTTCCCTGTTCTCCTATCTTAGGCTCGGCAGCTGATCAGCACAGGGCTGTAAATCAGAACTGACTTCTGGCTCCTTCAGACACCAGTTAGAGGAGGCAATGCTGAAACGGGTTGAGGTGTGCTGACCAAGGAGATGACTGGGGACGGTATTTCTGTCAATTGTCGGTTCCAGCTCTCGCTGGAAAATTCACAGTTTTGAGAGGCTGAGCGGACCCCAGCAGGTAAGACTTTGGAGAAAAGAGGGATAAGTGCAGAATGAAAAGCTCTCACTTTTTCTTTTTTCCTCCCTCGGAGCATTGTCTTTGTAATGCTGCCGCTTAAAGATTGAGTGCCCATCCAAGGGCTGAATTTAATATATAACATTGATTTAGGTCACGACTATAAGATCGTCCACCCATCCATCTGGTACAAAGCAATAAACCAATAAACACAAAATCTGTCTGAAATGACAGGCCAGCCTCTCTGCTCTCTGGCTGAAGGAAATGTGCTCCTATCGTGGTGTGATAGCCTGGCGGGCCTTGACAGTGGATTCCAAGAATCGCAAGTTTATGGTCTGTTAGCCAGTGCAAACATCCATCCATCAAATATTCCCCACTTGTTATACCTAGAAGACAGAACCAGGGAGGCATTAAGAAATGAGTGGCAGAGGGAGATTATCGGCTTTGATGTGTGTATTCTCTAGGCTAGGAGACAGAGAGCTGGGATGGTTGTACTCCTGTGGTCTCAAAGATCACCAGAACCCCACCTGTGAACGTGCTTGGATCGTAGGGGTCTGAAATGGCATAGGGGAGATCCTTATCCTAATTTTTCGGCTATACCTTCCTCTCCAGCAGAGATGCTACCCTTCTGAGTGCCTGTAGCACAGAGGCTTTTAAAGTTTTGGCTATTGCTTATTATAAACCAAGAATAGTTTATTAAACAAGGCCTGGGTTAGTGCTTGAGTGGCCCTATGAAGCAGCAATATCACTCAATAGCCAAGTTTTCCAAGGGGAGTGATCTGCTGTGAATATGCTTTAATAAGCTCCTGACTTATTCATTGCGTATCTCTCCCAGCAAGGTGGCACCCTAAGGGACAGGCATGTTCAGGGCTGTGCACGTGCCAGTTAAAAACCCCAGGCCTGCTAGGACTAATCCTGCCTCCTTGCTGCATTGTGTGGCTGTGGGTGCTCAGGTGGCATCCTCCTTTCTGGGCTGAAAACCCCTAAACCAAGGCTTTTTTGATCTTAAATGGTCCCTGCAGTTTCTAACACAGTTAAAGATCCTTGCCTCTGTGTCCTCATTGAGTTCAGGTTTCATTCTTTATGCCCTCTCCCAAGGTCCTTGCTGGGACCCAGTACTTTACAGGTCTTCAGCTTCCCAGCCTGCACAGTCCCATGGGATAGGAGATTGTGTGCAGAGAGGAAGGAAGGGCACTTCCTTTGGGTGGACAGGGGGATCCAAGGTCAGAAGGATGGAGCCTGTGAAAGTCGGAAAGTGGGAGCAAGGGATGAAGTTTGGAGGAGAGGCGTCAGCTGGGGGAAGAAAGGTTATTCTTCGGGCTCGACAACTACATCTTAAGAAAGAGAGCTGAGTACCCACAGGAACTCTTTGCAGAGGTAGTTAGCAGTGGATTCTCAATGTCTCTCAAGACCTTGCCTCTTAAAAAGCCTTTCAGGGCTCTGTTACTGCATGGACAAGCAATCAGATGCTCAGGGGACAGGTTTTGCTACCCTTTTCCTGCTGAGTTGCCCTCACATCACAGGTGGCCTCTCTGGGTGCAGAGGTGTTCTAGGGGATGCAAGGAGGGAGCGTTTCCACCGCAAGAGGATGGAAGCTCTGCTCTCTGGCCAGCTCTTCCCGGTCTTCCTTGGTAATGCAGAGGCAGGCGGAGGAGCTGGAGGGGGTTTCTGTTAGCCAGTCAATCAATCATTTCCCAATGTTTATTATTTATCCCCCTGGCCAAGCCCTCCCCTCGTCCCTGCCACTCTGGGCGATGGGAATTTTTGTGATCCCTGAGCAGCAGAGGCTGGCAGGCAGCCTGATTGATGTTAGCAGCTCATTCTCAGCCACGTGAGAGGAGAAACATCAACAAGGAGAGATGGAGTTAGAACTTTATTAGGAGAAACCTAGGCACGATTGACTGAAATCTCATGTTAAGGAGAGCACGCAGGTCTCTTCAGAATTAAAAAATACACATATATAAAACACCTTACAAACAAAAAAATGGTTTCCTCCCCCCTGTGTGTGAGTATGTATTATATGTACAGGAAACTGTACCAAAGCTAACTATGTATCAGGAGTAAGGATTCACAATCCCTCTCGGCGGCCCCTAAGAGAGGGAATGGCTCAGTCCCCTCATAAGCTGGTCCCAGGCCATTCGCTCACGCAGTCCAACGTTGGGAAGCTGTGGCCCGTGTCTGGAAGGGCGGTGTAGGGTAAACAACAGGGAGCAGCTTAGCTCTGTTTAGCAATTCTCTTGAAAAGAGGGATGTCAGTTCTGCAGTGAGAAAACGTATCTGGAGTGGGAGCTGCCTACAGACCTCACCCACCAGACTCACTGTGCAGTGTTGGGCCCCAATGGCTGCTCTGAGAGGCTACAGTGGTGGAAAGAGCTGGTCCATGAGTGGTTTCTTAATGCCATATGCGCTAGGGATGGAGTGGAGATGAAGATGACCTGACGGCAGAACAGGGACTTGCTGTGAAGACAAATATCTTGGCTTGCACTGGCTGGCAGGCTTGAGAGAGCAGCCAAGAGCTGAATGATGTGTGGGACCTGGAGGGGACCTCCTTGCAAAAGATGCTGAAGTGTTTGGTAGGTTGGTTAGAGAAGACACAGGCCGTACCTCTTCTGCAGATAAACAGAGCATGTTTTTTCTCTCAAGTTGGCAGCTGGCAGCACCCTTTCAGCAGCATTCATGTTGCTTGAAAGATGAGTTTAAAAAGGGGAAAAATCACTTTGATTCCACACGGTAATTCCTCCTTTTTTACTAGTAGGATATTTGTTCTCACAGTAGAGTCTCTATATCTGTTAATGGATGTCTTGCTTAGAATTGATGACATAAGTATCTTGGGAAAATTCCCTAGTCTTCATCAACTGGTCATCTAAGTGACATCCCTGGGCCCCAGGGCCAGTCTGCTGCGCTGACTTAGGAATGAGGAAGGGATTCCAACATTCGACATGAGGCAGCTTTGTGTGGGGGACCACAGACGTCCTTATCTATGGGGAAGAGTTATATACACAGTGTCAAAAAATTCAAGTAGAATTTATTGTATAGGTAAACTGGTATAAAATATCTGGGCTTAGGTAGAGAAAGGGAGGGTTAGAAAGAGTGAGAACAAAGCAGATGAGAAAGTCTTTCTGTCAGAAAGCCTACCAGTGTGTTTCTGCTCCCTGCAGGTGAGAGAAGCTTCAGCTCAGTATAATTGCCAAGCTGATGTAGCAAATGTTGAATAGACACCAAAGGAGATGCAAGGGGGTTGAGGTCCGGTCAGTCTGTTGAGTACAGTGTCGCAGCGGATACCTGCTGGGCAGCCTCAGGAGTCTGCTGGCCTGTGCTCTGCTAGGCTAAGGATGGTGAGTCTCCAATCCCTGTGGGTCCCATGATGAAAATAGGGCCGAGAGCTTCACGTCTTGAGATTGGTGCCTCTCTTCAGTGCGTGTTTCCTAGTGGCTGCCCCTGCCTTAAGCTGTGAGAGGTGCTGTCTGCAATAGAACAATGATGTTCACTGAAAAGGAACAAGAGGGTGTTAAAACAGAGAGGTTAGTGGCAAGAGTCTGGAGTCCACTTTGCAGAAGTCTTACTAAGCGCTGAGACTGCTCCTTCTCCTCATCCCTCCTGGAGACAGGTCACACGGACAAATCATCCGACCTTGCCTTGCTGCTGGCACGGCTGGTCTTGCTGAACCGGCGTTTCTCATTGAAGTAGTTCTCAGGGAAGGCGGGTGCCGCACATTCGTTGGCCGCCTCCGGACTCTCCACGTAACTGGACTTAATGAAGGGCCCTTCACCAGCAGCATCCTCCTGGCCATGGACCCTTTCAGTGGCAAAGTTGGCGGTATTCTGCTGGGAGGCCATCTTGTTGCTGAAGGGGCTGATGAACTTCCCATTGGGACTTGACAAGCACTGGTTAAAATCTGGTGGAGGAGTGTACATCTGGGCCCTTTCTACTTGCGGGACGGACTCCAATCTGCCAGGGGCCGTGCTGGGGCTGGGTTTGTAAGACCGGGAGCACCTCTCTTTGGCTTTCTTCCAGCCCAAGTGGTACAACTCGGCCAGACTGAGGAATAGAGAGAGCACTGCCACAGCCAGCATGAAGACGATGAACACGTTCTTCTCTGTGGGACGGGAAACGTAGCAGTTGACAGGGTGGGGGCAAGGTGCCCGCTGGCAGATATACAGGGTCTCCAGGAAGATCCCGTACAAGATGTACTGTCCCACAATGAAGGCCACTTCCATGGCAGTGCGAATCAAAATGCTGTAGACATAAGTGTTCAGCAGACTGCCCCTGAGTATGATTTTGCCTCCCGATTCATCCCAGCAAGACAGCTCGGCCTTCTCTGCCACGGGGCACTTCTGCTGGTAGTATGTGTCACCATTGTTTTTCATCTCCTGGGCCTCTATTTCTGCCTCCTTCATCTTCCTTTTCTCCTCCATGCGCACTGTGTGCATCGCATGGCCCATATACACCAGGGATGGGGTGGAGACAAAGATGATCTGGAGTACCCAAAACCGGACGTGGGAGATGGGGAAGGCCTTGTCGTAGCAGACATTCTCGCAGCCAGGCTGCTGGGTGTCACACATGAAGTCAGACTGCTCGTCCCCCCAGGAGGACTCAGCTGCTGTACCCAGCACCAGCATCCGGAAGATGAAGAGCACGGTCAGCCAGACTTTCCCCACCACTGTGGAGTGCTTGTGGACCTCCTCAAGGAACTCTCCCAGGAAACTCCAGTCCCCCATTTCTGCTCACCAGGAGGGGTGAGAAGTCTTGAAGGGAGAATTGGATGCAGCCTCTGTGGGAGAAAATAGAAGAGAGTGGTTCTAAGGAGGGTTAGGAAATGCCCAACTGGGAATGCATGGAGTGAAATGATTTGTTTTGTGTCAAAGGAAATGTTTTAATTTGACCTGAAGTGAATGAGGTCTGGTTTGCCGAAAACTTTGTTTCGCATCCACTGAAAACAATGTGTTGGGTTTTGGGGTTTTTTTATTCGGCTACTGAAACAAAAAGTGATCATCTTTGCATAATCCAACTACAACCTGTTAAACGGGCTGCCAAAACTTTGAGAGTGAGCCAGATTTTTTCTTGGTTCAGAAAGTCCTTTCACTGCGGTCAGCATATTGCATTCTCTGTGGACTCTGTAGTTAAAGCAGTATTCATCTGTCTGCAAACTGGGCTCTGGGGAATCCTTAATGGGCTGATCCCCTGGGAGATAAGACTGGAGTCTACGGCTTGGTCTGAGCAGTGCCTTGGCACTTTCATATGTCGCCTTTGTGTAATACCTGCACTGACACCTGGAACATGAAGTGCTCAGCTCTGGGCTTTATTTCTGAGCTCAATGCCACCACTGAAAGAAATGCAGAGAAAGCCTTCCTGTTGCCCACCTGCTCCTTGCCCATAGGTTTTGCTTTGGTTTTGCAGTGTCGCCAGTTGCAAGTGTTTCATTCACAAGCTGCAAATGTTTTAGGGAGTGTAAAGACTTTGAGCTGTGCCAGTCCTGTAAACCTAATCTGCTGCCACCCTGTCATGCCTCTCTGAGAGGGAACTGCTGCAAAATCTAAATGGTGGATCTTGCTCCCTCCTCTTTTCTTAAGCTCTGAGACAAAATTCACAGTTCAAATGACACAGGCAAAGAAAAAAGCCTCCTTTGAAATGCCTCCCAAGGACAGCAGCTCCTGGGAACTGCTGTTTGGTAGGTGGTCTGATGAGAGGAAAGGTTTGGTGAGCTGGTAGTAAGATGGCAACGTGAGGATGTTGGAGAGCCTGCTTCAATTTTGTTTCCGACTCTGACAGACTGTTTCTGGCCAAGTCACTTAACCCCCTGGCTAAAAAGAGAATGATGGGTTTAATCCATCTTTTGTGGGGCTCTGTGGGAGTGCTTGAGCAATCGTTTGATCCAGTTATACTCACCATGCTTACCTTCCCAGGGCACTGCAAAGCTCTCCCTTGCGTGTGAGTTAAGGGCTAGGTGCTATAAAGTGTGCAGTATTACCTTGGAGAGAATGTTCTCCCACAGTCACTCTTTTTGAAAATATCCTTTTAATAAATAAATGAAAAACTTAATAATCATCATAATGAAATACTAAAAGCGCTAGTCAAGGTAAATCCCAAAGCCGTAGGGACCAAAAGTGTTAACTCTCCTTCTTTATTGTCCCTTGTCTTGTCTTTAAGAGCCAATTGTTTTTACTGTACAAAGAACGTCTGTGGAGAGTAGACACTGTTAAACGCCAAGAATTTACTGCAGCAATATTGTCTAGATTTCCTGTGAGTAAAAGCTGGAGAACAGAGACACTTGTTGAGGGAACAATATCCCCTCCTCTGGTTATGTACATGATATAATTTAATGTAGCAGCGCACGCAATGATTTATGCCATTGCTTGTTTATGTGCGGTGTCCATCTGCAAGGATGGATGGTACAAAGATCAAAAGTCGAACCCTTAAACTCCTCGTGCTGCTGAGGGCTGCCCTGCGGATGGGTGAGGATTGCCCAGGTAAGGAGACGGGAGGTGACCACTTGCTGCCCCACCGCCAGTTGGAACCTGTGTGAGGAGGGAGAAGGAGCATACCAGGAAGCAAAGGGCTTTGGCTCTTTCCTGCTTTGGCAGGCATGCTGCAATCGTGCTGATGTAGATCCTGGTGGCTGCTCAAAGTATGCTGAAGCTTTCATCGGCTGCCAGCCCAGAACTGGAGGAGCAGTAACACAGCTAGTAAAATCAGCTAGTCTTTCTGACTCCTCTTTGTCTGCACTGGTAAAAACTGGCAAATCTGTGGATCTGTCCTGTCTTATCTTCTGAAATGGCTCTGGTGCAGTTACTGCATTCTGGAGAAATTACCATATGGCTTCATTCTGTGGGCACCAGGGGGTTAAATACAGGTGGATAAATCAGTGATGGGAAATATTTACAGACAGTTGCACTGAAATCAGGGGTTTTAATTTTTTTTTTTTTTCCCCATAGTGCAGACAAGGCAACCAGCTACCTACAGTTCAATGTACAGGTGCGTCCAAGGTCAATATGGTGTAGCACAACTGTACGTGTGGAATATTCCTTCCAAGACAGCATGAACAATGGTGTGTGTCCTCATTTTTCCAGGTGAGTTTGTTGTTTGCAGGTGCCCCTATTGCTCCTGCTGTTGTTAGTTGACAGTTGCCTTTTCTTGATTTACCTTGCTTGTTAGGGTAAAAATGAACACAGTTCTCCCTGGCTGTGCCAAGGCTGAGTTTTCCTTCCTGTCATAAGCATGTGCAATCACAAACTGAGCATCTTTTTCCATCAGTTCTACCATGTGCAGGTAGTTTGGGGTTTTACTATGGCTTGTTTTCCCTAGGGAAGGCTACTAAACCTAGATACTTGCAAATTGTAGAAATCAATGTGTACAGAACACAAAGTAAAGCAAACGTAAGTGCAAGAGGAGTCCAGAAATAAAAAATGTTGATGGATGTGAGAATAACAGTAATTTACCTGCCTCACACAGGCACAAAAGTTTCCAAGAGGAAGTAAATCGGAATGATCCAAGGCTGGCAGCCATGAGGCTTAGGCTAGATAATAGGGCTGCTCCCTCTGCCCTTCCTGCTGGCTGCTCCCCTGCACAGGCTGTTTAAAGGAGGGGCTTCCCAAAGACCCAAATGCCTCCTGATCATCCTGCTACAGCCCCACAGAGAGCTGAGATGGCGGCTGAAAGGGGGTGGGTGTCCACAGGAGAACAAGTTTTGGAAACCAAGAGAAGGAGTTTCCCTCCTAGAGCAGTGTTTTTGGCTTAGACGTTTTTTAGTTATTAACGAGCTATTCTTGCAATGCCAGACCAAGGGCCTGCTAGAGCAACAGAAGAGAGCATCTAGCTCTCTGCTGCCAGCAAGCAAAGAAGGATTGTTGTCACCTCCTGACAGCTTTTCCTGGCTAGGCAGGACTGCCTCTGACCTAGCCTCTCTCCTCAGGGCTTTACTATTCTTGGGAATTTTCCGTATAGTTCCCTTTCCTCATTCCCAGACTACTGTCGTCCCGCATGCTTTGACCTCTCAGCATGTAAGCATCTGCGGCCTTTTATATTCCTAGTTTGGACTCAGTTGGACAAATCTCATCTCACTCTAGTGTGACTCAGCCAAAAACACCTCTGGGTATCTTCGCGGGGTCTCAGCACCTGATAGCAGAATGTCTTGACAGCGGAGCCATGCATATTCATTCAGAGTTGTGGGCTGTGCCGCTGCCCGGCCGTGCTTTTGGCTGTCAGCTTTCTGCTGGATCAACAACGGAGCTGTGCGCAGTCATGGGATCTTGGCACCAGGGAACGCATATGTGACAAAGAGCAGCGCAGCCTGGCACAAACCCAGCAATGTGGCCGGCCCGGCTTAATTATCACCTGGAATGCTATTAAAGCTGGGGAAAACCGAATATCACACTGCAGGCCGGGCGTGGCGTCCGCCCAGCTCCGGGCTGCCTTGTGACTGCCAAATTCCACGATAAAAATACCCCAGTGGGGACGGCACCTGCCAGTACACCAGGCGAGCTCGCCAGCAATGGGCTGCTCTCCACCATCCTTTTTTTGCACTACCTTTTTCTGTGGGAGAGGAAGTGTCCATTGCTCTTGGAGCAGTTTCGCCCATCCTCTTCGTGATGCCGCATACTTTGAACGACAGGCGAGCATTTTGCGTTGCTGCCACTTGCTCCGGCCGGCGCGCTTGTTCTGGACAGACCAGCTGGGGCTTTGGGGAACAGCTAGGAAATTCACACCAAAGAGGCAGGGGGACTGCTCCTGCGCAATCCTCTTTATATGATTTTATTTGCCCTGGAATTGTTAGGAAGAAAGTTTGCCCCTCTTTAGAAGACAGGCGAGACTATCAGCAGTGATATAAATAGCTGAGCTTGACACTTCATGCTAACTTTTCCCACAAGGAAGGTGACAGGAGGTCGGCATGTTTCTAAAATAAAGTGAAGAGACTGATTATGACACTGTTTCTGCTCTCCCTCGCTGGGCTCACCTCTTCCTCTTGGCAGGTCCCAGGCACACGGAGAGGCTCTCTAAGGAAGGCTCCTTTGTGTGGGGGAAGCGCGGTTCCCAGGGAGGGGGAAAGTAACAAAGTCAAAGCCATTGTATTTTTGCCCAATCTGTGTGTGTGATTTGCTCAATTGGTTACAAATATGTGTATCTGATAGTTAATGAGATGTCCCAATGAACTAGAAGGCTGGGGCCCAAGATGCCGTGAAGAGGCTCACGCACTAGACACGGGGCTGTGCGTGGAGGCCACGCAGCAAGTCCATCCCCTCTGAGCTCCCAAATGGGGAGGCAGCCATCTCCTTTAGGTACTGGGCACGTGAGAAGTGACAGCCCCGTGCAGTGGGTCATCCAGGCCAGCTGTGGCATTGTCAGTGCCTAGGAATTGCTTGTGGCTTTCCTTCCTCCAGCTGTGTCACCTCATAGCAGGTCCAGGCAAGCGTGTGGCAAAAGAGATAGCTACTGTGGGGATATGAGGGCAGAGATCTTTTCCCCTGCATTGACTGTCTGCAGCCGGACCTGAGTGGTCCCCACACTGCAAAACTGGATGCTCACACCAGTAGACACTTAGGAAGGACACTTTCAGCTCTGCACTGGAGGTTAGTTAACGCTGCTTTGCTATACAGCTGTACATTTTACTTAAGGATCTCCAGCCCCCTGTTAGCAGTAGTCTAGCCTCACAACATCCCACAGAGTGCAGATGCTGTCATCTTTATCTTGCAGATGGTGATCACTGGGGTACAGAAAGGGCAAACTGCTTGTTTGAGGTCACTGTTAGTGGCAGTCTGGGGACAGCGCTCAGGGGTTGTGACTTGCAAACGTGTGTCCTTTTTTCTGTGCAGCACTGCCTCTTAGACTTGGTGATAGCGACACAATGCTGCTTCTACAGCACAAGAACATCTGCTTCTACAGACCGCAGCCCTCCTCTCCTGTGCCCTGGGACAATGCTGTCTTGGTGACCTGAAAGAAATCCCTCTCGTGCTACCCTTCTATAGCAGGTACACCTGGCAGAACCAGAAGTTCTCTCTTTTTTTTTTTTTTTTTTTTTTTTTTTCTCTGGTGCTTTCCTAAGAGATGAACATCTTGTTATTGCTGGCAGAGCCTGCAGCCGTGGTCAGTGCCCAAAAGGAAGAAGCAGCCTTTTCAATGTACAAATACAGTGCTCCTTTGTTGCCAGGACCTGGTCAGGAAGCATTCTGAGGGCACGTGGCTTACAACATTAAAAGATTAATAGAGTTAGAAATGCACTGTCCAGCATGGGTGCGATGCTTTGAATTCCAGAGGCTTTTCGTAGCTTTGTGACATAGATCGATGCTAAAGCCCACCTCAGCAGGTACCTTTTTGTTCACTGTTTACTGACATTGGCTCCTTTGTATGTGTATACAATAGACAAGCAATGTTCTAGTAGGCATTTTCGTCCAAGCGCCATCCCTCTGGCTTCATACATGCACAGATGTGCTTATGACAAGCTTCTGCCTGAAATAGGCCAGTTCTTTAGCCAAATCTGTAACTCTGATCTGCACACAGATCTGGACTAAATAGGTTTGTACTTCTTTATGCTTTAAAAAAAAAAAAACTGACACGTTTGCATAGGTTCCTTTCTAGTTCCTTGGGTTCAAAGTCCTGTGCTGAACCAGTATCAGGGAGAGTGACTTTGACTCAAATCTCACAGGAGAGGCAGAGCTCTCTTAACAGCTCCTGTCCTAGAAGACAGACATCCAGTGTTTCTCATATCTCTGCTCCTCCTGAGTTCACTGCAATTTCTGGAAGGGTCATACTGGTATCCAGACCACTGGCCCTGCTTGCAGTTGCAAACAGCTTGTTATTCCTGATGAGGTGTGCTTTCCCCCTCCTCTCCAAATGTGGAAAATCTCAGAGTTCACAAAAAAGAGAGTGGGTGAGAAGATAAGGGAGTTGAATGACCTGTCACCTCCTGAACACACACACAACCCTGACGCACACAGAGACACAGACAGAGGGAAATCACTCAACACCTCCAAGTGCGCACATCAGGGATGTGTTACACAAGCAGATGACAGTATTATGTAGAATATTTTCATCTGAAGTGATGGTGGAAGCTGTAGACTCAGTTAGCTGAATTTTTATTGTTTGTCTATCCAGGACATCTAATGCTGTTTTTTTCCCTCCTTGGCCAGGGTCAATTTGTGCTTTCATATATCCAAATATTAGGGCCAAGCTCTGCCTGATGTAGATGCAGGAGACCAAGAACAAAAAAAGACCTTGAACTCAGATGAGTCAAGCTGAGGAATGAATTTGACCCACTGTGTTTGAAAAGCTCACATCAAATAGTTACATGATAGTGGTATCCAGGCTTACACTTAGCATGCAGGGAGCACCCTCTAATTCTCTTGGGATTCCCTCTCTTTGCCTTAGAGAAATGTGGGTCCTTAGAGAGCCCAGCAAATGTGACAAAACCGGACTTGTGATAAGCTAAATGAAGGCTCACATGTGCTTTTTGCTAGAAAAAAACATCAATTCTCTCTCTGATGTAGATGCTGCAAAGAGGCTAATGGATATTACTCAGCTTACTCCTTAACTAACAGGATGAAGAGCATCCAATTCAGGATTACAGAGCTTGGTGCTCTTTCCAGTTTCTTTATCTTTGCAGGGAGAAGCTAACCTATATGAATTTGCAGATGATGCTAAATTTGGCAGTGCTGTATACAGGAGAGGGGACAGCCAAACAGGGCAGATGGAGCTCTGGAAAACAGAAGCATGCTGAGAAACATGGGGTCTGCTGTAGTAAAGCTGTTCCTGAGCTCTGCTGAGAGAAGCTGATCTTAAGCACTACTTAGTCAGTGGGGGAGGCTGGTATAAGGAGACATGGCAGTGATGGCAGGCATTGCATTGGGCCCAGTATAGCAGCAAAAACCCTGCCCGTGTGATTTTAGGCTGGTTCATAGACTGCATGAGATGCAACTTGTTATAGTGTTGAAATAAAACAGACTGGAGAGGTAGTGGGAGAAGGAGAGGCTTTCCCATCCTTTCTTCTCTTCCCGCCATGTCTCCCTGCCTATCACTTCCCCATTGCTCTCCTATAGTCAAGCTCCCCCCCACAGAGCCTTGCCTCAGCTTTTTGGCAGTTTTGACCACTTAACTCTCTACAGCACCCAGGTTGCTAATGCTTTCAGCTTTAGAAAGGGGAAATTTTCAGTGACCATCTACTTCCCATTTAGTACTACCTTGTCAAATCTCATTTCTTCCTTCTTTCCAAAAATCTGTAGGATTCTCTTCACGCTCCAGCCTCATTGCTGTATCCTTGCCTCAGGTATTTAATTTCTCATTCAGGGTGAAGTCTGGCTATAGCTTGAGAGTGCATTATTTTATATACTCAGTGTATGACCCCCCCCTTAAAACCAACTAATATTAAATTTGTGCTAAACCCCAGTAGGGAGTTAGGAAATGCTAGAGTTACTGTTCTCAGTAATCTTAATTCAATCTCTTTGTGCCGGGGCCTGAGTCTTTAACCACATCCTCACATTGTCACCTCATTCTTTGCACAGGATGCCTGCCTTGTTCTGTGCCAGCCTGGCTGGGGCTTTCTTGAACAGCAGCTATTCAATGTTTTGTTTTCTTCTCATTGTTCAGTGGGTGGCCTGTGCCTCATTTACTGTACATTATTCAACACCAGTTCTAAAGACAGAATTATTCGTTTCCTCATGGGTTTTCCTATGGCTTTCATCACAGCAGTATCTGATTGCTTCACAATTATTAATTTACTTATTTTCATTACCACCTGGAGGTGAGGAGATGGTATTAGATCAACTTTACACCTGAGGAACTAAGGCAGTGAGAGATTAAGATAAAAAATGTTCATTAATTTTGGAAGCTGTTTGGCGATGTTGCTAATCTGGGGATTTTTTCAGTGTACTTAGCACAATATAACGTATGTTCAAAGCAGAGCTCTGTCTGGTTAATGCTGGAGTGGGAGAGTTTATCACTTCCACCCGTTGGACCACATCTAGAAGTCAGGTATCCAGAAGACGAGAGATACCACTGAGGGAGCATTTGTGAAGAAACATGGCTTAAGTGATTTGCCCTATCATGACAGAGGAAATTGGAGCAAGAAGCAAGAATTAACTCCAGTCCTCTTGGATAGCTTTGTCTGATTTTAAACTGGAGACAGTTTTTCTCCCATCCCACTGTTCCCTCCCTTCTTCACCAGACATCTGAATGCAGCTGGAAACCCTGGAGCCCTGCAGCAGTCACCCTCGCCGAACTGCTTCACTTCCTGAGCGACCCTGTGCCCTGACCAAGGCATCTGTCAGCTTTCCTGCTTCTAAGGGAAAGGAGTTTCACATGGAAATTCTCAAGGCATGTCCGTAATGACAAAGATAATGAAGCAAGATGGAAATATAAGTGTAAACCCCTTAGTTCTCATATTAAAAACCACTGACCCCTCTTTAAAGATACACTAGAGAGACTTAGAAGCATGCATCTCTATGCTCATTACTTACTGTGTGGCATGAATATTTCTTTGTTTCAGGAAAGAGCTGGCATGCTAGAGTATTGTTCATAGACATCTCCCTGTTGCTTATCAATAGCCATAAAATCGAGGGTTTTTTCCCTCTTTATGAATTCTTAGCCCGAAGATTGAAGTTCCTCTGGTGCCTCCTGGGAACTATTTCTAATTTTAAGCCTCTGTCCTCGTGCCTCATACAACAGCAACCGAGGTGTGGAGCAGTCTCTGAAATGTGCTCCCTAATAACACGGTATAGTGCTGAATTACTCATTCCTTCTCGTCTATTTTCAATGCTGTGAGATAAGTCAGAAAACAAGGGCAAACGTGCAGAATGTGTGAAATCTGTCTGAAGGTCAAAAAGAGAAGAGAGACTAGGGTATGAAGTCCTGTATTTTCTGGCAAGGTCTAAATTTTTCATGTGAAAGCCCGTAATACTAAAATATTGTGATAATATATACTGTTGAGTGGAAAAAAACTAACAACCCCAAATAGTTATAGTAGCAGGAATGCTTAACATAGTTCCCAAGCGATCGGAGCCTGATGATTATTTTAAACCCTGAAGCCTCAGGAATTCTCCTAAACTACTGTTCTGCTCCCAAGGAAAGAGGGAAGAAAGTTAGAAATCTGTGCTCTTCTTAGAGTAGGTTTTGAAAAGACCAGCAAATGCAGAATTTTTTGGCTTCTGGTGCAAATACTGAATACTGTGAGGCTTCTGAATAACACTTTAACCCACTCCTAGCTGCACACGCATATGCACACATATATTACATGCATTAAGCTCTTTAGCCTTAAAGAGAGGATCACATAGGCAGCAGTAGGAAAAAACTTCTCACACATACTGCTTCACCAAGGTATTTTGACAGGTTTATTAGCATGGAGGAAGAGTTCAATGATTAAGGCTCATTCAGCCTGTGGCTTTTTTTAGCTGATGTTTGACCACAACTGCTACTTATGTGATCCTCTGATGGTTTTCATGGTACTTCAGGGACAGAGGCACTGCCTCAGTTTACCTGAGCTGTTAAAATCAGAGTGCCACAAAGCTCGTTAGACATGACAAATGGCCAGTGAAATGACCCTTTAGGAAATCAAAGGAGTCACCACAGATCAGAGGTGGCAATTAGCAGGCAACCTTTACGCTCATTGCGATTGCTTCTTTCCAGGTGGACGCATAGGGGTACTCTGTTTCCAAGCTGGGCTTGAAACATGCGGTGGCAATGCTAGAACTATTAAATTATGGAAATGTAATTGAATAATTATTCCAAGTACAAAAAGGGGAAAAAAGTTAGGAAGGCAAATAAAAAGAAGCAGCAGCTGCTAGTGGGAGAGGGCGTTTGTCCCTTTAGGTCTGCGTGCCTCTTTGCTGAGGCTGCCCTGGGCAGTGTCGGGATGGAGAAGAAAGGCATTCCCCCCGCGGCGTGCGCAGTACTGGTGACTGGGAGATACGAGCAAGGCACTTCTCTACATTTGAGTTATGTTCCCAGGCTCCATGTCACAGACCAGCCAGGACGCAATACTCTCAAGGAAAAGAAACCTGAATATTTTGAAACCATCCTGTGCGCTTCGGAATATAGGCGGTTCACGCAGACACTTGATAAAGTGTTTATACCCTGAGAGCCTCTCATAGGTAAGAGTTCCCTTCACCACCCTCCCCTGAGCAGCCTGACAGCATGCTGAAATGGGATCTGACAGAAACTGCAATTTGCACATTATACTGTCTGAGGATACTTGGGGCTCTTATCCTGCTTTCCTGTATATTGAAATCTATTGGTGTCCATGTTCATTGCAGGGAGGCTTCCTCGTCATTTCTGTAGCTGCCTGTGGCAAAAAAGAGTTTAATTTTTAAAATGTCCCAAGCCCATCTTGTTACTAATGGGAATGTTTTGGAGAGAAATTGAAAGAAAAAGTAAACTTCTTAGGTTATTTTGGGCCATCCTTCTTTTCCTGCCTCATCAAGTCCTCCTCTCCCCTCATGCTGTTTTTCCCTTGCGTGTAACAGCTTGATCTGCCATTGAAGCTTCTGCAGTTCTGTTATTTCCCCCTCATGGTTACTTACCTGATTTCCAGTACCTTGTCTTCTGTCTCCTTTCCTTGCTTTAGCACTTTTTGTTTCCGTAGTTGAGTTGGACTCCTTGTTCTTCTCAGTTGCTTGGTTTTATTCCCTTAATATGGTTCTCTCTCTCTTCCTCTCTTTTTCTCCACCCCCTTTCTGTGTCACTTTCTGTCTTCCCCACTGCCTCTCTGCCTTTCCCCCTCTTCTTTCTTCACCTACTTTTCTTGTCTCTCCCACCCCCTCCAACTTAATCTTTCTATTTTCAAACCTAGTTTCCTGTTTTTTTTCCTTTAAAGACCATGGATCTCATTCCTCCCTCTCCATTCTCAGCCTCTCCCCGTGCCACCCTCCCCATGCCGACAGGATGCACTCGCTGCCGGCTTCATGCTGTCCCTTCCAGTTGCCGGTACTGCTGTTCCTTGCACCTCCTCCCCCAGATAACATGCCATGGTCTAAGCCTTCCTTAAATGAAAAGAGACAGGGTTGCCCCACAGTTATGCCAGCCAGACCCTGGGAAGCTTTTTCCATGCAAGACATCGATGAAGGACGTTGTTCAAGCTTAATCTGGCAAAGCAGAGTTCATGTGGAGCAGGGTCCTCCACCTCTTCAAATAACATAGGACTTGCTCTGCTGGCTTGGACCAGGGGCCCGGCACAGCTGCAGCCTTGTCCCAAAGGGCACCTGATGCTTCCTAGGAGGGTTTTACAGGACCCCTTACTGATAAATAGACTGACCTGCCTGTCAGGAGAGGTGTTTTTTGACACACCACCCCCCACCACCTCCCTGCACATACACAGTCTGATGCATGAGCATTTGGGCCTTTCTAAAAAATGCTTTCGGCACACCAAGTGTCTGAAGGTCTTGTATTTCATGGATGTGTCAAGTTGAGCCTCTGATTCCTGCACATCAGGGCCCAGAGAGGAAGGTGAATCAGAGATGCCATCTGGCTTTGATAAAGGCTGGTCTCAAAGAACCAGTGTCAGGAGAGTGAGATTTGCACAGAAGACACTGCTACCCTGAGCACTGGCTTGCTGTGCACAAGCTTTGGTGGGTGTCCCTCCAGCAATCCTTCCTGGGCCAGATATCTCCCATCCAGAACATAATTGCCCAGTGGTCCCTATGCAGCAGCTAGTGTAGATCATGAAGCAAAAGCAGACCAGAGACTAAAACACAGGGCTGGCAACCCTTCTAATCTAATCATTGTTCTCCCACCAATTTAGTATCCCCTTTAGTTACAAGATTGAAAGCCAGCCTATGCTGGGACAGTGCTGTGCAGAGGCTACCTCTGGAGGCATGTCCTATGCGGACACTCTCACTCTGAAGTTGAGTGCAACTCCTTTTCAAGAGGGCTGAATCCTCACTGATGGTTAGTGTGGGACAGACAGTGCACAGTAAATTCCCATAGCAGCTCAGTAAATTCCTGGTATGGAGAAACCCATAGTCATTTGCCACTTCATTTCTAACTTTATTGGAAGGCCTTCTGTGACTTCAAAGAAAATGGGCATGGTTCTGGAGTTGTTTCTCCCTCTTCTGCCTCGCAGTTGTATACCTGTGATGGAATTTCATGGGAAGGAGAATATCACTATGTCCTTTCATCTTTCTGGGGTAATTTCCATAAAGCGTTATTATGTAAAGTCCTGTTGATTTTATGCCAGTGAAATTGTCAAGGGCTTCATCATAGAAGTGTCCAAAAAAAGGTGTTGTTAATACAGATCTAGCTCACAGATGGCTTTGGGATAGGCTAGCTAAGGCTTGTCAAGTGTTTTTCACATGCTACAGAGAGGCAGGTCCTGTGAGTGAGCTGTCTGAAATGTAATCCCTTCCCTGTGTGGCTGACACTTTGCTGTACACTCAGGGTGATCAGGTCTGATTCTCCCTGCTCACTCCTTTGTGTTTCCTACCCCAGTATTGTTCCTGAGTGGCATACTCATTCTCCTACAGAGTTAATCTCTGAATCCAGCAGACACAGTCTAGTTCTGTTGAATGAATGAGGGAGGGGAGAAGGTTTCTGTCCAATACATGCAACATGCACGTGAGGTAGCTGTTACGAGCTCTTTTTTTTTGGTGGTGGTGGGAACTATTTGAATTTTGATGCACAGAAAGGAAATGGGCAAAAGACAGAAAGGTGAGATGTTGTACAGATACCTCAGCCAGCCCCTCTAAGTGTTGTCCCTTCTCTTCTCTACTGCACCCTCTTCAATGGAAAACAGAGATGTCATGGCAGCTTCTCCAGCTCCACAGCTAGAGAAATAGCTGTTTTGCCCACTGGTAAGCTGGGAAGAAGGATTTTTCCTCCCCTCCCCAACAGACTGCTATGCAAAACTTGTATGACTTGAGTGAGGAGAGCAAGTGAAAGAGAATGCTCCCCCAGACAGTGGGAATGAGGAGAACAGCTGACGGCTTGCCATGTGCAGCTTGCAGATCTCAGCAGTTTATGATGCTGTGGAACGGATGTTGAAGGAAAGGAGAAATAAAGCCAGGAGGTAAGGGGAAAATAGGACAACATGTACCATCTTTTGCTCAAAGGTAAATAGCTTTCTTGGGGTGAGATTCCTGACCCTCTAGGTAAAAGAAACATAGCAGACCTTATCTACCTGGACTGCAGCAAGCCATATGATATGGTGTCCCAGAAGAAGCAAAATAGCGAAGAAGATTCAGCTGAAGAAGACAGGGATTATTAGAGAAATCCTCAAGTGGAAAAGAGACTGACAGAATTGAGACACCAGTTCCCTAGTAGGTTGAAGGGAAGTTACCTGCGAGGCTGCTCAAAGATTGCTTTTAGGACCGATCTTTTTTAGTATTTGTGTTAATTACCTTGGCACCGAAAGTAGAAATGCTAATGAAATCTGCTGACGGAACAAAGCTGAGAGGTATCGTCAGGGCAGAGGTGGATTCCAGCACCAGGAGAGCTGAAGGCTCTTTGCGACTGGAGTGATCAAGGTGAGGTTAAATGGGAGAGTGCAAAGTCACACACTAGGAACTTGTTGCTCAGAGAGTAACAGGAATCTCGCTTAGCAATTGGGAGTTCCTAGTTGGCAGGACCGAGACGGGGAAAGTCCTGGGTGAAGGTCACCAAAGGAGGAGTAACCAGTGATGCTATGTAGGGGTGAAAAAGGCAAGTGAGCTTTCAGGATGTAGCAGTATTTCCAGTTGCAGCGAGTGCGATTAATGTTGTCCAAGAGGATGTGAGACCCCACCAGGATAGTGTGTGCAGTGCTGCTCACCCACATTCAAGAAAGATATTCAGCCTGGAACAGGTGCAAAGAAAGGCAACGGGGTGATCAGAGGGATGGAGGGTGTCTCTCGGCCAAGAGTATGTTTACTTATCAGTCACAGAAGTGACTGCAGAGAGATATTTGAGCTGATTTGAAAATAGATGCGGTACCAGTTTGAGCTTTTCTGCGTTAATTATTTTGCACTGAACTTCATGCTAGTGAAGCTACCCAAAGTAATTAAAACACGGTGTGATGTGCCTGCAGGGTGAATACTATAAGGGAGCTTAGTTACTTAGTCTGGCAGAACAAAGGTTAAGAGAGGAGAGATTTGCTGTCTATAAATACTTTTAGGAATGGGGGGTTGGGAAAGTAAGTGCTAGGGAGAGAGGAGAGCTACATAAGCTAAAGGACTATGTGGCACAAGGATAAATAGATATAAATTGGCCATGAATGAATTTAGTTGGAAATCAGAAGGTTTCTAAGCAACAGAGCAGGGAAGGAGGTGCTGGAACAGCAGTCTAGTAGCACAAGTGAGGGCGGAAACCTAATGAGATTTAGGACAGAGCTTAGTAAGTTTAGAAAAAGCCATTTGTTTTGTACTTGCCTGTTATTGAAAGGGATCGAACCTGATAAGCCAAGAGGTCCCTTTTTCATTCTATTTCCTGTACTTGCCTTATTGCCTTATCAAAGCTGCTCACTTTCACACAGAAGCCAGGTAAATCCTGAATAGAGTTTGTGTGATGACTTTTTCAGCATTGATCCCATGGATATTTAATGGAGGATTCATTCTGTGTCAGGGATTTAAACAAACAAAAAGAGCAAGCCAATGCAATGCATAGAGAAGGTCTGTAAATATGCAGTAGTATAGATGAGAGCTCACATATGAAAGAGCTTCTTCACATGAAACAGATGTTCTTGGAGCATCTGGCTTTGCTGGAAGGCTGTTTCAAATGTAGGTAGATGCTCTCCTGAGATTTGAGAACTTCAGGAGACCGTCTGAAGGGAAAATGTCTTGTACTTTCCTGCCATTACTGAGGACTTTGTGCTTGGGGAGGATATCAGATTTACTGCATTGGGAAATTTCAGAAAAAAACCACCACTCAACAGTGACTGAGATAGAAACTTCTCATATGTATTTCATCTCTGATGCCTGGCCACAGCGCTGCACTCATTCTCCTTCTTCATATTGTCCCATGCTGGACAGGCACCTCTAGTACCTTCTCTAAAGCACCAATGGATGCTACCTTCCTGGTGAAACATTTTATCTAAAATCCCCATGCGTGGATATGATTGAAAGAGAATGAGGGAGAGGGAAGTTCTCTGTTATACGTTAGACCTCTGGAGACAGCCTGAAGGCATCCTCCGGCAGGAGGCAAACTCTCAAGGACAGTCTGGGCCCAAGGGAACAGGAGTAGCATGTGACGATGGGCCCCTGAATGAGGGGGAACAGTTTTATAGTCACAGTTCCTTATTTAGTAAAAAAATCCCAAATTATTCCATTATAGATGGATGTTTTCCCCTTCCCAGCCCAGAGTACCAAACCAGCACAGAGTGAGAAAAGAGGAAACAAGAAACAGCAAGGTGTGAAATGTCATTGTGTGTCAGTCTCATTTGCCAGTAAAGTTTTCAGCAAGAAAAAGTGGAAGAGGATTTCATCTCACTGAGGAGAAATGACCATCTATGCCAAAGTAAATGCTTAGTTGTCAGCTTTATGTTACTGGAAATAAAGCACAGCACTCTCACAGCTACTGCTTCCACTTCTCAACTCTGCAGCATCTCCAAGTAGTTGAGAAGTGCTTTGCAAATGATAATGTAATTACAGCTCCTATAAACACTCTCCTTGCTTTACAGGTGGAGGAACCAAACTGTGGAGAGCGTAAAGGATTTGTCCAAAGGATCAGCAAGTCATTTTCAAGCAAGGAGTCCTCATCTACCTAGCCACCAGACATCATCTAGTCGGGTAAACTTCCAGCTAGATGAATTGCTGCTTTACAAAAAGATATGTGTGTATACATATATACATATATATGTTTCCCAAAGTGAGAAGAAAAGAAAGAACAGACCTTTACCTCTTTTTGCTGAGCCTGCACAGGTAGAGGGAGGAGCAGACGAAGTTGACTGAAGGGTGAGCTTTAGCACAGCCCCTTGGTCTTGCTGGAGCCCACCTCTCTGTCAGTGTTCGGCTCCCAGAAGAGATCTGTGTCTGAGGGAGGACACTCTGGACAGCGTAAGCAAACCCCAGTCAGCTCCCAGGAGCTCAGCCTCCTGCTACGGTCTGACACTGGCTCACTGGCTGGAGATTCCCTCAAGCCTGGAGGACCGATGCTGGGGGAGACTAGCTCCCGAGCTGTTCCTGACATGCACTGGCAGCTGTCTGCCTGCTATTCTTTTAAAGAGTCTTCGTGGATCAGGATAAAAATGTGATCTTACGCAGGCGGCATTGTAAGCCCAACTTGGCTCAAGTTCAGCTCTTCCTCTGGCTCCCAGCTACTCTATTTTTATTGAAGGAATTTGAGGCTATCAGAAAGGAAGTCAAATTGTTTTAGGAAAACAATAGAAAAGCAACTTGAAGTTTATTAGCTTCCTGCCCAGGGCCTGGGACCAACTTGTCAAACTTATTAGAGCGATGGCAGAGCTATTTATTTAAAAGGGCTAGCGACAAGACTCACAATTTCATTCCTGTTTAGGCCTCGGTGAAAACAAAGGAAAGCCATAAAATAATATCTGAAGGGAGCAGATGGCTAACTGGTAAATGGTGCAAGTAAGGTTGGCCTGTGAGCCATTCGTGGTGTTCACCAGTGCAATGGCTTTTGTGGGATTTTGTTATCGAATGAATGCCCACCCTTGCCATTCATAGGCTAGCCCCATCACCCGAAATTCCTCATTGTGGCTCAAATTTTCAAATGGAAGCCTCACACCTAAGATTACAGATTTGGCAGGAAAAGGTCTTCGTTTAGAGCTACTGAAAGGAGGAGAACAATATGGCAGGTCTGCAGAAGAGCCAGGAATAGAGCCCAGGTGTCCCTGATCCTGTTGGACTGCTGGAGCCCCCTGACTGTAAAAAATATTTATATCCTTCAGAAGCAGCTGCAGTCTGCTTCCCCATTCAGCTACCCCAAAGTAGCAGTGCCATTAAGTCACTGAAAACACGCTGGCATGCGGCTGGTGAGAAGAATGGGCAGCCAAACTATTAGGGTCACAAGAAGAAAGTGTCCATGCTGCCTGAGCCTTTCTAAAAAGTTTCATCGTTTGCAAGGAAACAAGAAGAGAATAAAACGAGTAGCTGAGAAGCATTTGCAAACTCTGCTTAATGCAAAGCCATATCCCTTTTTCAGAGGGCTCTCTGCTAACTGAGTGTTCAACCTGCTTCCAGGGAGCATATAGGAAGAACTCACCTCTCCTTTCAATGGTGCAGTAGTAGTCTCTAGAAAGCCAGGCACTGAGAGGTACTGAGCCCGCAGAGCTATGCACACAAGCTTTGAACAACTCAGTAACCGCTTTTCAGATGAAAGGAAGAAGAGCCCACCCCAAAAATTCTCTTCCTTCTTCTCCTCATTAGCTTAACTAAAAGCAGGAACGCAAAGCTACAGTTTTCTCTGAGGCTTAGGGCAATAATGCATCTTGTATTGGCAAGTGGTAGAAGATCTTGGTTCCTTTTAAGTTATCTGGGTTATACGTTTATAAGAAGGTCAACATAAGTGCATGATCTCTGGAAGGGCCTAAGAAACTGGGTCTTAAACTTGGTAGTTTTAATATAAATGCAACAATCTTGCATTTATTTAAGGTATTCTTACAGCTTTTAGAAGGTTTCTCTAATTTCTGTCCCTCTGAGATATTTCCTTGGTAAACAAATCAGCCAAAGAAGCACACAGAGCAGTGCAGCATCCTAGTTCATTACAGTCCGTAGGTGTTTACTTAATTTTCAGTACATTCTTGAGTTGCATTGATTTCAATGAGATTTAATAGCCTGGAAGTGAAGCACCCTACATCTCCAGCCAGGCCAGCTTTGCTGGGGGAATTCCGAGGCAGACAGCAGCTAGTCGATATACTTCTCAATGGCCTCTGCTGTAAGGGATGCCACGTGCAAATCACATGATGGTGTTCTGGCAGTGGAAAATATTTTATTTGCACTTATTTGGAATCTGTGTCATCTGGACTGGTATCACTTAATTCGCACTTTGTTCCAGAAAGTAGTGTTTCAACCCCAAATGTATGCTGTGAGAGTCTTTTTGTCAGTTGCTCAGGACTGTTGGACTCCCGGTAGTCCCTGAGGCTGGGATCCTGCAAAGGCTTGGTCATGTGAGTAACTTGATATAGTTATGGCTTGGGGCCGTTCGTGTGGGTAAAGGTCCCTCTGTGTACAAATGTCGTAGACTGGAAAATGTAGATTATTGAAGCTCCTGGTTTTTCTACCAGGAGCCAATATAGTTGCTCAGAAACTTCTGGGATGACAGAGGTTACTAGCTGGCTGGACGCATGGATGCCGGGGGACCCCTCACCCCAGAAGGCTGCGACATGCTGCCATGTGGTGCCACTGCCAGCACCCAGTTCCTGGGACGTGCTCTCCCGTGGTGGGGTTAGGTAGCTGTGCTGCTGCGAGATCTCCCAGCTCTAAAGCTTGAGGCTTTAGAAAAAGGCTGCTTAAGCAATATTGCCAGTGTGGAAAGAATCGCAGGCACACGTCTCATCATAAAGCAAGCTAGCTTTGCTGTGGGGTAGAAGGACCTCAGCCTGCCCTATACATTCTCTGCAGGGGGAAGAGAAATCAGGACTTGAATCTGCTCTGAAGGCCAAGATCTCTAGAGCTTTCCCTGGAAGTCAGCTTCAAAGGCAGAAACAGTAAAAGGATTTGAGGAAAATGAGACATGTGCTTGGGTGGTGGCGAGTGAAACTGAAAAGTAAACAGCCTGAGTTATGGGAGGATTCTCAGATGGTGCTTATTGCTCCCAGCCAGCTTGTTCTCTTTTGTGATGGTCTGAAAGCATTTCAAGACGTGACCTCCTGGCTAAAATTTAAGAACTTAATTAATTGCACAAATTTATGAGTCATGGTTCTTCCCACCAATTTTGTGATGTGTGTTGGCTGGATTCTGAAGCCTTCTGTGAACAATGCAAATTACAGCAAATGGAGGGGGCAGGAGGACGCTGCTGGCCCAAGCAGATTAGAAGGGTGCGTTTTATATTAGAAGACCAAATATCCATGCGCTAAGCGTGCACGTGTGTGCGCACACACACGTACATAGAATAAAATTATATTTCTTTTGTTGGCAAGAGCTCACAAGCTGGACTAACTCCCAGCAACGTTGTGGTGCACAGCGTGCAGGGAAGGTGCCTTACGAGGGGCTTCCCTTTGCAAAGCGTGCCGTGAGGTCGACTCGAGCGGTGCGAGGGAAGCAGGCAGCCCTGCTCCTTCATGCTGCACCTTCTGTGTGGCTGCATAAAGGCAAATAGGCTCACAGGGATGCATTAGGCACCTACACTTGTCAGCCTGGTGTCCCAATTTATTAGAGGAAGGCTTGGAAAAGGTTTATATCCAGTTTTGCTTTCTGGAAGGGTGAAGGATTTGGTCAATTCAAATCTCCTTAATTGTGTTTCTGGACACCTGGGTTTCCTGGTAAAACACTGTCTGCTTGACTTTTTCTAACAGCCCCCCCCTGCCCAGAAGAGGTGACAGCCTGCACAGGAAACAGGTGTCACCTACAGCCACAAAGGCAAGGAAGTGAGTCCTGTAGCTTCTCCACAGCAGCCAGCCAAGGCCATGCAGAGAGCCACGCTGGCTCTCCAGGTGGCCACAAGCAGTGCTCAGGTTTAAAGCTGTGAGGAGTGGGGAGGGGGCTAGGAAATTCTCTGAGCGCTGAAGTCCTGCCGATGGCCTAACGTAGGGCTTTCCCCACTTAGCTTCCCATCTGATTTCATTTAAATTCTCTCCCCTTGCTCCTCGTACATGCTCTGATCCTAACTGCTGACTGCTCCATATAAACCCAGGCACTGCATTCTCACTGGGTTCTTGGCACGCTGTAGCTTCTTGTTTTTAATGCTAGCGGAGGCAAAGATGAAGTGTGATCATGGGACTCCTAGCAGAAAACTATAGGCCAAATTGCTAGCCTGTGCTGAGATGTTTCATTTGTGGGTTGCTGTTTTTTCATCTCTCTGATTTGGTGATTGACAGATGATATCAAAGTGGGCTTGCACTGTGCTAAGACCCCTGTATGAGCTCGTGCAGAAACCTGGTGATAAGATCTGACCAGTAAGTGATGTCAGACAGGATTGTGTTTGTTTGCTGACGTTTATTATTTTCCTCAAAATGGTGGAGAAGGAAGAGATATTTAAACTTGATTGAAACAAGTTGAGGTAGCTATAAATTCACTGGTTTTGAGCTGAATCTTGCAGTTATGTACTCAAATACAGAATTTGGTGTCCTGGTGAGGAAAACAAAATTTATTTTCCTTAAAAATTCCTCCCCCCCAATTGAGGTTTGATAAAAATAACTATTAAACAAATAAGTAATTTTTTTCCTGGTGGAGGATGATGGGTTTTGGCTTTCCATGTGTGTGAGAAACAGAGATGCCTAAGCAATGCATGTTAGCAGGATAGATGTTTTTTGCATGTGATACCCACATGGTATGATGTGGGGGCTTCCTATAATTACCCTATGCCTCTCGAAGGAGAAAAGTAAATTGGTTCTTTCAGACCAAGAGGAACCCAAGACTGATTCTTTGACAATGCACTCAGTATTTAGGAGTGTTGTCACCAAACTAGGGACACCACAGGACGTGCCCACTGAAAGAGCACTTCAGAATGTGAATGGCAGTGGTTAAAAGCCATGCAAGATTGCTCACACGAAGCAGAGAATAGAGAAATGAGAAGCCTTGATGTTGTCTGCTGTTCCCACACTCTTTCCCCGCTTTCCTCTCAGGCCAACTTTGTGAAGAACCATGTTTCCCTCTCAGGGAAAGTAACAATTTAACACAGCAGGGAAGAAAGAGGTTTTGCAATGTGCTCCATGAAATTATGCAGTATCACTCAACTAACATCTGGTAAAATGTTCTTAAATAGCCTCATCTTCCTGCGTCAGCATTTCTAACGTCAATAATTTTATTGGTAACAATCAGTGAGGTCTGAGATTTGTTGGAGGAGGATGGATGGCTGCATTTGGGGAGAAAATCTAAAGGGCTTTGAAGTATGCTGATAGAAAAATGCTGACACAACATCACAATTACTGAGCTGAGAAATCTGCACTTATTTGCAGTTCCCAAATTGTTTGGAAAACATGAGGAATGCTGCCTTGAGAGTAGTTGCTGGTGCTTTAATGCCATCGGATTCCTAAGAGCTGGAGAACTCCCCAAGTGCCACAATCCAGGGTAAGTCTCACACCAGACTTCAGCGTTTCTCCTGGAGCTCCTGTGGCTGCCCATACCAGTCACATGAGGTGCTTTCTCTTGCACTCCCTACAGCCCCATCCCAAAAACCTTTGAGAGAAGTTCTTCTCCCATTCCCATCTGATAGATCTGGGCAAATCCAAGCCAGTCTTCCAGTCAAATTCCTTCCACTCCAGGTCACAGAACTTTCCTTCCACGCAAGCAATCCTTCCTATTTTTCCTCCTCTGTTCAGAACTGTATGATCATCCTTGCATTAAAAAAGATACTTCGAGAAATAACTCCATATAGTTAAAAATAATTATTTTCCACTCTGAAAAGTGGACCCACATGGAAACTCCGGCACAGGACTGACACAAGATTATCTTTCAGCTACCGAAGCGATGTGAAATAGTAGTCTGCAGCTGTGTAAGCAAATAGACCAGCATTACAGGAATCCACACAGAGGTCAATGGTGATCTGTGGAGTGGTATCTGTCTGGCTTTGTGCAGGCAATCTGCTTGGTGCTGAACTGGATGGGAACTCACATTTTGTTTCCAAGTGCAACAAAGCTGTGAGATGGTTCAGCTATGAAAAAGGAAGAAGATGGAGCTGAAGAAACTTACCGTGATGCCAACGTTAATATTATCTGGCCTTGGTAATGGCCAGAGATCTCCAAAGATGAAAATTTTTGGGCCTCCTGCTTCCTTTAATCTTCTGCTGTTACCTCCTGTCCAAGTTGCTGAACCCAGCTGGTGATGGTCAGAAATGCCCTGCAGCATTTCCAGTTGTTGGAATGGGTGGTGACATAGTAAGTGTGGTTAATGTGGAGGAACTCATTCTGGACTGGGTTGTAAGCTGCAGTGAGGGAGAATAGGGACACAGCAGAGAAAACCCACCACTTGTGTACCTTACGCCATCTTAAAGCCCTCTGAGCTCTGGGACTGTTTGAGGCTTCTTGCGTTACATAGAGCGGCCTCCAAATTGCTGTATCTGATAATAGGCTGCCCTCTGAGTTATACCGCTCCTCAGCTTTGCCAGAATCCAGGCTAGACTCCTAGTTTTTCTAGTACTGGTAGTAAAGATGAACTGCTGGGGCAACTGGTGTCCAAAAGGAAGGCTGGTCTCAGCTGATGAAGTTAAAGAACAAGAAGTTCAAACCTCCTGAGGTCCCTTCCCACCTGAATTACGCTATGATTATAAGTTGCTGGGAGCAGATGGTCTGTAGCAGGTTGAGATCAGTGCAGCAGCTTCTGTACAGGTAAATCATATCAGTGTACAGGATTTCTTCAGCATATCAAGAAAAGTAGTAAAAGAAATTATTCATCTTATTTTTCAAAAATTCCTCAGATGAAGCTATTTAGGAGGCCAAGTGGCCGTGGTTTGAGGAGGAAGCTTTGTTATAGATCATGAACAAGTAAAAAGAAGGAAATCATTGAAGTAATTTACCAGTCTAACACAGAAAAAAATTAATAAAGGACATGTCCCAAAGCATATTGTAGCACAGATGCGGTTTAAAATATATGGTAGTGACCTGGATAGGGACAAGAACATGACCAAATTCACAACTAGCACAAATATATCTATCTACCTATGTATGTATCTGGTGAGCAACATTATACATCAGCACATATGTCCCATGGCATCCATAACATTCCTAATTTGTGGGGTCAGATTACTCACCGAGGAAGAGACTTCTATGTTTAAAAATACATGTTATTTTCTTTTCTAGGTGCAGCTCTGTCAGAGTAGCTTTTTTGTTTTGGTTGCTTGCGTTTTCCTTGTTAGAAAAGCGTATTAAGACTTATTTTCATGGCAGGCTTTTCTCAACAAGAAAGACTCCTAAAAAATGGATACCTGCATTCTGGATTTGTTTGCTTCCTTCTGGAAGATTGTGCCATGATTGGGACTCCCCTGGCAGAGGATACTTTGTCCCCAGGTTTCACATAGACTATCCTTGCCTCTGAGTTTCCGTTCCAGTTAGGGAACAATTGTTGAAGTGGTTCATGGATTGACATCTTTCTTTTCATGTGCCAGGGGATTTCTGAGGCATTTCTGAAGAGCCACCGCTCCTGCTCTGTGAGACACCATGCCCTGAGTCCTGTGGGGCCTGTAGCCTGGACTCATGAGATGGAGTAATCCAAAATTTCCAGGAGACAAAGCAGTGTGGTAGCAGGTGAAATTCACAGGAGGAGTATGAGCCACTGCATTGGCAGAGGAAGCACATCCATCTTTAAGTACTCCAGGCTCCTGAGTAAACTTAACCCCTCATGGAAAAAGTTGTAGGAAGAATTCTTGTGGCCAGCTCCCTGGCAAGAGAGGCACGATCACCCAAACATGGGGCTTCTTGCTGCCGGCAGAGGTTCTGGGGTTTGATCAACATGGGCCAAAAAGACAATGTCTTAATATTGATGAGAGACTGCTCTGCTGGTCTTGAGAGCAAATGACATGGCATAGCTTATGTCCGTTTGGCTCTCCTCGCCCCGCCTCAGACCCCAAACAGGGCGCTTTTGTCCATGCTGCCTTGTGGGAGCTGTTATTAGTCAGACCAGCACCCGAACCATCCTGGGAGAGCATCATTGGCTTGGAGCGAAATTGCCAGGGAGCATGCTGACCGTTCAACAGTGCTGATGATAGCAGGATTGTATTGGAACCTGTGCCTTGGTCCTGTTAGTTTGTGAGTTATAGATGCACCTTCACTGTCTGAGAGAGAGCTAGGTTTGGAAGAGGAAGAAGGTCAGAAAGTAAGCAGTGAAAATATGACCATGCCACCGAGCTCAAGGAGATAGGAGCTGTTCTTTAAATCGGAATGTGCCGCATTTATTGGATTGCTTTTTGGACTGTGGAGTAATGGGTCAGATGATGGATTCCTCAACTCCTGACTGCCCAGATATGTGGATAAGGACATAACTGACATCTTCTCTAAGCTCATGAGGTGATGCAGCAGCTACTTTGCTTATCTTTGGATTGATGTGCAGGTTAGTGCTAGAGCAGGGTTTGTTTTCATAGAGCCAAGTGGCTCCAGCCTGTCACGTCTACGGTGCCTGTATGGGCAGAGTGAGCCAGGCTCTGTGTTTCAGCTTCCCAGTCTGGTGCGTGGCTTGCTCTGTGCTAGGCACTGAGTACAAGCTGGCATGGAGGCAGTATAAATAACCAGTCCTGAGATAACATCAGAGGATGTCCATCACCTTTGAAAAACAGTGTTTGTGTGCTAACGTGGTTCTTGTAGAAGGGGGGCTATCACCTATTAAAAAAAGTTTAAGTTTAGCTTGGTTGTCTGTTTGTCACAGACTGGAGGAGGAGAATCTTGGCTGACTCCTGACTGGTTTAAAACTTTGGGAAGGTGAAAAATGCATGGAAAGAATGAAACTGAAGCATGAAAGCCTGCAGAAAAAGTTGGTGAAGTCACACTATTACCAAACTGCACATTCTTACACAGACACGTGAAGCAATGTTGCAGAGTGTTTCTAGATGCTGGAATAAATATTTAGTGTCTACAGAGAGCATGCCCTATGTCTGGAGATCCACTCAGCAGTGCATTGTGCGCTTTCATTTGGGGTGTCTTTGAAGTGAACTTATATGTTGATGTTTGTCCAGTCAGTGCCTGAAGGAGTTTCATTTTTTATTTTATCTTAAGGGTAGGTGAAAACAAAGACCCCCATATGTACATATAAGGTGGTTACATATGAGATTCTGTTGCAAATGAAGAACAAACCTACAGAAAATATAAAAGCAGGAGCCAGCTGTACAGCCCTGAGGGGAGCCAGAAATATTTTGGCTGAAAACCTGGTTAGTGGTCACTGTTTGCCCCCTACTCAGTCAAATCAGTTGTGTTCAGGTACTGAAGCGTGTTGCTTTTTAGTGCGTTGAGAATTACCAGGAAACCAAGGATTTTGCTTTATTCCTGCCTGGAACTACCAGGAAACTCTATAACTGTCCGTCAGTTCATTTGGCAGGGACTTGTGGTGGCTTGTTGGTCGGCTGCAGGCACTCGGGTAGTTTAAGTGGCAACAATGCATGCCACCTACGGTTTGCGTCTGTTGAGTAAGGAGGAGATGCCCTTGCCTACTGACATTATTGTGGCAGCCATTGCAGGCTGGAGCCCAACCTGGCTAGCAAAACCAGCTCAAGAGGAGGGATAAGGACATGGGTGGCGAGCCTATTCTCCATGCTGTGCCACACCATTTACAGAACCCAGTCTGGCTTGCTTAAAACCAGGGTGGGTATGTCTACAGGAGCTGCCGTCGCAGCAGGTACTGGGGCTCAAGGGAAAGTCAAAGAACTTTCAGCAGAGTTGTTTTCTTTCTGCACCCCTCTGAACTCACTGGAGCCTGAACACAACTCAGAAGAAATGCTGGGCTGGGGATGTGCTGCATCGCGTTGGTGTGCTTCAGAGTTGTTAGCAGGGCCGACGAGAGCTCAGAATAAGGCTCTCAGTTTGAATGCCTTTCTTTGACTATCAGACACACCATCTCTGGTTCCCAGAGACCCCTCTACTCAGCTCAGTGATAAAAGCACTTTTTAACACCAAAGCTGCTGTGTTCCCACGCCTGTTGCTGTCATGAGGGAGTCCAGTCTTAAACAATAGCAGAGGAATAAAGAATAGCCTCTCTAATCGATATCCTGCCTAGACGCTGAGTCAGGTGGCAGCTTGGGCCTCTTTAAAACTCCTGCATTGTTCCTGATTTTTCATTTGACTGGGGTAAATTTTTATCTTTAAGGAAAGAAAACACACAGGACCAACTGTCTCTGCCTGCTCCACTATTCCCTTCCCACCCACCCCCACTCAGTTTTGGTGCCTTTGTCCTGTGGTAGCCTCCGCCTGTGAGGGATATAGATACGATTCGCTAGTCTGGACATCAAGCTGAGTGTGACGTGCTGTGGTTAGGACAAGATGGTGGTGATGGTCTGAGCAGGGCTCCCTAAGTCACATACATCTGCGAGGGTTTGGAGAACGCAATCTTTGACCCCTACATTTCCACATAGGCTCATATTTATGTGATCGGTCTTAAAATGGTCAGAAGGCAAGGCAAGGATGCAGGCACAGGTTCCCAGAAAATTTCTCCATAGATGAATATTTAGAGCCCTGGCAGGATGCTAGGACGGTCTGTGTGTGAACAGACCTTTGGAAAATTAACAAAAGCAGTATTTGCTTAAACAATCTGCAAGATCCCATAACTCAAGCTCTTAAATCCACCTCGGCTGCACTAAAAACATTTTCCAGAAGGAGAAGGGGGTCAGGGTGGCTTTCCGTAACCTCTGAATCTCACAGCGCCTGCTGCAGGGTCCTGTGTGGGGGTTTCATTCAGCTCCTGTCATCCCTGAGCATCATCCTGGGGCTGCTCTCACCAGCCTGGACTAGGCGGGGGTTGTGGCTCTGCTCCTTCCCCTAGCTATGAGCCCTGCGTCAAAGGCTGCAGAGAAGAAAGGTCATAGGTGCCCCCAGGATTTTCCTTAAAGCTGGGGGGTCCCTAGGAAATCTTTGTGGCTCTTTGGCACAGCTTGTCTCCTGCTAAAAGGCCCCAGTAGAGGGGGAAAGCGTGGTCCTCGCTGTGTTCCAGGCAGGAACTCTGGGGGCTGGAGAGGGAACTGGTAAGGGTTACATTTGCGCGTGTAGATATGAGATAAGAGCTGACCTACCCTTCACCCCAAACTGAACTCCCTGAAGCTCAAACAAGGTAAGGCAACTGCTTGTGAAAATGCTGGGGGAAGCCTGCCAGACCAGCAAACCTGATGCTCTTGCCTGGGGCTGAGAGCAGACATTGAACGACCATCCATGAGGTGCTTCTGCTCCAGGCAAAACCTGCAAGGCAGTGCGTTCTCAGGAGCTTGCTAGGTGCCCAACTAAAACGCTTGAGGACTGGTGACGTAGAGGAATCTGGAGCCGAGGGTGCCTGCTGGGAGACAGGGAGAGGACAGCCATGCCCCCTAGCAGCAGGCGTTGGGGGCTGTCAGACCTGGCTGCCTGGGGGACACACACCATGCAACCGCTGCCGAGGCCTGAAAACCTGGCAAGGGGACAGCCAGCCCAGCCGCAGCGCCCACTGTTACCGGAGGAAGACATTGGGCAAAGGAAACTGTTCTCAATATTTTTTTTTTTCATCAGATTTTTTTTCCTTTCTTTTCCAAACCTGCTGAAGTTCTGGAAGAATTCTGTATTTCTAGCATAAAAGGCTCATTTCACAGGCCATGGAGCATCATCAGGCAATGGTGGAAGCCTGGCTGGCAGCAGGGTCGCATGGGGAGGGCTGCTCTGCTCGCTCCTGCAGGCCTGCTTGCATCCAGAGACGGAGATGACGGTGGGCCCAGCGTTTGCATCCCCCATGGAGAGGGCACTGGGGAACCTGGCAGCTGCCCACACTGCAGGCTGGAGCAGCTGTGGCTGCTTGGAGCCACTGAGGAGGTGCTGGAATGAAGGGCCGCCTGGTTTCTGTCTGTCCCTCTCCACGTATACCAGTATACCTGCCCATCGTTCTCCGGCACCTTTTGGTTCAGGGATTGCATTTTTACCCTGTTGGGGGCAGGGGTGTGTTTAAAAAATAATGTAAAAGAAATGAATCCAAAGCAGGACAAACCCCTGAGGTTCCCAGTGTGGTACTTGGCAGAGGCACAGTCCTGTCTTCAGACAAAGCCTTTGTCCTGAGGGGTGGGGGCGGAGGGAGAAATAGAAACTACAGACAATGGAGAAATCATTTCAGATTAAGCTGAAATAGCATCTACTAGGTATTTGAGTGGGGTCTTTACTGCGCATAGCCTATGACTGTTGCTTTCAGATATCCCTACAGTGATACACATTGCAGATACTGTCATGGCCTCTTCCCCCCGTGCAAATATAAACAGGGCAACATCCACAGCTAAGTGACCTTAGGTGGAGCTCCTGTACTGGAAATCTGTTTCTTCTGGGGAAAGAAACATCCCCCTTTAATGATATTCCCAAGTCTGTAGGTCTCCTGGGAGCCTCAGATCTGTTTTGCACAGCACGGGAAGCGGTGCCTGCCAACGCAAGCATGGTATGGCGTGGTAAGGGCTGGCCCCGACACCGTGCTCTCAGCACTAACACCTACGTGCCTGCTCTCCTGGGAGTGAGCCGGGGCCTCTGCCTGTGCTGCCTACCGCTTGCATGGTGGGATGCGTGTTTGTATCGAACCTCAAGGAGTAGGGAGAGACTCTTCTTGCCCCTAGTGTCTTTATGAAGACTAGGAAACAGAAAGCATGGATATCTCAGAAGGTGTTTTCCAGCAAACACACACCAAGAAGAAGCAGCGCTCTCTTGTCTCTCTGTGAATGTAAATTCAGGGTGCCAGAGGACCGGCAAGATACAGCTTGCCTAGTTAACTGCTCGGTGCGTCTCAACTTTGCACAGGCAGGGCATTGCTGGAGGTGAACTGAGAATTTCTTTCAGACCTGGGCTTCTGCACTGAGGCTGCTGGTAAGGACTTCATTGGCACCAGCTGGGAAGGGGGCGGTTGTGACAACCACACCTGCCTCATAGGAATATAATATAAGTTCTTTAGCTCATTGCAATGGTTGTGGGGGTTTGCTGTGTGCCAGACCTGTTAGTGGTGCTTCTGTGAGTTGGTTGCTCTCCAGAGCAGTGTTGCTTGAGCTACTGGACCTCAGCTGTGGTAGCTCAGGCATCTTGGTGTCCTTGGTATGTGTGTGGATCCTTGCTATGTAGGTTGTGGAAGGGATTCCTGAGTTTCAGGTTGTTTTGAAACACTCTGATCAGTCTGTGGCCACATCTCTGCTGTTGCTATGCGGAGTTAATGGTCGCTGTGGCAAGGATGGAGCCAGGATGTTTTGGATCTAACAGCATGTATTGCCCTGTGGTGTGGTTAAGCCTACGGCTTGCTGGCTGCTTGTGTGGTTCCAGCTCAGGGACTGTGGTTGCACAAAAGAAAGAAATTTCTTATGAGCTTCTTCGCTCTGCCCCTGAAAACTTGGTGGAAGAAGACTTAGGTCCTAATCAAGCTGTTAGTCACAGCAGGTTTCCCAAGCCTTGGGGCTTGCCTGTGCAGGGGGCTAATCTCTGTGGGGTGTATGCCAGGTATGCTGCTGGAGGCTCTGCTCTGCTCCGCTCCAGGCAGCATGTGTGAACGCTTGCCTGGGAAAGCAGTCACTTCAGGGAGCAGATCTTTCCTCTCTGGGAGGGAATGGTGGGGAGAAACTAAAGCAACCAGGCTACCCCTCTGTCAGCGTGTTTGAGCAATGAAAAGTCTCTTTAATGCTCACGAGGGAACCCGCGGGGGTTTCATAAGAAAAGATTTGCTCCCTGCAGGCCTGATGCTGTGACAGCTTCCAGTGGAGATGAGCTGGCTGGCTAGACAGGAGGCTGCGTACCGAAAAGAGAGGGTGAAAGGTGCCGCCTGCCAAAGCAGCAGCTGGTGAGAAGGCGACTGGACTGCACAGCGTCAGCGCACACATGATCGGTGGGGAAGCGCGAGCCCAGCTTCAATCCTTGTCAATGGCACCTCGTTGACTTTTAACGCTTCCTTATCGTGTCTGCGCTCACCTCGTAGCAGCACTGATAAAATGCCATTGCTGGTGTAATCTCCTGAGCAGCTCTGCAGAAAACGTTGCAGAGCATGGGAGGCTGAATCGCCTGCAGCCAGCAACCAGTGTGGGACTCCAGTCCAGAGCAAGGTAACAAAGAAATGGCCCTAATCTGAGACAAGGCGAGGGCGGAATAACCTCCGAGGTTTATGGAGCAGCAGGTGTGCCTGATTGGCACGGCAGCACATGAATTTTGTGTTAGAAGAGGGGTTTACAGAAGTTGGGATAGCTGTTACTTTTCAGTACCTAGCGGAGTCGGAAATGCAAGCCATGTGAAGTGATTGCAGTATGTTAGTACCTAGAGCTATAAACAATAGAGTTATGATAATGGGAAGGAATGTGCAGGGGTTTTTGTTGTCTCTTTTTCCAGAACTAACTTATTTCTCTCTCTTGGGGTATTAAGCACCGAAGTAGTTCTTGTACAAATCTTAGCTATCACTAAAAGAGGGTATTATTTTTTGACATGTAACTGCTACCTGTAGGCCCATGGCAATTTTTGAAGCTATTTTTAATTTTTTTTTTTTTTACAGGCAAGCAACTTGCAGTAATACACTTGGGAGAGTCCCCTTTATGGGTTTGAACTAAGGACCCCTGAATATAAAACGATAAACAACTACTGAGCAGGTATGTCATTTTTGGAACCTGTAACTGGTGCCAAACTGGTGTACAGTATCTTGCCACTACAGGAGAACAATGAAACCTGTCATGAAACTGGCTGGAAAGAAGAATTTTCCTTCTGAGTGAGAAATCTGGATGTTTAAGAATGTAATTTTTTTCTTTCTAGGATCTAAGGATCCTAGACTTAATGTCTTTCTTCCTGAATTGGAGAGAAAAGTCATGATGCTAAAATTCCTTGCTGGAGAAAAACATCTGAAGATTTTATCAAAGAACTTGGGGCTAAAGTCTTTCACTTTTTTCATGGCTGAAGATTTGATTTCAGCTTCACTGGTCCAACTCTTTTAAATGATGAAAGGTGAAACAAGGGAATTCTTTAGAGGAAGGAATTATCATTAACAACAGAAACTTCCAGTGAAAACAATGGAAAGTTTCGATTTGACTTGCTGTTTTACTTTTCCATCTTATTCAGAAAATAGGCTTATGCAGCTCTAAGCATGTTTTTTTTCTTCTTGGGCTACAGCTCTACTCTGTACTGTGTTATTCATTGAATGTTATTATCCTGTATCTTTTATATAGCACTAGTCTTGTAATCATCCCTGTAATCACTTCCACATGCTGCAAACTTGCAGAATGGAACAAACTCCTTCTGCATTCCCTGTATTCACATTATCTTTGCCAAGTTCTTCCTCACCAACACTTGCTTGGATACCTTGAAGTTTATTTTCAATATCATAAACCCGAAGTTGCTATCACAGGACTATCTAGTGTTGCCCCAGCCACCTTTAGGAGTCTTTTTTTTTTTCCCACCAGCTTTGATCTTTCCTGTGCTTTTGAACTGTTCTCCCCCTCTGCTCTCTTTCTCTTGTTTCTGTCCAATTTACATTTGAACTTTATCTAGCTGTCTGGTTATTGTTCTTTGAAATTTTAAGGAGCTTCCTTGTCAGAGTTGGATGAATTTCATCCTAGAACGTGCTCCAGCCTGAAGGGCAGAACCATTTGCCCGAGACACTTGAGGTCAAATGGAGAAAGTGTTGAACTTGACAAAGGATGAGGAAAAGGTTGAGGTACTTAATGCCTGCTTTGCCTCAGTCTTTAATAGTAAGACCAGTTGTTCTCCGGGTACCCAGCCCCCTGAGCTGGAAGACAGGGATGGGGAGCAGAATGAAGCCCCCATAATCCAAGGGGAAATGGTTAGTGACCTGCTACACCACTTAGACACACACAAGTCTATGGGGCCGGATGGGATCCAGCCAAGGGTACTGAGGGAGCTGGCAGAAGTGCTCACCAAGCCACTTTCAATCATTTGCTAGCAGTCCTGGCTGGGGAGGTCCCAGTGGAAGGGGAAGTTAGCAGGAAGTTAGCAAACGTGACGCCCATCTACAAGAAGGGATGGAAGGAGGATCCGGGGAACTACAGGCCTCTCAGCCTGACATCGGTGCCCGAGAAGGTTATGGAGCAGATGATCCTGAGTGCCATTACACAGCACATACAGGACAACCAGGTGAT
>NW_008794836.1:686594-718073 GCF_000699145.1 Aptenodytes forsteri
GTCTTATGACGAGTGGCTGAGGGAGCTGGGGTTGTTTAGCCTGGAGAAAAGGAGGCTGAGGGGAGACCTCATCGCTCTCTACAACTACCTGAAAGGAGGCTGTAGCGAGGTGGGTGTTGGTCTCTTCTCCCAAGTACCAAGCGATAGGACAAGAGGAAATGGCCTCTAGTTGCGCCAGGGGAGGTTTAGATAGGGTGTTAGGAACAATTTCTTTACTCAAAGGGCTGTCAAGCACTGGAACAGGCTGCCCAGGGAAGTGGTTGAGTCACCATCCCTGAAGGTATTTAAAAGACGTGTAGATGTGGTACTTAGGGACATGGTTTAGTGGTGGACTTGGCAGTGTTAGGTTTACGGTTGGACTTGATGATCTTAAAGGTCTTTTCCAACCTAAACGATTCTATGATTCTTTCTTATTTTTTCCCCATTCTAGTAAAATGTCCTAATTAGTGGCCTACTGGGCCACGTCACCACCAGCCTGGCTTACTATCTTTTTGTTTTTCTGGATTGCTTTTTGACAAAACCCCCTGCATTATGTACTTAGACCAGGAAAGACAGCAAGGTGGTGAGTCATGTTTTGAGCTGGATACCCCTGCTACAGATAGGTGTGAGATATGCATGTCCTTCTTAAATCATGCCCTTGGACAGCGTTTTCCCATGGGCATCCTATGTGGCGTCCCTTAAGGGTGCTGGTATTTGCTGGTGCTCTTCTGAGGCACTCAACACCAGCTGCCTCCACTCTTCATCCATGTGCAGCCATGAGGGGATGTGAACTAGCTGAACTGCTCCTGCGCTCAGCACTAACCAGGTCATGTTTGCTGCAGACCTAGTGTAACAGTTCACCATGCCAGCAAAAAAGAAAGGAGGAGAAAAAAAAGGGAATAGAGAAAATAAAAAGCAGGGCATGGAGATAGTGGAAGTGGGGGAGTACTGCTGATATTATAACTCTACCAGACTTAGATTTCTTTAGCTCCTGCTGTGCTTTGCTAAAAATGAGGCTAGTTAGCGGCAGATGTGAATGTAAAAACTGACAGGGGAATGAGAGAAGCTATGAGAAATGCATGAATTAAGTAGATTCTCTTACAATTTTTTTTGTGGTGGGCTTAGAAGTAGCAGTTTTCAAACTGTGGCCTACTGCTTGCTCGTGTCAAGTGATTGGGGTGCTGTGGAAGGTGAGAGAAGGGTGCAGTAAGAAAGACGTGTGATGTGTCATCAATCAGAAGAAGGAGAGCACTTAGGGAATGGGTTACTGGGACCACTGAGGGATGATGGTATAGCTGGGAGGAAAGACGTAGCTTAGGAGTAGATGCTTATGTTGCAGAAGTGGGGATGGGGACTCATATTACTAGGAATAAATGGGTTTATGGACAGGATACTGATGGTTATTTGGTAACCAGAAGCTTAAATGATCAAAGAGTTTAGTTAGCCCTTCTGACTTTGCCTTGCCCTTCCAAAAATATATCATGGCTGTGTGGAAGGTCACCTCCCATCCGTTCTTAGACATTAATCATCGTCTTCAATATAGGTGGCCTATCAGATTGCATAGGCTGGGTAAACACTGGGATATATGATAGCACATTTGCTGAGCTGCAGGATCTAAAGGTAAGGTCGATATCTGGAAGGCCAAGATATTTGTGAGGGGAGGCAGGAATCCTGGTCTCTTCAGCTGCTTGCCCTCAAAATGGAAGGAGAAAGCATTTCAAATTCCCGAAGTCTTCGCAGGCTCCAGGCTATAAACAGGCTCTTCCTGTACGAAGCAATGAAGATCTAACAGTAACCAGGAGATGTCTGCTTTTCCTTACAGGCCTAATACTACTGGGATATGTTTTGTGAGGGAGATGAAGCCCATCAGTCAGCGGGGAAAGGAGCGCCCAGTGCTACTGGTATGGATCATCCAAGAAGATGATATCAAAGATAGAGTCATGGGGTAAAGAAGAAATGAAAGCCCAGTCAAGCTGAAGCAGAGGGAGACAAAGGGGAACGAGTCAAAAACAAAAGAAAGAAAGAGGAAGAAAATAATTATGGAGAGGTGGGAGAAGTATTGACAGTGGTGTTTGTACAATGGAGAAATGTCCCAGCCACTTAATACACTCGATAAATACTGTATTTTTTCAGCTACCTAGTCTAAGGGCCTTTGCAGGGGCAAGTACACAAATCTCTAGCATGGTCTGGATCCTCTGTATCAGATCTCTGAGTAAGTCGGTATTCCCAAAAGTAATGTGAAGGAATATATGACCAAAGGAATGTATTTGCTATTTTACTTTGTGGATCACAGGGCAAGTGCCATATGGAGAAGTTGTGGATGCTCTGTTTAACCCCACCTCTCTTGCTAGTTTGAATGCAATGGTACTGCAGCTTGGGTCTCTGAAGCCATTCTTGGCATGTAGGCTCCCTGCATTAAAAATCTTCATGGGTCTGTCACCATAGGCCACAGCTGTACCTTGGGGTGCAGAGTATGCAGGGTGTTGATGCTTGGAAGTGCTTGTAAGACACTGCGCTCTATTTCCTGCTCCTAGTCAAGAGACTAAAGTGAAGGTTACTAAAAGTTTAATATCCAGTAGCACGTTGCAAGGGCTGGTGTTCCCTGACAGCAATGACTACTGTTTCACCTTATAACCACATCTCTGCTCCCTGTCAGAAACACCAAACCTGAGCAGCCTGGAGTGTGCTAGCTTCCTCTCTGGTGTGTGGTCTGACATGGATGGGCAAACTGCTTGGATGATGCAGGAAACCACAGTGTCCCTCATAGCTAAGGTGAAATCTTCTAGGAGGTAGGTTGTTCTCACATTAGTCAGCTATGACAGTGAGGGAAAGTGCCTCTCCAGGAAGGATCGGTGTCACTTGGACCCTTTGTTTACATTGAGCAACGCCATTGGATTTCATACCTTCTTGTACAGCGATCCTACAACAAAACGGGAAAGATCAGACATTCCTGTAGATACAGACTGCTGGGACTCTGTCCCAGATGGGAAATCTGCACAGTGAGATGACAAACCCATGAGCCCTTCTCCTCCCTGGGATGGAATAACCCACCTTTTTTCATCATGAATCTTACCAGCCAAGGGTGTTGCCTCACCTCATTCATCAGCCAGCCAGTGTCGGTATAATTAGGGGTTAAGTCATTAATCTTCAAAAATCTCTTGGAAGTCAGGGAATCCATATATTTGCTTATTTGCAATTTGTGTAATTTGTGTACTGCCCCTGAGGCAACCAGGCATGGGAATGCAATCCCATATTTGTGTATTTAACAACTGAAAAGAAGATGTGAGAAGAGGTTTGTATTTACAACAGTATAAAGAAAAGCTTTGACTGTCTAACCTCCTGTTTCACCTTCCCTGTTGCATGCTATGCATCTTCCTGGTGCCCAGTCCTGCAAAAACAGAAAGCCTGTATTTTACTGTGCATTGAGACTAGCTCCTCTGACACAGGATGAAGTTAAGCACGTGCATAAGCTTTGCCAGATCAGGGACTTGCACCGCAGACACTTTGAGAACAACTTATTCACGTTCCTGTGTTTTCATGAGAAATTTTACATCTCTGAAAGACAAGATCCTAGCAGCAGTTTGAGAACTGTAAATCATTCGCTATTGTCCCAGCCAGAGAGGAAGACTACTGTTTCTTAATTAGGGGCCCACTTGTGGTAGGCCCTACAGAAACGCGTATCAAATGGTAACTTTTCCTTAAAGCACTTACAATCAAATTACGCAAGGTAGACTGGGCCAGGAATAGATAGTGCTGGTATAGTGCTTTTAGAGATTTTTTGTTGTTGCTGTTTCTTGCGACACAAACATTAGAACCTTACAGGAAACATGTCAGTCTTCCAAATGGATGGAGATGTGTAATTGTAAGGGGGAATAAGCATTGAAAAGTTGGTCCTTTGTGGCTGTATACTATTGAACTCTACTATCAATGATCTGAAAGACAGCAAAATAGTCATTGATCAGTAGGAATGACTCAAAAATCAGTAAGCTAGCAAAAAAAAATACATTACTGCAATAGTCTGGATCGCTCAGAAAGATGGGGCCAAGCATAACATTAGCTGCTGTAAGTCACATGTCAAAGAATAAGGAATACAGGCTATGCTTATCAGCTGGCAAGTTTGTCTCGGGAAGCAGTGGCAGGGAAGAAGTGGGGGCTGGTGCAGCTCACTGGCTGACGACAAAATTCCAGGATGATGCTGTAGCTGGGGGAACTCACGCAGCTTTCGGTAAATAACTTCAAGATGAATAGCTCTAGGAGAGGCTGAGTGCGTGTGTCATTTAGCACTAACACGGTCACTTCCCATGTACTCTATTTAATGCTTTTGTTGGTGGTTCCTGGATGGGAGAGGTTTCAGGGACAATGCCCGAGGGTATTAAGGAATTGGAAGCGTGCCTTCCAGCGAAAGAGGTTGAAGAGTTGAAGGGAAAAGGGAGAGCTGAAGGCTAACATTTTTCAGTGTCTATATATACTTACATGGGGATCAAACTTTCTACGGTCTAGTAGTCTGAAGGGTAATAAGATCCAAAAACCGGAATTTGAAACTGGGGGGAAAAAAAAGTCATATGAAAAAGAGCACTATTTTTTAACATTGTCTGTAATTAACCACTAGAAAAACTCACTGAGGGTTGTGGAGGATCCTCCACAGGAGGCTTTTAAATTGTGGCTTGATTCTTGTCAGAAGGTAGACCCTTGCAGAGATGGGAAGGATTTCTGCCAAGTTTTCAAAGGCGTGAGTCTAGATGATCACAGCAGTTCTTTCTGGCATTACAGTTGGAGGTTGGCTCACTGTTGGCAGCTATGGGGTTGAGAGTTGGGACCTCATGGCAAGAGCAGAAGGCATCCCCTCTCAACCCAAGGCATTACTCCTTTTCACCCTGCCCTGTGTGAACAGCCTGCAAACAGCCAAACCACATCACTCCCCCTCTTTAAGTTTCAAATCCTATTGCTCCAGTAAGCAGCATTGCTCCCCCTTCATTCCTGTTTCCCATGTAACCATCTACCGTCTGTTCCCACTCCATGACATCGGCAGCCACCTCCACCACTGAAAGACCACTGCGGATGGTGGAGGTGAGCACCAACATTTCAAAGAGGAGCTGCCACCACCCCCACCCTGCCACCAGCCCCTCATCCCAGAGCACTGTTCCACTGTCTATGGTGGCACCCGTGGGTCTGGCTGTCTGGTTGTACAGGGTGGGAGAAGTCAGAGTCCCCAGCAGGAGCCACCAGGCATTATCTTTGCTGGGAGAAGAGGGCATGGGCTAGATGCAGGCCTCTCACCTGAACTCAGAGTGTTTCATTCACATTTTCACTGGATTATGCTGCAGTGATATCCCAAAGTAAATGAGGCTTCATTAGTGTCCACTGAGGTGCTCACTGATAAGAAGTATTTATCGTCATTTATCAGTGTTGCTTTAATTCTCCTCTGGCCAAGCCAAGGCATTCCTTTGCATGCCATCATCTATGGCTTTGTCATATATTTCAAACTTGGAACTTTGAACAGTTATTCTCCTATACCTCTGAGCCAAACAAGAATAAGTTCTTTCCTCCTCCCTCCCCCCACAATGGACATTTTAATTTTTTTTTGTGGAAAAACTATATTCCTATGATGCCAGGATTTTGCTTCATTTCTTACCTTATTTCCCACAGACTTAAACTTTGGCAGAAGCCGAGAGTGTGCATGTGGAAGAGTCAGTGGTGCAACGTACCATTAGAACCTTCCGAGAACAGTGCTGGAAAGATGAGCGCTGACGCAGATGGAGGTTGGGGCAATATTAATACGTGCCAGCAGGGGCTCTGAGCCTTTGCGCACAGCCGGTATGAGCAGGTACTTGCTGTAACAGTACTTCTGAGGAAACACAATGGCCACTTGTGAGCCAGCTCCACCCCAACGCAGTGGAAGAAAGCCAGGCAGGGCAGCGTATCCCCTGCGGCACAGGAGGGCTAGCTGGGTGGAGTGTGGCGAGGGGCAGTAAGCGGGTGAGGAGCTGTGGATGTGACCGCTGAGGCTGTGCAGGGTGGGAAGCTTTTCCTCTTGGGATTTCACCTGGACTGAGTGCCAACCTCAGCACACAATGTTATCGCTGCAAGCCAGCGCACGGTCGGGACAGCTGTGCTCGCACAGTTGGGCCCTGGGAGACTTTCTCCAGTCCTTATAGCTTTTGGCTTTGATGGCTCTTGCCAGAAACATGCCATGACCCTGTTCCCTGGGTTTGCTTCCAGTGGTACCGGGACTGCCTCTGCTCACGGATGACCTGTGCCACCGAGGCAGATATCTAGTCATGGGGAGTACAAGCGAAGGGTTTTGTCAGGAACTGAAGCAGGGACCTCTGCTCTACCCCACCCCTCTGGCAACCTGTGCTGCTCTTGGCTGTTTCCTTACCTAGGGTTGATTGCTGTGCAAAACAGCTGAGTTAATGACTCAAAAGGAACGCTCAGTCCCGGCTGCATGAAGACTTTGCTGCTCAGATAGAAACCCTTCCCAAGAAGCCCGTTCCCTTTTATGTAACACACACAGAGCTGTTGAAACCATGAGTACTCTTGGATAAACGTAGTTCTTTGGGGCTCAGACCCAGTCTGTGGCAGCGGGCTCCACTGGTCAGGGATGCGTGGTCTGCGTCCAACCATTTTTACTCTTGTCACTGTTAAATATCTTGCCTAAAAGGGAGAGTTGAGCCTGGATCATCAGAAGCACTTAACATTTTCACAGATCTCCTTCCATGGCAGTCTACAGAAGGTTTATCTTCTCTCTAAAGGACACAAGCTAGATTAAATGCTGCCTCTAGAAGTCCCAGTCTGAGCCTGCTCTCCTCCCTGCGCTTAGCAGAAAGCCTACGTTATTTATTTTGTTCTGTTGTTCCATGAATAAGACTTTTATTGCACCTTGCTTGCCTTTTTGCCCAGGCATCCTTTCTTGAAAAGAAGGTCAGAAATCAATAACCTTTCCTTAATTCCTTGGCAGCCTTTGCTTTTCCCAGGACGGATGTTTTCTAGGACAGTTCCAAGCTGTCCATGCTTTGGCGAGATAGGCAATACATTCAAAGAGTGTAACAGCACTGGACTGGTTTGCAGGCAAATGAAGTGGTTCCAACCTTCAACATCTGAGATTCATCAGCGACTAAAGTCCTTGCCATCAGGGAGACCTGTTAATGCAAGTGTCAATTTCCAGCTAAATTAAAATCTACTCGTAGGACAGTCACATGGCTTTCGACAGGCATGACAATGTATACAGCAAATAGCATCCAAGAGAGCTTGCAGGAGTCTCTGTATTTTTTTGGGTCTGTTCTGGGTACATGATTGGTGGCTGGTTGTTCATAAGTCTTTGTAGGTTCACTGACAGCTCGCCAGGACTGGCATTTGTACTCCAATAAGCAGAGTTGAAAGAGTACAGTAATAAAGAGGAGGTTGCTGGCACCCTCATGCTGGACATATATGAGTCTGCTATAGGCAGCTCAGGTAGGTGCTGATGCATGATACCCTTTGATACAAGTGCACCTAGGTGCTTTGTGGGGCATCGTTTGTATTAAGCTTGAAGGAGGCAGGATCTACGTTCAAGCTGCCTGTGAGCTGTCCTTTGCCACATATGGGTTGTGCTCTGGTGGTGTGTTTTTCTTTCTTTTCTGCTGAATGTTCTTTGCTATTCTCATTCTTCTCGCTTCCTATTTGCTTCTCACGTGGTCTTGCCTGTGTCCTTCAAACTGCTTCCCTTATACGGATAGCAAAGACGGGTGCTATCTTTCCAGGACTGAGAGATGAGACATTGCTCACAGATGGGACCAGCTTTTGAAATGCGTGAGCAAGAATCCCCAGGATGATGCTGTACGTCACCACTAGTGACACTGCTTTCTGGGCTACCTCACAGATCATAAATTTTTTTTGGGAGCTGGACTAGAGCAGATTTAAGCCTTTAAAATTACATACTAGCAACACATGTGTAGATCTAAGATCTCATATGATCGGTACAAGGTGAGAAGACGGTCCTGGGAGGTACCTTCTTCATTCGAGCTGGCAGGTAGTCATTAAAGCAAGCTGACTTTTGAACCAGAAAATAAGCACACTTTTTCTAATTTGCTGAGTTAGGGGTCATGTAGAAGGCATAATGGGGAGATTTTGACAGCAGAGGACTGTCATGAAAACGGGAGAATAAACCAGGCAGGACTGAGATGATATACGTACATACCTTGCCTCTATGTGTATATCCAAGGATCACGTTAGCCCTGTCAAGCACAGTGTTGCACTGCGAGCTCATACGCAGCTCCTCAGCTACCCTGAGCTCAGAGTCCTCCGCAGAGTCACTGTTTCCCCAGGCAAAGTTCCCCATAGCAGAGCTACAGCGGAGCTCCTTGTGGATGTGCAAGACGTGACCTTCCTTGTGCTAAAGCAAACCCTCTCTGTGTTTGCCCAACTCACTGTGCCGTCAGGGGTGCTCTAGATCAGCAGTCCCCTTTTTCATGATTCGTCCCTCTCCTGGACTTAGTGACATCTGCAAAACGTTTGATGTTTTCTTCTAGGTTATTGACTAAAAATATCGTGATGCCAAACACCCTCCACAATCTTGGTACAAACACGGTATAAACAAAACAATCACTTCTAGTTCTCAATTGTATTTTGGGGCCAGCCTGATAGGCCATTTATAGTCTGGTTAATGACTGCTATCTTATTTTTATGTCAAGCAAGTTCTTTAATCAAATTGCCATGCGATAGAAGGGAAACTGCCTTCCAGGATCTTAAGTATGTTGTACCAGCTTTGTTATATTTAACAATGGTATGTGCAATTTCCTCAGAGAAAAGTATTAACTCAGTTCAGTTGGGTGAATTTTCTGTAAACCCATGTTGGTTGCCCGTAGTTACATTTCCCTCCTTTTATTCCCTGTGTTCTGTTAGCCACTTCATTATTTAGTTCAGGACTGAGATCCTATCACAGGTCTGCAGTTATCTGTGAGTAATTACAGTTATGACATAATTATAAAATAATTATGCCCTTCTACATAGTCTTTACAAAATGCCATACTATGGGTTTTCTTCTTCTCCTCCAGGAGTTACTCATTGCACCAAGTACAGAATATCAACATAAATAGTGCGGAGAGAGCCTGTGCAGCTTATTTAAAAAAAAAAAAGAAAAAAAGCTCAGTGCAAGGTACCCACTCCTGCTGATTTAAAATGCCTGATTTTAGTAGGTGGTATTTAATTCCTCTGAGATACTATAAGAATAGACATGTCATCAACGTCTTCATCATCTACTTTCTTTTTTCCCAGCAGTAGGATAGAAGTATTTATCGATTTAATTTTTCTTGTCTGCATTATTATTGAATAATCTAACATTTCCATCTGATAACAGATCAATATCATGATTAGGACTCATTTTGTTCTTAATCTACTTTTTAAAAAAATAGCTTTGTCAGTCTTTTTTTTCATTGTCACTTCCATCATTATTTTTTTATAATTCCTATCTTCTAATTTATATTCAACTTCTCCTCTCTTACTATTTGTTATGTGTGTTTTACTTACTTAAAGCCACCCCCATTTCCATTTTAAATCTGTTTGTGTTTTTTCAATTACACTATTCTTTCTTTACTGGGGAGCTGTGTATTTTTGGTGCCTAGTAAAAAATTTTTAAGCAGTTCTCAATGATTATTTATATTTTCTTATTTAAATCATTTCTTTGTGTGGATTTAGCCCAGAATTCTACTCAGGGCTGGGAAACGGGTCTTTTTAAAGCATCATGTCTTTCAAAGCCTTGCATTACCACTTTGGACCACCTTCTGCTTTCATGTAACAGTGCAGTTAACTGGGGATCAGTAAACCTGCTACCAGCCCCTCATTTCTACCATCACTTTACCCATCCAGATGAGGTGAAATACAGGTTTTGTTCATTTTGGATTTAAGATTTGCAAGATGAGGAAGCCGTTTAGAACTTCTAAAAATCCCCAAGGCTGTTTCTGAGTCAGCAACATCAGCAGGTGTTAAACTAAGCAATAACTTACGTTTATTTTTCCTTTGGTTAGTGCTCGATTAACCAGTGCTCCCATATTCCAGTGCTGCTCGGTTATCTGTCGCAGACCCAAATCATCAATCCAGTTACTAGAACACCGACTCAGAAATATTGAATATTGTTAACTAGGAAATTACGATTCAAAATCACAAACAAGCAAGCAGGTAATACTTTCTCTTTCTACCCCACTTCTGCACGCTCAGCCCTTCTTAGGGCCCTAGCCACTGATTTTAACATTCAGTCGTACAAACCATCCCAGCATCTTTTCCAATGTCTTATAGCTGTAGTCTCCTGGGCAGGCAAAGCCTTGATGAATATAAAATGGAAAGGGATGCCGCAACTGTATACAGCTCAAGAGGCTGTATTAGAATGGAATTGACTTCTATATTGTGCTTCTGTAAAGGAGGGCGCACTTTTGAAAGGAAGAGCCAGGGCTGCAGCTGAATACACCCAGCACTGGTCAGTGGAGCTGATAGGCAGCAGAAGGACTAGAAACCTACCAAACCTGCTGCACCCTGGGGCAAAGCAGGGTGGCCAACAGAAATATTAGAGTTCATGTTCTCACTTCAGAGCTTCAGGGACTGGAGAGACACAGGCCATTAATATATGCCTGTATTTTGCTGAGGAACTATCTGTAGTAATAGCTGCATTCATTATGACGGTGTTTAACAATCAGACAAGAATGCGGCCTTGTAGTGCAGGACATGTGGAAGAGTAATCGACAGTTGCTATGCCAAGGCGGGACTTGCCATAGAAGTAGCTGCTGAAAGTTTTGCCAGGTCTGACCCAGGACAGGGGTCCCCCAAAGAGTCTTAATGCTTCTCTTACAAGGATCCTGATAATGCTTTAAACCATATTGCTGTTAGGAATATCATATTCACTAAGCAGTAACAGGACTTCAAGGGGTTGAAGTTTGCTGGAAATAATGAAGAAAAAAACACCAGGTCTCTCCAAACTGGAAGTCCTTCAGCCCTACCACCAATGTTTTCTGGCAGGTCTGTATGTAGATAATCCCTGCCTCCCTCTACCCGGCTGTTTATTAGTTTGAGGCCAAGTTGTTTCAGGGAATGCTGAAGACCTTTGGATGGAAGATTTATCTATGGACGGGTTATCTTCTTGATCAGGAAAAGAGAACGACTGGCTCAACAGCTTCCAAGTTCAATAACCTCCTTTTTTTCTTAATAAATTGCTGAGGCATGAGAGGCTTCCGTTCCTTGCTGGCATCTTTACACTGTGCCCAAAGAAACAATCATATCAGGCTCAGGAAGGCAAATGACTGAAAGGGCAGGGAAACAGGAACCGTCCCCACGGATGTCCTCCCCAGAGAGGCTGGGAACATGCTCTGCTGTGGGAAATGGGAAGCTGAGGTCAGCCAAAGTGCACGGCAGGTACGCTTATCTCTCAGGACTGGGAGAATAAAGATAATGGCCTGTTTTGCCATCCCCATCGCTCCCCTGTCCTGCTTCTGAGCTCTCCCGGGCCACCTCCACACCTTGTATGTATAGTGCACCTCCACCACATCATTCCACGGTGTGGAAGTGAAGGCAGGGAGATAAAGGTGGAGAATGGGTGGTGATAACGCTCCTGAGAGCCCTGAGCCTACCGCTCAGCAAGGCAAGCTTTGGTGGTGTTAGAAGAGCCTAGAAGAAGGGACAAGAGTGTAGGGAACGAGCCCCCAGCAGAAACTGGAAGGCAACAAACCTCATGGACAGTGAGGTAACACGGGATGTTTCCAGACACACCCGCTTGTTCAGGTCTTTCAGAAGCTTTGTCCTTTCCTGCTCCTTGTGCCTGAGGATGTTAAGAGATTGTACAAAAAGTCTTGATACAACAAACATACGGAGATCCCCTCAAGAGCCTGGGAGATATTATTAGCCCCTCTTTTACTGGCAGGCCTGGAGCAATTAATTATTACCCGAAGTATTATCAGGTGCTTGTCACTGCTTTCCCCGGATCCACTTCACTTAGTCCAGATTGGCTGTAAGCAACATGTTCCCTAACTGGTCTGATACCTCACAGCTCCGGATAGCAGTTAATCCATTCCTGTGAGGAGGATCTCAATAGTGGTGGAAGAGCCATAATCTAGAATATATGCAGAGAGAAATTTGAGTCCGTGGACCACCTAAGTATGCAGCTTGCCTGGATTCTCAGATCTTCTCAGTGATGTCCTCCAGCTGATGGGCTTCACCTCCATGTCCGACCAGGCGGTAGGTTCTAGGCAGGGGGCAGAGAAAGGGACAGGTAAGAGGAGGGTATATGGGGACCTAGGAGAGGCATTTTTGTATATGATGACTCCATAATGCGTGTGCTACACCTTGCCTACAAGCTCTGGGCCCTTTCCCGGTGCGCCTCTTCAGAAATGGTGTCTGCGCTGGCATGAGAACTTGGAATTTCTAACCAGGACACTGTTGCAAAGGTCTGCGTTTCTAGGAATAGCCTGGTCAAGTCTTAAGCGAAATCATGCCGATCCATGAAATCATGTGTCTAAAAGAGTATTCTTCTCTTCCTGGCCCTGTTTTGTGCTGCTGCTGCAGCAGGTAGGTAGCACCTACCCTTGACATGAGCGAGTTTATCTCCTTTGCCTTAGACATTCTTTGTAAGTTTAGTGCAGTTTTTATTATTAGCCATGCTGTTATTAAAGGGAGAATCATGGAGGTCAGCTGATATACACAAGAAATATTTGCTGGATAAGGGATGCAGATTCAAGTGAAAATACAGATTATACTAGCAAAAAGAGTGCTTTGTCAACAAAGTTTACACTGATTCTATAGGTAAAATCAATGACAAACTGACATGAAGGTCACTTTTAACTCCATCTATTTAATCATTGTAAAAGTACTATTAAAAATTGTATTCACAATAGGTATTTCTGCATCACCACAACTTCCCTGTGTTTGCTTTGCCTTAGTTTTGTATCTTGCAGAAAAAGTTCAAGAAACGAGGGATGAGGGAAGAGAAAGGCAAGGTTTCGGATACAGCGTAACAGGCACACCGCGCCTTCTCCTTTCTCATTGATAGCATCCCTCGGTCTCCCCTGGTGCTGTGCAGTGCATGAATGAGAAAATACCGCCCGCTAGTGGTTTAGGCTGCAGGAGCCCGAGAGACCGCTTGGCAGAGGCTGCTCCCTGTTTCTGCTTTGCTGATGCTACTCCAGCAATTGTACTGGGACAAGGTGGGTGGCTCTTATTCCTCCTGCCCTCAAATAAAATCAGCATCTCTGGAAAAGGTCAGCGCTGAACTGAGCGAGAAAAGCGGTTCTTGCTGGAAGCGCCATGGGTCGCCCACACCCTGTTTTTCATGTTTAGCATCAATGTCCAGATGAAACGCTCTAAATAAGCTATGGCATTTAATCTTACAGTTACTATAGTAAGAGAACAAATTGGTTGAAATGTGGTTACGGTGAGCAAACACCTCTAAATCCGCAGCACGTTCAAAGCCATCACTGAAGTCAAAGAACAAAGCAGTGACCCTCCTGAAGCGTCCCCAAAGACAGCCCTCCTCGCAGGGCGGTGTGGAGATACCTCTGGGAGCCCGGGCTGAGCTAGCACCAGCATGGGAAGCAGCGTAGTACCAGTGTGCTTCACGCTGCCCCAGCTAATTAGCCCCACTCCAGACAGGAGATAATTAGCTCAAGTGGAACGCTTTGTTGACACAGTTAACCTGCTCCCAGACCTGAGCTGGTATCTCCCCAGCTCAGCATGGCACCAGGTGGTGTAGACAACCCAGGATGTCCAGGCTGGGTTTTCAGGGTTGGTGGCAAGACACCTTTTTTTTTAAACTGAAAATATTTCTCTGAGATTTCTCTAGCTCTTTGACCCTACCTAAAACTGTAGGGCCGAAGACCTCAGAAAGCCTCCCTCTCCCCCTGATTGTTTTCCTGCTTATGAGGTAAGATCATCCTTAACAGATGTTTGTTTACCTCTTCATAAAAACCTCCTGTGATTCTACAGCCTCCCCAAGCAGTGTGCTGCAGTGCTTTGCTATTCTTACCGTTGCAAAGTGTTTTTCTAATGTTTAGCTATATCATTTTTATTGCAAATTAAGCTGATTATTTCTTCTTCTACTTCTGGTGAATGTAGAGGACAACTGCTTAGTCTCTCCACCCATTGTAACAAATGTTTATGTGCTGGAAGACTGTTATCATGCCTCCCCTCCTGTTGTTCTTTTCCTAGAGAAAACAAACTCAGTTATTTTATCCATTCCTTATAAGTCATGTTTTTTCGCATCTCTTATCATTTTGTTGTTCTTTTTTGGACTCTCTCCAATTTGTCTACATCTCCTCTAAAATGTAGTGCCTGGAACCGGACACACTGTTCCTGCTGAGAGCTCAGCAGTATCGAGTAAATGCACAAAATAATTGCTTCCTTTGCCTTATACACAAAACTCCCCTTAAAGCATCTCAGAATGAGATTTGGCTTTTTCTGCGGGAATCTCACTTAACAGACTCATATTCGGTCCCACCCCAGCTCTTTCTTCGCTGCCCTGCTGCCGAAATTGTTACGATCTAGTTTGGACCAGCGCATTTAGTGTCTGTGCAGTCACCTTTCCTGACTTGTACCTTGGTACAGTCACTTCTGCAGAGGGCAGCCCAGCTCTCCAGTGTCCAATGTCCCTTTCAAATTCTGATCCCCCAGCTCCTCTGCCTTCAGGAGGGACTGCCGCCCGCCCAGCCCAGCTGTCATCCTTTCGGTTTCGTCCTCTAGTCTGTTGTCCAAAACACGCAAGGAAATACTGAGCAGCCCCAGAGGCAGAACTTCAGGGATATCATCCTCCCAGCTGGAAAAGTGAAGCCGTGATAATCACCCTTGGTTATGGTACTTCAACTTGTGCAGCCTCTGCACGGTGACTTTGTCTGCTTGCTGCTCTGGGAGCCTGCGATCTAGATATTTTCTAAATGCTCACTAAAGTCAAGGTATTTTATATTTACCATTTCTTCCCCATCTACCAGGCCTGTTAGTCAAAGAAGGAAATTAGCCTGGTTTGACAGGATTTGTTCCTCAAAATTCCCTGCTGGTTGTTTCTTATCATCTTATTGTCCTTTAGCTACTTATAAATTGATTGTTTCATAATTGGTTCCAGTATCTCTCTAGGTATCACGGTTAGGCTGACTGGCCTGTAATTCCCCAGATCCCTCTTATAACAGTAATTTTCAGAGAAGAACTGCATCTAAGTTAAATAGATATTGGAAGACATTCCACTTTTGCCCTGCTTATCTTTATTCATTGTCTACTTTTGTTCCATTCCTTAAATAAAAAACACGTTTCCCATAGGTGTTTACCCTCTGCTTGAGGCTCAGCACAATCCAACCCCACCTTCACCTCTTCTCCTGTGTTCTTGCCCAAACCTTACTGTTCACTTACATACTTCCCAATTTTCCTCCTTCTTGATGCTTTATATCTTCCTCCCTCTCTTTTCTTTATGGTTTGTTTGCAGTTCCCTAGCAAAATATATTCCCCAGCAATTTATATCCCCCAGTACCCTGAGGGCTCTGAAGAGAGTCCTGGAAAAATCTCAGAGCTCTGCCCTTAAAATGTGGACAGTGACATTTACCAGTCTTGCAGGGACACAGTAAGTTCTCCCTAAAGATTTGCCCAGGGCTAGCTACATTTAAATGATTTCTGAGACTGGTAGGTGGCAGAGAGAAAATGAAATGTGGGAGACTGGTCCTAGTGATCAGACCAATAGACTGCTTTGGCTCTAGGATGAACAGAGAGACGTGTTACTAGAAAGCAAGTGTCCACTAAGTTGGGTAACGTCTAGCAAACAAGAGTGTTTTTAGAGCTCCCAGCTTCTTGTAGGGAGGCTGAATATATCTAGTGTTCAGCTTCAGCCATGAGCAAAAGCTTTGTGTGTTCAGCAGAAGAACAGGAAGCATGTGCCACTTTCTAGCTAAGCAGATCAGGAGAAGATAACTTTGTTTGAGGGAGAGGTATCGTTATCCAGGGTTGTGCGCTATATAATTGCACAATCTGCTATCATGCATGAACAGAGCTGTTCAATAGCATGGCCCTGCCTTGTCCTGACATCATGTCTGTGTTGGAAATCCGTTTGGAATGAAAAATCCCACATTCCGCAAGTGACCTCGTAGTCTCTGAGCAAAAGGCTGAGTTGCAGTAGAGACTTTACAGTCTCAGTGGTGCCAGAGACGGAAGCTCAGTCACCAGCCTCAAAGCAGCTAAAGGGTGAGAATTCAGCAATGAAGCAAACTTCTTTCCAAAGAAAATAACTTTTTTAAAGTGCAGGAGATGTCCGTGGTTCTCCAAAGGCAAGAAAAGTCCCGAAGGCAAGAAAAAGTCACCGTGAGTAACAGTGTTACTCCCATTAGCTGCTACTATTTCTAGCAGTGGCTTTTGGAGATGGAAGTACTCGGCACTTCTACAGGTTGCGTAATGAGAGCGTAAATGCTGGGCCAGGTACACACACGTTGGAAATGTTGGCCATTATCAGTCTGGCACTGTCAGTGCTGCAGTTCTTTTACAGACTCAGCGAATGTCGCATGCTGCCTGTGAGGACCAGTCTTCTAGACCTTATGGTCTCCTTTCTTTCACAGCCATTGCTTTCATATTACAAAGGCAGCCCTGACTTCCAGCATTACGCTGATGCCTGAGAGAATCAAGTCCTCTTCTTGCTCTTCTCCTGCTCTGCCCCCTCCTCTTCATCCCCATCTCAACCAACCACTTCCCTGTGTAGCCCCAGTACAAGAGGAATTCCTCATTGGCAATCTTCGTCTTCATTTAGGCCATTTTCTGTGGACGTTTTCTTAAGGGGGAGGAGGCCCTAGTGAGCTGGAGAATCTGGCCCAGAGCTCAGTGATGCCTTTTTAGAAGGCATCCAGTTGAAGGGACTGTGTGATTTTCCCCAAACCAGAAATGTCCAGCAACCTCAGTTGCCCCATGTTAAAGGCTCCGCACCCTAGTGATAGCAAAGAAAGTCACCCTGATCATTCAGATGAAGGTAACATGTACCCAATGATCAGTGACTTGCATATAATTTCTGCATCAGCTGCGTCTTGCAAGCTGTTCTGCAACTTGCCACTTAGTGTTTGATATTTGGATAGTGTTTGCAAGTGGCAGATAGAAGGTTAACGGGAAATGTCTCTGACAGTAGCCGGATGTAATGTAGAGATGGACTACAGCCACGTAGTTACACACCAGATATGGGGTTTGGCTCATTTTATTATAGAGATAAGGCCCAGAAAGGGATATGCACATTCAACCCAGAGCTGAGTTTTCCAAAGAGATGGTTTCAGTCTGAAAAGGGATGGACAGTTTACCGTCTGGCCTCCGTGACGCAGCAGCTTGTAGGCACTCTTTAAAGGTGTTAGGTGCTGGTGGTATCATTTAGTCCTCCCTCTCTTACAGCTTCCCAGAGAGGGGATGAGGGTGGCAGCGATGACTCATGTATTAATCCTAGTTTATCTCAGTAGCATATAGCAAAGCAAAGCAACAAAGGTATTCCTTACTCTTCCTTACCGTCCTTATTTCTCTTGTTGATCAAACTGTGCCTGTTCTTATTCACTTCATGTTCTTGGGACTTGTATCTTCTCCTCTGTGTGTCCTCTCTCCAGGAAGACTATTCCCATGCTTAGTGTAGCACAGGCTGAAAAATATCATGTATAGACCTCTACTACTTCTCTATTAAGAGAGTGATTTATTAAGGTGTTCAGAATCTGACCTTCATTCCAACCGCATGTATACAGATTGAGTTTTCTTCTGTCTCCCCAAACTGGTCCCTCTTGCAAAATGTGATTATTTTCCACCTCTCACTTACCCTTTAGCTCTTTTGAAATCCAATTTGACAAACATCATCTCTGCCTCCAGTTGTGCTTTGGACTTTGGAGCTATGCAACTCAGCTTAAAAGCTGTTTGGGAAGAACACTGCTGAAATGAGGCTCTGAACTTACATGGGCACAAATGCCCAGAAACACTGAAGAGAGGCCTGAAACCATTGGTTGAAGATACAAAATTTTGCAGCCCTCATATTGTAATATCTCATTCAAATGACAGCTTTTCTAGTGACAGAGCGTCTTCCCATGCCATTCTGGGGAATTCAGTGTTGAGTCTGCATAGAGAGGAGAGCTACTTGCTGCTTCATCACTTTATGAGCCTGGTATCTGTATCATTGCTTAGCAGATCTTGCTTCCAGTAATCCTCTTTTTCTTCAGAGCTGAGCACCAAGAGCACATCCTGAGCAATTCATACAGAAAGACTACAAAAATAGCACCCGAGAATAAAGTTATATCCTTTGGCTCATAATCAAAACTCATAGGGCAGTTAGTTGTACCTGTGGATGCATTACTGAGCCTGTGATTTTTCTCTTCTGCAGGCTCTCTAGCATTTTTGCAGATGGCCGGGGGTAGGCGAGTGCGCCCGGGGTAACATTCCTGTTTCCTGGGCTGCTGGAATTTGGCTACGCTCCTTAACAAGAGTTTGTTTTAGACATTTTTTGATGCATGTGCACGTGCGAGATGCATTTGGAGGAAAAACTAAGCAGAACTAAGACACTGAAAGGTGAGGTTGTAAAATTGGTATTTCTCAGCTTTGGTTAATATTGACTGATGATCTAGTTTTCCCATACTGCTTCTTTTTCCTGGTAAAAGACATTAAAGAGCAGTCCAAAGTATCTGACAATGCCAAGTACAGGTCCAGTACCTCAGTGACCGCCTGTGCTGGAAATAAGCAATGTGACGTGGCTGTCAGAGCTGGGTGTAGGGCAACAAATTAATTCAATTAGTTCTGCCACCATCAGAGATGTTGGCACTCCCTTTTCACCTGTCACACCACGACACCTAAAGACTAGCGAGTGGGGACACACACAGAGCTGTGCTGAACCATGGCAGAATTGCAGAGATGCTTTGGTCCCTGCTTAACTGTGCAAACTTCCATTTATGCATGTATTAGGTTTTCACTGCCTGTGGCCTGTTCCTCTCCCCCCTCTGCTTTTTCATGTTCAGTGGATTCTCCTCTCTGTGTCTCTGCCTCTCTTTCTCTATTTTTTTTCTCCCTATTGTTCCTCACGTCACTAACTGTCACTCACTTCATAAAGCCGTCTGGCTCGGAGCTTAAATATTGCAGGGCAACTAAGACCCACCATCAGAGCCAATTCAGTCATATCTGCTCAGTCGTGCGACAAGATTGGGACTTCTAGGGTAGGGAAGAAGAGAGACAAAAGTTCACTCTTCCCTGCAGAGTGCCAAGAGAGGAGGGGGACACATTTCTTCGGTGGAGCCTTTCACAGCGGCAAGTTGCTTGCTCAACGTCCTTAATCTATACAGTCTTTTTTGCTGGTAGTGTGCTCAGGTTGCCACGTCTGGAAGTGCAGGGTAGGGGTTTGCAACAAGCCCATGTGAGTTAAGAACACGAGTCTGTTGACTCCGAGTGGGCTTAGGCAGTCTCCTGCTCTTTTCCTCATGACAGGCAATTTAAGGGAAAAGGTGACTGCCTAAATTCATCGCTTGCACCTTTTTTGAGACTTGAGGGGCCGACTGCTTACAGGTGGAATCCGAGAAATTTGAACTGGTCGTACCACTCATCTTCAGTCCACCCAGAATTGTTCCTTGCAGTTGAAACGATTGAGCAACCTCGAACCACTTCACTTGCAGAAAATAGAGAGGGTGGTCATGGCAGATTTTTGAAAAACGTGACTAGTTCGGAAGTGATCTCAGGAAGAGTTTAGCCAAATGTAGCTGCAAGAGAGACATTTGATGGAGTTAGACAGGAAACATTTTTCCTTCTCTTGTACAGCGAGTTTTCCGTATGATAAGGTTTATCACATCGAGAATGTCGCTCTTGCGTGCTGCAGTGGAAATGTTCAAATGGTAGCTGTGGATATCAGTGTGACTCACAAAGAAAGAAAGGGATGGAGTTAACTGCGGTGCCTGGGGGACAATGAAGTTTATATTGTGTATAGTCGTGTTTTTTACAGAGTTGCACATGATTGGTAACTGTCGGGTGTACTTTGCTCTGTGAATTTGCAGAAAGAGAATGTTTAAATCAGTTTAGATAATGTATGTAAACAGCATAATCTTCTGCTAGACTTGTTAATGTAAGTGCTGACATTAACACACTCTTTTACACAACTTTAATGACTGAGAAAGTAGCAATTTTCTTCGGTGATTAAATTATATGTTTGCCGCTTACGCATGCAAGGTGTTTCTGCAAGCTGAAGGACTGCGTTGTGTTCTTCATTTTCTAACATGGGTGTCTGGGGTTAAAACTTTACAAGGTTTGAAGGCAAGGAAAATGAGTCCATCTTGTTTTAGAAAAATAACATCAGAAGGATTTTTTTCGGTTGAAAATTCATGATATTCCCCAGAGCCATAGAACTCTCAATATTTTGTGTGTTTGTCTATGTGTGAATATGTACACACAGTAGTTGAAACAGACTGGTATGCGTTGGTGTGTCGTAACATATGGCATTACAAATATATCCCAGTGGTATCTGAAGGAGGAGGGAAGTTTAGGTACTCAGATTTCCATGCCGTTGACTGTACCTTCTTTTTCCCAGCGCTTGTGTATGTGTGTCTGCATTTAGGAAACTATAGATGGAGGTAGTATCTAAGAGATGAACTTCTAGATCCCTGTGAACAGGTATTTTATGAATGATGTTCCCTGTTTCACTTGTCACGGTCCATAAGTCAGTCGTTCTGGATCACTGTAATATTCTGCATTCCTCAGAGACTTCAGACTGCTGTGATGTGTTAAATTAGCCCATCCCAAACAAGTTTCCTCTTTATTTCCCTTATTCATAGATTTTTCCTTGCCTAAAATTATATAGTGGGAAGTTTAGGATATGCAGGATGAAGTCCTGACCTCGGAATAATTTCTTATGATGCAAAAATAATGGCAGATGTAACATTTGACTTGCACAACTTGAAAACGGACTGCTTTCTTAGCTTTCCAATAGGATATCTGTAGCTGGCTTCCAGCTCTGTGTTAGCCTGAGATAGCAGCAATGATATTTTAGAGAGAGAAAATAGTATTTTAGGTCCCAGTTGTAGACCTTTGTGTTCTTCTCCAGCTTGGTTCCAATGTCAGTGTGGCAACTGACTTCCGAAGAGGATACAATGAATAGCACCAATAACACTGAATAATTATATTGTATATAATGCACACTATATAGCAAAACTAGTATATATGGTAGTTATTAAGCTTATACAGTATTACTAACATAGTAATGGTGTTGTAATTGCTATTCTTACCTAACAGAGTGATTTCTAATGTAGAATTAATATATGTAACCTATAGAGAATTCAGGTTTGTGTAGGTGCAAGATGGGCACCAATTCGAGATCTGTTTGACCCATGTGTGGTTCTGCTGCAGAAGGGCTTGAGTGCTTGAAAGCTTCACTGTCTTTTCTAACCACTGCAGCTGCATGCTGATAAATCTGTATTTCTGTACTGCTGGTAAGTGTTTGTACATGTACAAAATCTAAGCAGGCTCAGGCAACTGAGCGTACAAGGCACCACAGAAGACTCTTACCTGGAAAAGGAGTTAAATATACTCCCCGGCTGAAAAGTAATTGCCAATTTAGAGCCAGGGAAGAAAGAATTTAGCAAGCAGTTCGCTCTGGCTTTCCAGCTTCCGCTAATAAATCATTGTGATCAGGCAAATAAGCAAGCAAGCAAGCAACCTTCTTTCTGTTCTCAAAGCATATTAGGGAAATACTAGTTGAAAGCAACAACAGGCATCAGTGGGAAAACCTGAAATCTTTTAAATTTAGCATAATTTGTGGTCATTCTCTTTCTTTTTTCTTTCCTTAGACAGTAAGAAATGGGTGACTGGAGTTTCTTGGGGAACATTTTAGAGCAGGTGAATGAGCAGTCCACTGTCATCGGGAGAGTTTGGCTCACAGTGCTCTTCATTTTCCGCATCCTGATCCTGGGAACAGCTGCCGAGCTAGTGTGGGGAGACGAACAATCAGACTTTGTGTGCAACACCCAGCAACCTGGTTGCGAGAACGTCTGCTATGATGAGGCCTTCCCCATCTCCCACATCCGGCTCTGGGTCCTGCAGATCATTTTTGTATCCACGCCTTCGCTAATGTACTTTGGGCATGCAGTGCACCATGTCCGCATGGAGGAGAAGAGGAGAGAGAAAGAGGAAGCTGAGAGGCGTCAGCAAGCTGAGGTAGATGAAGAGAAGCTGCCCCTGGCTCCAAATCAAAACAAAGGCAACAACCCTGATGGGACCAAGAAGTTTCGCCTGGAGGGTACCCTCCTGAGAACGTACATCTTCCACATCATTTTCAAAACCCTCTTTGAGGTGGGATTCATAGTAGGTCAGTATTTCCTGTACGGATTCCGAATTCTCCCCCTTTACCGCTGTGGGCGGTGGCCCTGCCCCAATCTTGTGGACTGTTTTGTCTCCAGGCCCACGGAGAAGACCATCTTTATTATGTTCATGCTGGTGGTGGCTTCCGTGTCCCTCTTCCTCAACCTGGTGGAGATCAGTCACTTGATCCTGAAAAGGATCCGGAGGGCTCTGAGAAGACCAGCAGAGGAACAGCTGGGGGAGGTCCCAGAGAAGCCCCTCCATGCCATCACAGTCTCCTCCATCCCGAAGGCCAAAGGCTACAAGCTGCTGGAAGAAGAGAAGCCGGTGTCCCACTATTTCCCTCTCACAGAAGTAGGGGTTGAGCCCAGTCCCCTTCCATCAGCCTTCAATGAGTTTGAGGAGAAGATTGGGATGGGACCATTGGAAGATCTCTCCAGGGCATTTGATGAGAGGTTACCATCGTATGCACAAGCAAAGGAACGGGAAGAGGAGAAGGTAAGAGCAGAGGAGGAAGAGGAACAAGAAGAGGAGCAGCTGGCACCTCAGGAAGAGCTAGGGGTGAAGAAAGCAGAGGAGGTGGTGAGTGACGAAATAGAAGGGTCTTCAGCACCTGCTGAACTCGCCACTGATATGAGACCCCTCAGCAGGCTAAGTAAAGCCAGCAGCCGCGCCAGGTCAGACGATTTGACTGTATGAAGGTGCAGGATATGCAGAGCACATGAAAAAGAAAAGGTTGAAGAGAAAAGAAGAGATAGAGAAAGAATCAAAAGATATTTTTAAGCAAAGTGCTAAAATGGCCATTTGAATATTATTTCCTCTTGAGATTCTCAACTGGAAAGGTACTATCATGGTAACTGTGCCTTATTTGCCCTGTATGTCCATTTTAAAAGGAACATTTTCCGTGTTTCCACATGCCAGCTCACTCCTTACAGTAATATCTACACTGTACACATAACTGATGTCTTTTAAAACCTAACGTGGCAGTGAAACACAAATGTCACCACTGTGAACGTATTAACTGGAAGCTTTGTGTTCCACATTTCTCTAGGAACGTGGGGAGGATCTGTCCCTTCAGCCAGCGAGGGGGAAGACTGATCAACAACTGTATCTAGTATTTCTTTTTCTGTTTCCACCTATGGCATGCTGAGCAGATCTCCCCTTCGCTGTTGGCAGGGAATTGCAGTTATTTAATTCACAAAATGAATTCTGTGCTTAGCATCACCACAGTAAAATAGTAAGCGCTATTTCCCCTCTCTATTCAGAAAATAAAGGCCAAAATGTCCCAAATTCCTCTGTGAATGCAAATCTGAATTAGGTAAAAATATTTTCCTTTTGTCAAAAATATTTCTGCTCTTCAAGTGACATTGACAGTGGGCAAGGTTAACAGTAGCTCTCTACTAGGATTTAGCAGATGTCCACAGATGGATTATTTGTTCCCAAGAGGGTCATCCAGCCCCAAGCCTATTTCAGAGCACTGGAAAGAATAAATTCAAGTGATATTTTTTACTTGTAGTCTTGTGACTTAAAGATCTGAAATTCGATTTAGCAAAGCAAGTGTGGGAAGGCTTCTGTGAAAGGAGGAAACAGCTACAGCCCCCAGAGCATGAAACCAAATATAAGCCTTCACGGCATGATCCTGACATGTGCTCAGTTCCTGGAGCTCCCAGACTTACAGGCACTCAGCAAATCTCAGGTACAGAGTCCTGAAAGCACCTGTGAACCTAAACCAGGGGTCTGGGTAACTATGTGACTATTTAAACCTCGAAATACAAAACTGGTTGTTCCAGTTTGAGAAGTCTGATATGATAATAGTCTTTTGACATCCTTTGTTTTCAGTTTGACAGACGGGAGCCATCCAGTGGTCTACTTCTCTATTAAATGCCAAAGTCTTGAGTAAAACAAGGCCTTTCAAAAGATGATTTAGACCTTTTGTGCCAACAGGTCTGTTCAGAACTCTCAGAGCCTCAGCAGAATCTTTTTTGTTACAAAAGGCAGAAAAGCATGCGCTTCCAAATGTTTAAATGTCTGTGGATTTCTAATTTTAGGACTACAGCAGCACCTTTTGGCTGGGACAGTGCAGCAAGGCATTCAAAAGCTTCAGGTTAACAGCTGTGTCCCCCCAAAACTGAGCCTCATGCCAGAAAAGTGCAGGTATGCACTCTCATCTACTCTGCTCTGCAAACCTCAGACCCTGCCAGCTCAGCAAATTCTTTCTGCTGGGCTGCAGCCCATCCCATTGTTCCCAGGGCAGGCTCTAATCCAGGTCAGGAAAAAGAAGGTCTTTGGCATAATGCATAAAACTCATCCCGCCGCTAGCTAGAAAAGACCCCCCGTGGTCTCCCATTGTAGCAGGGCTGACTCAAAGCCCATTGAAGTCGAATGGGTGTCTGAGAGAGCTCTGGGTAGGCTTGGGCTCACACCTCCAGCCCTGCTGCCCCGTGTCCCAGCCCAGGCAGCCACCAGTACAGTCAGTTCTGTCACCCGCCGATCTAACCTGTTTGGTGGAGATCCGGTGCCTTGTTACGCAGCTGCCCTATACAAGCGCAAAGGTGGCTGGACTTCACTGTCGAGTGAAGTAAGCTGTACATATGTAGAAAGTTTGTAGGGTGCGTTGGGATTCTTCAGCACCATAGTGGTGCCACGTTTTGTTTTTTTTTTTTATACTATTAATCCTTTTGCTCCTCTTGGGCCTGTGTATTTTCCCGAGGTTTGCAGCCTGAGGTCAAAATCTTTGCTCCCCGGACAAAGGCTGTTAGGTTGTCCTTCCTTGTGAAGGAAGACTGGAAGGTACCTCCTCAGTTCTAGGAAGGAATATGACAAAGCAACATATGCGAAGGAATATGCAGAGAGAGAATCTGGAGGCTATTTATCCACTCTCTTCATACAGAAACAGGAGAACAGTTAACACAAACAAAAGGCAACTGAGGAAAGATAATGTTTTTCAGCAGGAAAAGGGTCCACTGTGCCCAATACTCTACTAGAATTCAAACAAGGGCAAAGATTTAGATGAACAGTAAAATCACCATACTTACACGAGATGGGATCTATTACTTCTTATTTTCTTCACAGAAAGGTGTAAGAGAGTTTTAATGGTTCTAAACCATTCCAAACCAGCCCACTCGTTGAAGGGGTTGGAAACACACTTTCCTGTAGGTAAAAAAGATAAATATCTGTAACGGTTCAGCATAAGCATCTTCTTCAGAGCATCTGACCCTTCCAGATACCAATGGACTAGCTGAATCACCCCCAGCCTTGTTTACTTCTAATTACTTGACAAGACCTTTTACATACAAAGTATTTTAATAACCACCCCTGTTCCTGGCCTCTGACATGCATACCTTCATTAGATCACTGGACTAATTAAGATGAGTGCTTATTCATCAGAGGTATATGGTTCACAATATGGCTGCCGGGCGGTCCAGTCTTTAATCATCAGATGTTGAGTATGTCATTCTTTTTCACTGGAGTGCCTCAGTAAAATGCACTATACGCAGCGTACTCAATGGACACTCTGTAAGTTCTTTCACAGCTGCCGCAGGAGAGCTCGCTTCTTCCTCCGGGTCACGACAGCACAGTGAAACAAGCCAGTGTTTTCTTCCTGCATCCAGTCAACTGCTTGTTGATTTTTTTTTTTCAAGCCAGTTTTCAAGTACCCTGCCAGCCTGCTAGCGAATCTGTAGCCACCGAGTACGAGCCACGGCATCAAGACAGCGCTTCTCGGCAAACTGGGCAGGGAAGTAACAGTCTGGTCTCCTGGCACTCAGCCTCATCTCTGCAATGAAATCAATGCGGGACTGTCAGCAAGTCATTCTTCCTTCTTGTACAATTGGGAATCGTTTTCTACCTCACAAAGACGACGTGAGGCTCGATATATTGTGTTAGTAATAGAACGGGAGGTCCTTGGATGGAAGGCCCTACAGATGAGCAAAGGATTATTGCTATTTCTGGAAGTGATAGCATATAAATGTGTTTTATTCCCTCTCAATGAGACAAATTTAATCATTTATTCAAGAAATTCCTAGTGAAGGTGCATAACAGCCTCAGAGCTGTGGATTCAGTGTATGATTCTACTCAAAAAATAGTTAAGCAAAACATAGATCTGTATGTAAAGAACGGGGAAAGTTATCTTCTTGGGAAGGGGGAAGTCACTGGACAAGTAGAGCCATGCCTGGATCATTTAAAGATGTGTGTAACCCCTTGGCTCCCTGTGCAAATAAATTACTAACTGATCATATGGCTCTCTGCAAGGAGCATAAGATGCAAGTGTCAAAATCACCAAAGGAGGTGAAAGTAGAAGAGAAAGGTAGTGTCTTAGCTTACGATAGCATGTGGGAGTTGGTGTTCTCTAGTGTCTAGAGCAGTGGACCTAGGATAATAATCTTAGATTTATTTCCAGCTCTGCTTCTGACTTGCTGTGATAATCACTTTACCTCTCAGTGCCTGTTTTCTCCACCTGTAAAATGGGTGTAAGAATTTCCACCTACCTCACAGGGATGTTGTGAGGCTTCCTTAATTCTGTTTGTAAAGTAAGTAGGAATGATCTGATGAAAAGCACTGCTGAAATGCCTGGTATCCTTGTTATTTCCTGGCAGAACTGCTAACGTGGTTAATATACGACTCCTCGACCAGAAGGGCAGTAGTTTGAAAATGTGAACACTGCATTGCACTGACAACATCAACACAGATGTGGATTTGCCATGAGTAAAAAAGACTTTATTGATCCCCCACCCCTTTCTCCCACCTTAGCCTTGGCCTGGCCGTATGAAGCAGCGGTGACAGTGTGGTTACATGGACCCCTTTTCTCCATCCCCAGCATCCCTTCTGGGGCAGCATTTACGCTTAAATAAGACAGTTCCTGGAGGGGGTGCAGGTTTGTGGAGCTCTAACAATTTTAAGGGCCTTGCAAGGCATGTGGGAGAGGGTTGTATAATGCACAGTGTTGCTGGGCTTCTGTTTTAAACCACTCAGTGCAAACTCCAAGTGAATTTTCCAGGGTCTCCATGGAAGAGCTTACAGTTGCTTACGGCACACAGAAAAAAAGCCACCCTTCATGAGTGCAAACCCACAAATTATCATGTTACGCTGATTCTTTCCTCTAAGTGAGATAGACACCAACGATCTCTTAGGGCTGAAACACAATGAGGTACAGATTCCTCCTCCTGTAGGAGGGGAGAGATCTGGGGGGATCTCTGCTCTCTAGGTCTGTGTGGGCGTGAAATCTACTTACTGAGGGAGGAAAGTCCAGTCTCTCCTGCCGCTCAGTAACTCACTGACTGTGCAGTTTTACATTTAAAGAGCGGCTGTGTCACACAATGCTGAAAAAAAAAAGTGGCAGTTTGCTGTTTTGTATAGAAAATGGCTTTTCAGGCTGACAGCTGAAAGTAATCCTAGCCTAGGCATAGTTTTGTTTAGTAAAGACAGGAACATCCATGAGAACTAGACTAAAGCCTTCCTATAAGCCCGAGGCAGTTGTGATAAAACGGTGTATGGTGCCAGATTTCCCGACGGCCAGGGTCAGATAAGCATACCAAAATCAGGGGACTTGTCTAAGTATTGGAATAATTTTTTTTTTCCCCCCAACAGAATGACACTACCATTTCTTAGGCTCTGTGTGCTACACCTTTTAACATGGCTCAGGAAAGGCTTTTTGCCAACACCAAATATGCTTACACAGTTGAGTAGTAACCATGGCAAATAAATGTGTGTTGACTTGCCAAGACGTAGCCTGGCACACAATCCTTTCCTTGCAACTAGCTTGGCATGCACCTCTTTCAGTAGAACAGGCAAGACTCGTGTCTCTGTCAACAATTCAAGTTTTTTTCTCAGCAGCTTGATGTACAAAGAGACACTGAAGGTTTGTTCAGCCTAGAGAGGAGAGGGTTAAAGGGGTGGGGAGTCCTAACTGCTCTCTTCGGGTACCTAGTGGGGAGTTAGAGGGAAGATGGAGACAGACCCTCGACAGAGGTGCACAGCAAAAGATCAGAGGCAATGATCACAAGGAGCAGCAAGGAAACTTTTGACTAAAAAATTCTGACAAGGAAAAAAATTGTTCAAATGGAGAGTGGTTCAGCACTAAAGCAGGTGCCCAGAGACATGGTGGGATCTCCATCCTTGGGGGATGAAGCCTGACTGGGAAAAATGTTGAGCACCCTGGTCTGACTCTGCATTGAGCTGAAGGTTGGACCAGCTGGTCCCTTCCAGCCCGAGCTATCCATCTCACAGGGGGGTTGAAAGCTCAGTGCAGCCACTGCGTGGTGGAACAACAGGTTTAGGGCACTTTCTGCCTCTCTGGGGTGTTCTGGTAGAGCTTGTTTAGGCTGTCCCAGCAAGCAACACCAACTGACCAGGCACCGCAGCAGAGGCCGATGCACAAACACAGTCAACTGATGTTTGGTAGCTACAAAAGCTGCTTGAGGCCAGAACCATGTGTTGTGTAACTGGTTTGGAAAAAGCATTACAAATAAAAAAAAAAAAAAAAAAAAAAAAAAAAGAGTATGCTTGTCACGAGACAAAATCATGGAACTATAAGGGGTTTAGGTCTTTCCAGTTCCCTTTAATTTCAGTGTCAAGTATGCCTTTAAATCCATCTGAAAATGCAGAGGACTGGGTTTTAACATTCTGTCAACAAAAAGCTGTGTATTTTAAAGCTTGCTGATCTGGGATGAAGCAGATCTGAATAGAAATGGTGATTACAGAGCTACTGACAGAACATTTTGAAAAAAACAAAGACTGTTGGCCTTCGCCTCGCTAGATCCAGCCTGGCATAGTAAAAGCAAAACAAGCCATTCACTGGTTTCCAAGGAGGAAAGGCTATATTGCTTGGAAAAGTCATGGAGTAGCCTACCAAAAAACTTTTAAGTCAACACAGCAAAGAATTTATGGTGAAACATTAAACAGAGAAGTTGGCTCCTGTGGCGTTTCCCTGAAGCTCAGGGGAGAGATGGATTGAGGATGATCAGGTTAATGAAACCCAGTTACAAATGAACACACCAAAAAATCCTGGGTTACAGGCAGCTGCAGGGCAGAGGCCATGCAGGAGGGCAGCAGGGAGTCCCAGGTAGCGGCGCAGCACGCCAGCTGACGGGCAGGCTGCAGGCAAAGGCCGAAGCGAAGAAACCTGCCAGCTCATCGGCCAAGCACCTCATCGTAAGGATAAGGCAAGCCAACCTGAGACCTGAATTAAACCCAGCCTGTTACCAAATCTCGTATTTCTGGATTTTAAGAAGGTCAGCAACTTTAAAATCATTTAACTGAACTTTTATGCGCTGGTTCCTCTGTTTACCTCGTAGAATTGAGAACCAGAACTAGCATGGGCAAAGCTTTTTTTCCCCAATCCTCCTACCTAAGTATATGAAGAATTACTGGGACAAAAATGTTCAGGTAAGTTTCTCAATACATATATGTTAGTTCAAAGAAAAGTCATAAACAACCCCATAATGGAATTCATCTATTGCCAGTGAACATCATCCTCCTGAACTCACCACAAATAAATTCAAAAGAAATTCAGAATCAGAATGATGTCGGATTACTCCCAGCTTCAAAGCTCCTGTTTATGAAAACCTCTGGAGAGAAGAGAAGAGAAGAGAAGAGAAGAGAAAAGAAAATGGATGGCTGGCTGCCAGCTAGGCCTATTTGTCATGAATATGCCCTGTAGCACCGTCTGGAAACCTGTGCTATCTCTAAACATACTCTTGGCCAACAAACTGTTTTAATTCAATATGCTTCACCTTTTCGCTTTACTTGAAAGACTTGACTTTAGTTCCCTCTACAAACTGAACATAAAATAGCTACATTCACACTTTAATATGTCGAAGGATAAAATATGGAACTGAGCGGAAACCGGCCAATGTACTGACCAGCCCTTCTTCCTCATGCGCTGCCTCTGCTCTCTGGCCACCTCCATCTATATTCTGTTTAATGAAACTACCAGCCTTTTATGACTGAGAAGTTGCCTTTGTATCTGAAGTGCCACGGACCCTTCTCCCCACACATGCACATGAGCGGCTATCTAGGGAGGAACAAAACAGAGGAACAAAATTTCCCATTTTCTTTTTATACTTTTTGTCTTCCCTGAAAGAGAAGTCCTGGGGCTCGGGAGTGGATCTGAGTTTTTCCAGTAGGAATTATCTTCTTCCCTGTGTGTTTCTTCCAAGGCTCAGGGATCAGTAATTTACAGCCAAGCAGAGGCATGTTTCAAACCTATTTATAAACGCATGCAGAGAAGAAAGTTTAAAGACCTATGACAAAACTCTGCCTTGTTTTTTAACCTTGTGTTGATGTAAGCGGCGTTGCCAAGGTGTAAACAAGAGCAGATTTGGCTTTGTATAATTTATTTTTTAAAGGATTTCCTGTTAACTTCTGCCCTTTAAAAACAACCAACAACTAACCTTGCCCCACAACCTACCAATACAGAACAAAACACCCACAAATCCCTCCAAACTCGGGAATCTCATCACTTTAGGAAAGACCAGTTTCTAAGTGGCAGATGCAGAAAGGAAGAACAGGGAAGCTCAGATCTCAGCTCTGCATTAATTGGCAGCAAGACCAGAAGCTGTAAAAAAAGAGGCCTCGGACCAGACACAATAATCTGCTCCCTCAGTTCATTTCCCCGTGAAAGCTGAATGTTTTTTTCTCTTTGCAATGCTGTAGACAAGGAGACACATTTCAAACCAAGACGACTGACAGCAAGACAGAAAGCCAAACAATCAAAGAGACTGTGGGACTAATCCGGTGACTCAGCACAACCAAATGTAGATTCTTTTTCCTAGTGAAATGAGTTGCAATGAATAAAGGTTCCTGACTTTCAATCAGCAAGGGCTCTGTGCTTTGTTAATCCCCCAACCAACCCCACTCGATTCTTTCTCTTCCCGTATGATTTATTATTCCAAATGTAGAGTTTTGAGTGGCAAAGGTTAGGCGTGTTTTTAGGAGGAAAAAAAAGGATACAGACGCCATTAAGTTCAAGGGGGGACATGACTATGACATGAAGGTTTGGATCTCACACCGATAGGCACCAGGAAATTCCGTTTGAACTTTTATTTCCCTTCTGGCCCCATTCCTCGACACGTTTTATTTGCAAGGCCCGAAAGGCATCCCCAGCCCGGTTCTTGGCGCGGAGGGAGGACGGAAAGGGCCCCGCATGGGAGACCCATCTCCCCTTCGGTGGGAAGACAGGCCTGGAGCTGTCGTGGCGTGGCGTGGCGTGCCTCGCTCCGCTGCCGGGCAACCCTCGCACAG
>NW_008794836.1:719007-742043 GCF_000699145.1 Aptenodytes forsteri
GTGCCGCCTTGCTGCCGCCTGCGGTACTCGCCCCGCCGCCCGGGCCCCCTCGGCCTCGCCCGCTGAGCGGAGGGAACGACTCCGCGCCTGAATGCGTTCACCGCGCGCTGCTCAGCAGCAAGGCGGGAAAAACCCCTCGCCGCTGCACGTTTAGGGGTGTTAGGCTGCTAGTTTTGTCTCGTGATGGCAGCCCGCCCTTTGCTATCGCCTACGCCCCTATTGCAGGAGAAGATAAGGTGTATGCATCTTTGGACTGCGCCCTTACGTGTCACGATGACTGCTGCTCTCGTGCAATTGTCAAGTCGGAGTGTAACGCGTAAAAGGGTTCAGTAAATAAGGTTGTAGGGAATGGAGCTTTTCTTGTAATACTGCATCACTTCTATAAACTTAATTTTTCTTTGCTGGAACAGACAGGAAAGTTCGTTCTGCTGTTCTCTATGTAGTACTCACTTTGTTTCTGGTATTCTTCAAGAAGGCTAATCATTTTGTGTCTTCTACCCCTGGTTTGCTACCAAGGAGTTTGCTCGTTTACAACTTCGGAAGATTTTTCGTGATCTGCTTTAAGGGATCGTAAAAAGATGCCACTATTTTATCTTAAATGCCTCCATCTCCATTGATCCACCTGTGATTCAGCACTTCCTTCAGCTTGTTCTTTCTGCTGCCACCGAAGTCATCTTTCAACTAGTCTTTGTTTTACACCAGCTGAATTCACCTAGGAGCCCTTCAAACCTTTTCGTGTCATCCTATCTTTATCATTGCGAAGTGGGTTGTGGTCTTAACGTACCTGAAACTGTCTTACTGTTTTGTGGGAGGAAACACACCCTCCTTCTTCATTAACTTCCTTTGCTAGTAATTTATCTTGTCATTGTGTTCTCTTTGACCTTCCGCTCCTTGCTACCCTGCTCCCTCCTCAGTAAGCGTCTAAATACCCTTTCTTCCTGTCTGGCTCTCTGGCAACTGAGGTGGTCCAACTGTTTGCTTCTGCCAAAGGGGGAAGGTTCTGTTCCCTCTTCACTTCCACTTTCCTACACGGTTATACTCTCTTATTTGTGCTCTCTCCAGTGTTTGGTTTAAATAAGTTTAACTGGATCACAGAGGGGTCCGATAAGCTTCCGAGCTGGTGTGAAATTTTTGTTCTGTAATGAGGAGGGATGAGCTGAGGAAAGAGGACCTTTCCCCTCTCAACAGCAGTTGGTTATCTTATATAGACTTCCATGCGCAACTCTCTAGATTTCCTGACAGTTTTCAGGACAGCTTTTGGCCGTTAGAGGTACAACGTCCCCCCTGCTTGATAATGCTTTGATTTTTGCTCCTATCATTTGCTTTGGATTCCAAGATCTAACTTACATAATTGCTTTTCTTTCATTTGTGATGGCAGCTTTTCATCTTCCCATCATCTTCAAAAGTATCAAGTTAAATATTTAAATTGCTGCGTGTAATTGTCAAATGCTCAAGAATTTCTGACAACGTGTCACATTCATCTGCAGTGTTTCAGAGTGTCGACTCTTAAGATAATGTCTTTCTATGCTTTTGTACAGTCCCTAACACAAGGGAAATCTAATCTTCGTGTATAACTTCCTCTGTTATTATTGTACTTGATTATCTCCTCATCTCTTTCTTTTACTTTATTTACTTGTCTCTACCTTTTTCCTCCTTTATACTGTTAAATGTGGAATTACTTTATGTAAATATCACTTGCTTATCATACTTCTTTGACCTATGACCTGTAGATAAGAGGCTTGTGGAATATCTTACCTTTTTCATTTTGCTATCAATTACTTTAAAGTCTGAAGTCCTCCTCAAACAAGTTTTGCCAGCTGTTACCAATTACACACTCAGGCGTGTGTTGAAACTTAACTAAATTTTGCAAAGTGCTCTGAGAGCCATTGAAATGCAAAGCATTATTGGCTTGTCCTGCTTCACCTACCTTTTCTATGTGGCTTTCCTGCAGCTCCAGACTGTGGTTTGAGGCATTCAACACTGCCTTTTCCTTACCTTAGAGATGCTTTTAACACCTTTCTCTCACATTGTGTCGGAGCATAAGCAGATTTAGTGTTAAGACCTCTCCAGAAAAATCAAATGCACTTCTGGTCTTAAAGAAACCGCAGATATTTTTATAAAATTTGCTCATCCCTAGAAGATTTGTATGTTGTGGACATTCGAGTGTTTACTTTGCCTCTGTTAATGTGTGTTCGGTGAAAACTATAATTCTGTAGATTAGAAGAGTGAAACAAGAAACAACTGAGGAATGCTGAGAACTTGGGAATACAGAAATGGGCTGTCTTGACTGGATCTTCCGTAAGGTCGTAGCCTTCAGTATCTGCTACACTTGAATATTTAAAATATTCTTCTCTCCATGGTACTGTGGCAAGTTTTAATCTTTTGTGGATCTTGGGTACTTTGGCCCAGCTCTTTTCCTTCAGTTTCTTTCACCTACAGTCAGTAGTGACGCAGCTCTGTATTTTGCAAGTTGCTGGATGCAAATGTTAAGTGCTTTATCTCTTCTGCAGGTGCTGTTCTTTGGATTTGGGTGGCTGTTCTTCATGCGTAAGCTCTTCAAGGATTATGAGGTGAGAAGGGGCCTTTCATTACAATTCTACATCTTAAAAATTACTCCCAGTTATAGAAATATTTTAAAAACTGCATCTGGCCTTCTTCCTCTCTTTAAGCCCTCTTGTCTTATTTTTAATTGTCTCTACAGTTACTTTCTTTTTCGTTTCCTCTTGTGCTTCCGTTTGAAAGACTCCTAGGTATCTGAGGAAATGGGTTCTCCTGGGGCCAGTGAAAGTTTCCATATTGGCTACTGTTAAATAAATGAAAAAAAAGTGGAGGAGGTACAGGGATAAGGAGACTACTTTGCCTTTTGCTTGAGTAAGCCTGCCTTATGTAATTGTAAAATATTTGAGACAAAATCAAATTCAGTGGTTAACTTTATTAGGTGAGGTGAGGTGTGTTCATTGTGGCTGAATTGTTTGTGAGGATTGGATGGGATAAAACTGTCACATTCTCTTATCCCTAGAGGGGTATGAGAGAATATAGCCTAGGTCAGAGATGGCTTAAGTGCCAGCCAAATTCAGACCCAAAAAGTTTTTCTGATATGGCTCTTATTTTTAAATCTAAAGTTAAGACCAAAAAGCTCTGTTAGCAAGGGTCTATCATTAGTCAAGTTGACATAGGGCATTGCATGCTTGACACCCCTTCTGTGTAGGCATCTCTGTTAAAAGTGCCGATAGCTGCAATCAGTGTAATCCTGAGCAACTTACGAGTTTGCCCTCTGTTCCTAACAGGCTGTTGGTTTCTTCCTGTTGTGGTAAAGGGCAAGGTGCCTTGAAGCAAGAGACCCAGTGGTATGCCACTGTACCTTGTGATTTGTTTTTTTGTTACCTGAGGGATATCAGGATGACATTCTGGGAATGGAAATGCCTGATGTCTCTGGCTTGTTTTCTCCATTGCAGGTGCGACAGTATGTGGTCCAGGTGATCTTCTCTGTGACTTTTGCCTTCTCTTGTACCATGTTTGAACTCATCATCTTTGAGATTTTGGGGGTGCTGAACAGCAGGTGAGTCTGGGAGCTCACTCAAGGACTAGCCTGCCTTGTGTTCAGCAGCTTCAGTCCAACTTCTAAATGAATGAATTAGTCTTGGGTTGGGGAAATTGTGTGAGAAAACTGTCAACAGCTCAACAAAGATGTTTGAGCAGCAGGATTTGTTTATTTGACAGAACATGAGACTAGAAGCCATAAGCTCCTGGTTTTCCATGCAGTTGCTATTAGTGTCGTCTAGGTCCTTAGGGCAAGGCTTTAGTCTTTGACTTTCTCTGTTTGTGAAGTTAAAAGAAACAGTTTCTTTTATGGGAGTGTTGTGAAGCTTCAGATCATGCTGAAGAGCAGTTTTCAGATGTTAAGGACTATAGAAACTGTAAGCACTAGTTTTTCTGTGGTGGTCGGAGCAGTGAATAAGATGTGAAGCTAATTATGGGGTGAAACTACTTCTGTAATAATATGGTATTTGTGAATCAAAGGCGCATCCTCCCTTGACATAGGGTGAGGACTTCTACATTAAGGGGATGTTAAAAACTGTCTACTTCAGAAGTCGGTAGGAAAGAGAAGATAGAACAGTAACACATAGAGGCTAGCTGGGTTTCCTGTTTATTCTCTCTCATCATACTAGTATAAGAGAGCAGTCAAAGGAGTTGAAAGGCAAGAAGTTAAAAACTGATAAAAGGTAATGTTAGTTCTGACTGTCTGCTATTAATCTGTAGAGCTTGCAGCCGGAGAGATCACTGAGGAGAATGCTTTTATAAGCTTCAGTAAAGGGCTGGACATCAATATAGATGAAAATGTTTGTCTCTGAATTAGCTAGGAAAAAGTGGCAAGGATCCTCATAACTTCTCCTTCCCCGAGGCTTAAAGAGGATATGAGTTAATATTGGGAACAAGACAGGTATTGTTCGCTTTAAGTGAAAAGTCAGTTCAGCCAAAATGAATCTTAGCTGCATTTGACTAATCTCCTTTGGTCAGAGGAGTATTGATCATTTTGATATATATGTGTATTTTTAAATTCTTGCTTTGCAGTGTCTTGCACATGAGACAACTCACTTTGAAGTGAAACATGTTGAATTATGAACATTAAATACTTTTAATCTTTTCAATTTGAATTAGGCCTTTTTTGACTCAGCCACTCATTACAAAATTAATTACTGCTTGTACTTAGTTTTGATTTACTGTTCAACTACATGAGCAGTAAATCAAATGAATCATGCTGAAACCAGCATTAATCACTGTAGAAAATACAGTATTTGATAAAATAGCTCAATGTGTTTTTCTGGATAGTTGTTAATTTTGAAATACACATTCTTGAGCTCTGTATTAAAAACCAAAACAAAACCCCAAACCAGACACCCCCTCTCCCCAACCCAAACAACAAACAAAATCCAGAATATTCTATATGCTAGGCCAATATTATCCAATGTTTGATGTAGTTGAAAGGATTGCATTGACATGCGATTGTCTTTGAGAAATTTGTTGTATTATGATAGCGTGCTAATCAGTATTTTGGCTTTATTTTAGCTCTCGATATTTTCACTGGAAGCTGAACCTGTGCGTCATTTTGCTCATCCTAGTCTTCATGGTACCCTTCTACATTGGTTACTTTGTTGTGAGCAATATCAGATTATGTGAGTACTTGGTTTATGGCAGTGGGGCTGCTAACTTGAGACTACGCATACAAATGAGAAATAACTTTTCTGTGAGAGAGAGAGAGATGTGTTGGTCACTATCCCCGTAGCTCCCTCCTTCCTCTGGCTTTCTTCTGGCTAGGTAACTTCTCTTTGGAACTTAATGCTGTAGCATGAACTGTTTATTGAGCAGTTAGGAGATACTTTACGTGACCCCAACAAATGTAGCTTTTCTTTACGGATTTCGACAAAGTTGAGCACCTTAGAGTAATGTTACTGGAATTTGTTCCTTTACAATTTTAAGCTTGCAGCCAAACCCTGGAACCCTTGGCAAGGCTGTGTTGTTCTGCTAGGGGTAGAAGAAGTGAGGCAGAGAAGCTCAATGAATTACTCTTGAGGCAGAAAAGCTCAATAAATTACTTTTGCTTTTTTTGCTTACTATTGTCTGGATGAGGCCTCCTCCATGCGCTAATGGACATTTGCCCTTGAGCTGTTGATATTCATCGCTCTCTTGTATTAAGCTTAGGCATGTAGGTTGGGAGTATTAAATGTGTAGTGTTGGCATGAAGATGAAGTTTCCAAGTTTCACGTTCAGGGTCACACAAGAAAGATGCAGCTAAGTGATCCCCTGTTCATAGTGCAGCCCTCTTCGTACGTCCGTAGGGAAAAGCCAAAGCGGTGTGTTGCTGCACTAGCTCTTACAAATGGTGGTGTCTCAAATAGCTCGTTCTGTGGGAAGTGAAGGGGTGCATACTGCTAGCTGTAGCTCTGTCAGTTGACACCTGTCTTGGCCACCTGTGCTCAAAGCAGCCTTTGGGCCAATGGAGCAATTTTGCAAGCTAGAAAAACCCCTAAAGGAAGAATGTCTTTAAAATACTGTTCTTTTTCTTCTCTGTTAGTGCACAGACAGAAACTGCTTTTTGCGTGTGTTTTGTGGTTGACATTCATGTATTTCTTCTGGAAGCTGGGGGATCCATTTCCTATCCTCAGCCCAAAACATGGTGAGTTTCATATTCTTGTTCGTTCCTTCCCTCCTGAAAATAGGCTTTGTTATCTCACTTTTATCTTGGAGGAGTTATTATTTTATCTCAGCTCTACAGTTAGGACTGTAGAAAGTAGTTCTTGCAACTGGGGGTCTGCTCTGCTTTGAAATCTGCAATCTGAAGGTTGTCAGACTGACAGAAATGGGTGGATACATCTGAATTATTTGCATTAGTTTTCTTCCAGTACCACAGGAAAACTTCAGGGAAGTGAATGAGTCCTAACTGAACCTAGGGTATGTAAGAACACAGTGTACTTTTTGAGGACACAAAAACTTCGTCTCCACAAAAAGTTGATCACGATTTTTATTCACTTGCTTCTTTTCTTGTGGAGGCTAAAGCTAATTTATTTAAGAGGAGAATCAACAGTCAATCCTTCTTCTGACTTTTTTCAGTCAGATTATTGTTTCTTGTGACTGAAATCAGATCACTTTAGCATAGGTGGCTGTCAAGTTGACAAAACATGGCAGGGTGCCTAAACACCAGAGCTATATAGAATGTAGCCAGCAACACATCTGGCAGTGCGTGCTAGCTTTGGTACAGCTTCGTACACCACCTGAGCCCAGAGACAGTACAGTTGTATGGTACTAGAATGTGAGTTGGTTAAGTCCCGCTGGATGCCAGAGCTAGTTATGTGCAGAATTAGCTTGGGTATCTTTGCGTTGCAGTCATGGAACCGAGAGTATTTATAGTGTGAAGATACTGTGTGCACTTGGGCTAGTTTGGGTCCAACAGAGCTTGTTAGCATGTGCCTAACTGTACTGAATCCTTCAGGCACCTAAGTGTGCTGGAGGATCATAACACTGTAGAACCAGGCTATTTGTCACCTGGGTTTCCTGTGTAACTTAGGTTGCCCTTATCCCTTGCACTGGAAAATTGTTTGTATATTGTTCTCAACAGGTGAAATTCAGTCAGTTTCACTCGAATTGGTGAATATGTCTGTCTGCATAGACAATGGTCAGCTTAATCTTTCTGTTCTTTAGGAGGCTACTTTACTCTGTACTAACCTGTAAGAGAAAAATTGAAGGATACCAACTGCTGTAGGGTCTGTTCACCCTTTCACCTGTGATCCTAGAACTTTCCTAAGAGAAAGGGTGTATCTGTGTTTCGTAATTGTGTCATGTGCCACTGAAATACAACAGCTAGTATATAGTGCAGATCCCTCTGCCCAGTGTTTCATTGCCAAGAAAAACGTGTATCCTTTTTGAGTTGCAGAAAGCACTTGAGTTGGCAGAATATAATAACCCAATGGGAAGTTAGCCATGGGGTTTAGGTAATCCTCTTCAGATCACTGAAAAGGTTCTGTGAAGCCACGTAACAACTGCAGATTTCCAGAACTGGTAGTGGGGTGTTTTTTATTTTTAACTTCTGCTTTACAGGATGATACCTCCACTTAACAGTTGTGCAGTGCCTTATCCTACCAGGTGTAGACATAAGGCTAGAGCAAAGGATTCTAGGCCTTTTTTCCCTGCCGTACGGCTAGGGTGCTGCTGTCCTGCAAGTACTGACAAGGCTGCTGCAGGGCTTTGTTGTGTGGCGGTGGCCCAATTCAGACAGGTAGGATCCTGTTGTGGCGGGATGCCTGACAGGAGGCCATGCTTAATGAGCCCCTCACACTGCCGTACGTTACCTGTAGTGTCTTTCTCAGTGTGCCCCACCCTGCTCACCTGCATGTATGGTGGTGTGCCGCAGCTGGGGAATTGTGCTGACTAGTGGGGCCCTTTCAAGTACCTGCACTGGCATCCTGTGTCAGGGGGTGCCTTGCCTGGGCATGGTGATGGCAGTGTGCTGCAGCTGGGAAATGCACCATCAAGCAGGGCTCTGAGTCAGGAGCCCCAGTTGGTCTGCAGTTTGTTTGATAGACCTGAGTTTGGGAGCTCGTAGTAGAAGGAAGGTTATGCTTTACTCAGTTACATACTAGTATTGTAATAAAACTCTTATCTTTATCTGAGTTGATAAAACGTTCATTTTATCTGACCTGATCACAAGAGCAGAGTTGCTATGAGTGTTATGGGGGAGCATTGCTTTAACCAGTGGAATGTCATGTCGTTTTGAAGGCACCTCTGTTTTAACTGCTGCTGTCTGACAGTGTGTGGGGCAAAAGGCCAGTGTATTGTAGCACATTCTGTAGCTGGTGTAAATCTCTATGCAGCTGCACATGACTGGGTGTCTCAGTCTCCCTTTGTGAAGTCTTTTTGCCTTGTTTTCATCATTTATTCCCCTTCTCTGAAGCATGAAATGTGGCTTGGCGCTTGGCCATCTCAGCTTTGCAATCATGTAAGCTCCAAATGTGCTGTGTGTGGCAGCTGCTCTATAACTAGCTCCCTAAAAAGTGAGTGATGTTTAGTAGCACATGGCACTGTATCCTGAGAAGATGGGTTGAGGTCTGTGTTTAATGGCTGAGAAGAATAAATGGAACTTCAGTGCTTGGTGTTGGTTGCAGCACAGGCTTGATGTTCATGCTGTATTACGTGAATATATGTTTTAGAGTCCACTTACTGCTCAGGTGGAATGCCTTTTTGGGGGTCACCTCAACAACGTGTGTGTGTCCACAAGGTGAATACTGAACAGCCAGGAGCAGCATAAGCTTCCCATGCTGTCATAACTCCACTGTCCCACAAGCGCAAATTGTGTCTGATCTGGAGGGGTCACTTCTAATGACAGTTGAGAGGATAGGGTTTCCTCTCTATGGTCCAGACATTTTTGGGCCAGTCTGCCAGGACTAGCTGGTTCAGTAACTTTAATCCTAGTTGCTGCAGAAGTGGCTTTGTAGAAGATGCCTCCTTTATAGTGTCTGGTGGATGATCTGTGTTCCCACCTCAGTAAAGTGCAATCACTAATGTTTTGTTAATTTAGAAACAAAATGTTGACTGTTAGTCCCCTCCAGATCTGTCTTAAGCTTCTTCATAGCTAGAGTTTCCCATCCCTGTTTTTAAGCATGGTAACGTGCTTTCTGAGGGAGACTTTCTACCTCTTTCCTTTCGTAGTCCCTGTTTGTACTTCATATTACCTCTGGTCACTGCAGTGGAAAGGCAGTTGGATTCATTAGGCAGCTCTGTATGTGTGTTATGTTGTGAAGGCACCAAGTGTGGACCAGAGTGAAGAGAGCAACGTTACTAATGCCATGTTTTTCCCCTCTCAGGAATCCTCTCTATAGAACAGCTCATCAGCCGTGTGGGTGTGATTGGGGTGACGCTCATGGCTTTGCTATCAGGATTTGGGGCTGTCAACTGTCCATACACTTACATGTCCTACTTTCTCAGGTAACTACAGCCTTGTGAAATATTTTGTCCACCTTTTTGAGATTATTCTTCTGCTTTTCCTGTGGCATTGATTCAAGTTTTTTCGTAACTTTTTTTCTGAATCTAGCTATTGCCATGTCTAAATGCTAGAACCATTTCCATTGCTGAAGCATATTCTACTTGTACAGGCTTCTCTCTTCTTTGTTTCATGGGCATGTGCATATTTCCTCTGAAATGGGATAGCAAGTCTAATTGGGTGTCTTCATTTTGCAGGAATGTGACAGATGCAGATATTCTGGCTTTGGAGCGACGACTCCTTCAGACTATGGACATGATTGTTAGCAAGAAAAAAAGGTGAGAAGGCAGCAGTAGCATGAAATTATTTGTTTCAAGGCTTTTCAGTCAGTATGGTATACAATGGTTCTTGAAATTACCAAAATTATTAGTCCTGTCAGGGCTACGTGTTCCGGTGAAACAGGTGGCTGAATTGGGTTGAGCTATGTGGTGTTTCATTCTGGCCTGATACACAACTTTGGTTTTTTTCCCAGACGTGTGCACTAAATTGCACCCTTTCTTACTGCAGTGGCACAGATTAGGCTTCCAAGACAAATTGTAACTCTCTGATGGCAGCTTGACTAGTCTGTAAGATGGGTACCTTTCTCTCCTGATGAGTAAGTGACCCTTAAGCCACCGCAGCTGGCTCTCTTACTGGTGGTTTCGGTACAGCAATTGGTTCATACATATTGAGCACTCTTCTGCTCTGTGGATCTGGTGTTTCCTGGTCAAAGCTGAAGCAGGCTAGCGAGCTGGTGTGGACACAGCTATATTCTTGCAAATGGCAAGGTTTACGTTAGTTAAAGTTTTCTTTCTTAAAGTTAGTTAAGTTTTGCAGAATTGCAAAACATTGGTAATGTGAATGTAGTATAGTGCACAAGCGTGCCATCAGAATTCTGCTTTTGTTGGTTTAGCTTATTCCATGGAAACATTCAAGGTCAGGCTGGACGGGGCTCTGAGCAACCTGATCTAGTTGAAGATGTCCCTGCCCACGGCAGGGGGGTTGCACTAGATGACCTTTAAAGGTCCCTTCTAACCCAAACTATTCTATAACTCTATGTACCCCAAGCGAAAAAGCTACTTTTGGAAACAATGTAATTTCATTTACACTGAAAAGATTTTTGTGTGCTGTTACAAATTATATATTACATGCCTTACTAGTTGTGCGGAATAAATATACCACAGTCACTTCAAAGACTGTCTTGACACTGAATTCTCACAGCAGTGGAATAAATATACCACAGTCACTTCAAAGGTTTGACTGTCTTGACACTGAATTCTCACAGCAGTCCCCCAAACTTTACTTTTGGCGCACTAATGTTTTAATGGATGACAAGGGATCTTTTAGGTAGTCTAACCTTGCTGAATTAGTCACTAGCATGCGTATCTGCCGATCAGTATTAGCATATGAAAGTGTAGTTAAAGCATAACTTTTTTCTTCCCCTTTGAAAATGTTAAGTGTTAAACAAATGTTAACTCAATATTTGTGGTCATGTGTGAGACAGTAAGTAGTGAGAAAATTTAATTACTCGGCTTTAATTGATTTAATCGACTAGGACCATACTAAAATACTGGCTTTGGAGTTAAAATATATTGTGCAGTGCTGCTTCTGACTCTGTTTTCTTTTGTTTTGTACGGTGTTTTTGGACCTCTGGTCCAGGGAGGATGATGTTGGGGTAAAAGTAAGGATGTCTGGGACTTGTAAATGATTAGCGCTTTCCTGCCTTCCTATGGCCAGGAAATCTTCTGAATATAGCAACTTTCTAACCATTATGAAGAGCCACATAAAGGGTGTTAATCGCTTGGGAATTATGCTGCAAGTTCATGTGTTTGTGTTTAAAAAACAAAACAAAACCAAAAAAACCCCAAAACTGTTTAGTCTCAGAAATGTGCAAGAAATAGCAGAAGCTCGAGTTCTGTAGATTTTGTTCTCTTTTTGCTTTGACAGGGAGCAGTGGCTTGCATAATTGGACTATTTGCTCATATAAAGCAGAGCTTAAAAAGTTAGATTTGTATCAGTTCAAATGTAATCCAAATAATTTGGCAGAACAAGCAGGAATAGTGGTATTTTACAGCGTAGGGTAAATGCTATAGTTCCATAAACTGTCAGTTTCTTGCTGGCCACCTTTTCAGTACTACTCATAACTCAGAACTTCTCAATGCACACAAGGGTTATAAGGCAATAGAACATAAAGCTTTTTTGTTTTCTTTGCTGATCTTGACATTTCTTCTCATACCAACCCTTATTCATACTGGCTTCCTTGTCAGTAGGAGATAGTTGTTGAAAGCTGTTTTCCCTGATGCTTTTTGCACAGGAATTACCGTTCTTTCCTTACTGAGTGTAATCAAATAAAGCCTTCTGGAAACTTGCCTGTAAGGTTGGCAGGTTTTTATACTCATCCTTGCAGGTATGACATAACTAAGCCTCAGGTTTGAAATGCCTAGATTCTGTGACACCATTGCTTCATTTTGCTTCATGTTAGAGTCAAATCAGCCTATCTGATGTAGATAAATCACATATCTACACTGGCAAAGTGTGTGGTTTTTGCCTGTGGATCCTTTCTATGAGGTCTTCAGAACTCCGAACCACTGTGTGGGCACAGAGATCCCTGTCACCTCTCAAAAGAAAAGATTTGCCTTTGTATACTTACAGCCTTGCGCTTCACCTTGACATAGCTGCATTTTTGCTGCAATGCTGTGGATCGTTTCGGATGGAACGTGCGAATCGGGTACTGGGAAGAAAGCAAGGGTTAAAAATGCAATTCTTACATTTGGCAGCTATCAGGATGAATTGAATCGTTCTAAGATCTCTGTTATTTGTAGTCTGGGGCCATATGTGCTTTTATGTGTGTTATGTGGGGTGCCCCAAGGGTGTTTCTTTTGCTGGATGTGAAGAAGGAGTGATTTTTTTTTTTTTTTTTTATTACACTGCTTAACAACAACCTTGAAGAGGGCTCAGTGCCAAATGTAGCAATACTGGCTGCAGCTACAAGAAAGGGCCTAAACACTGTCGAATCATGGATTGCCTTGACAATCCTATGAATAGTTTTCAGCTTAGGAGTGGATAACTGGCTTGCAAATTTCAATGGGGAGAAATGTGAGGGAATGAGGCCAGAAGCCAGTGCTGCTCGTGGGGATTATGCTGCAGTGCACATGGGAGTGTGAGGGACAATATGCAGCTGCTGCTGTAGTGTTGGAATTAGCTTTAGGAGTCATGTTCAGATCGCCTGAAGCGTCCAGTGGTTCGGTCCAATAATGGATTTATGTGTTTCTGCTTCATAACAGCTTGTCATGCAGCCCAGTAGTGAGTGACAACTTATCAGAGAGTGCTGCTGCATACCGTCCAGTGCTCAAAGTTCTGTGGAGGAGGCGGATGTGCAGTGATAAAGAGGTGTTCAAGGGGAGAGAGGAGCATGAGAAGTTTTCCGATTTCTGAACTTGAGATAGCACAGTCATATGTTTGAGGAAAGGAAAGCGACTAATCATATGACTGAGAAATCCGTTTGAATTTTTATTTTTAATCGGGTTTAAATCCCTTTAAGGATTGAAGCAGGATCCTGAATGGAAGTCTTGGGAAGTGTCTCACTGAATCTCGCTTGATTAGGTCTGGGCTCTACTCCAGAGCTAATCAAGATAATGTTATGAAGCAAGATCGGTGCTTAGGGGGGGAAAAAAGGGGGGCATCTGTTTGCACTGAATCTAGTTTAACAGTGTCTTTTAAGAAACTGCTTTTTGGTGGTTTTTTTTTGTTTTGATTTTTTTATAAAAATACTTTATTCCTAAGGACTTGTGTTTTCTGTTCTTTCAGGATAGCAGTGGCTCATAGGACAATGTTCCAGAGAGGAGAAGTGCATAACAAACCCACTGGCTTCTGGGGAATGATAAAAAGTGTTACAACATCTGTTGCAGGCAGTGAAAGTATCCTTCATCTGCATGCTGGCACCTGCCTTGGGAGGTGGCTCCAGCTTTCTTCTGTTTTGAAAGGAAGAGTGTTAGCTGGGCCAGTTACAAAGCATTTGTTTCAACACGTTTCAGCAGTCTGAGCAAAAGGCTTAATGTCTCCTGGGAAGTTTGCTCTCTAGCACTTGTACTGTCTGACCTTTGGCCCAGGACTTGGACCCATAGCTTTACTGTGACACAGTCGGGAGTAGTATGCTGCTGCCCTGCCCTATAAATGTGTTGTTACATCACCGTGGTTGAGGTGTACAGCAGGTCGCAGGACAGATGTGCACACTTATGGTGTCACGTTGCAGATGTCTACCCCATCACATCGCTGACGTGGGAGACAACTTTCTATTCTGATGTATCCTCTCTTCCTATGACTGACCTGCACGCGTATTTTTCTTGTAACTTGAAATATGCTCTTCCAGGATGGAGAACCTGGGATGTACTTGAGCAAAGCAACGGGGTTGGCTGAGGTGCTGGAACAATTTACCTAGCCTATAGTTGGCTTTCTGGCCATGTTGGAGAGCAGTGAGAAAAAGAAGGGCGGGAAGCAACTTGTTGACTAAATAAATTGTTCTCATGCTATAGGCTGGCCACTGGTACTATACCAGTGTGACAAAAAGGTGGATAGGAACAGGTGAACAGAAGTTGCTCTGCCCATGTGAAAGGGGTAGAAGGAACCTGTTGGGAATTACAAGGGTCTGTATTTCTCTAACTTAACAGTTGCCTGCCAACAGTTTCTGCCAGACCACCTGAAGTGTGCAGTTTGCATACTTAAGGCTGAGGAATCTTCTTCTTCCTCTCCTTTCCCACTAGCTGTTAAAATCAGAATTCGGATATTTGACTAGACTTTTCACAATAATCACTAATGTGTTGGAGCAGTTACTCAGCAGTTTTGTTTATGAAGATGATGCGAGAGTGACATATGATGATGCACTTCAGTGACAAGGGACGCTGATCAAAGTGGAGCAGCAGTCTTTGAGAGCTCTGGTTCTATTCTGCGATGTGTTCCCCAGGCAGAGGAATAAAGAGCTTGTGGCATGACTGCCTGAATACTGTGTACTGCCTACCTTCTTAAAATGGAGTAGTGTGCAATATATGTGTCCTTGAGATTTCTTTGGGTGCAGTTTTAACATGGAGCATTAAGACTGAATCAAAAAACTGATCTGCATCAAAAAAGTGGTCAAACCATTAGATGTGGCCCTTGGGCTGAAGGTGGGGAATGTTTTGATTTTAATTAAGAATTTGTGACGTATTCTAGCCTTGACTATGCTGGTTTGCCAGATCTGTCCCTTATCCAGCAAGAAGTGGATGCTCTAGAAGAGCTGAGTCGGCAGCTTTTTCTGGAAACTGCTGACTTGCATGCAACAAAGGTACATAGCAAAGTAACTGCCCAGATGGGTGTTAGGAGGCCAGAGTAGTTTGAAAGAGAATGTATGTTACAAGAAATTGAAAGCTGTTTAGCAGGTAAATGTTGAAATGTTGTGACGCGGTGGAGTGAGGATCCATTTCTTTAATTTGGGGTCTAGATGGCAATTTCCTTCTAGTTCAGATACATACTTGAGTATGCCCCATGTCCCTATAGCCATTCAGAAACTTTTGAATTAAAACTTTTGAGTTCAGAAACATTTGAATTAAGAGGTGTAGAAGGATAAAGCTGTGTTTGCTACTATTGGTGCTCCATTAAAATTGTGTTGTGGGTGACTGTGTGGAAGTGATATTTTTTTTTTGTGTTCTGTTCCCCCTCCCTCCTTTTGTATTTCCAGGAGAGAATAGAGTACTCCAAAACTTTCCAGGGAAAATACTTCAATTTTTTGGGTTATTTTTTCTCCATCTATTGTGTCTGGAAAATCTTCATGGTATGTAAATGTTTTAATGCGTTTTATGTGGACATATGCAAATGTCACACCCTGCATAGATTATGCTATACATGCAGTTCATCAAGTAATGCTCCAGTTTCCTTAAAATCCTGCTTCTGGAAATTCTGAAAGAAACTGGCCCTTGTTTGAAATAAAGCTCTGGATCTGTCTTTTTTGTATAGAGCATTAGACAAGCAATGCTTACATGTGTCTATTTTGTACCTTCTTAGACAATCCGACTGCCCCTTTCCTTGGTGATACAAAGTAAAGGCCATGCATGTGTTTCATGTGTAACAGTGAGGTATGCTTTTATTTTCTTGTTTGAATGTAAATCCATCTCTCTTGCAGGCAACCATAAATATTGTGTTTGACCGTGTGGGGAAGACTGATCCAGTCACACGAGGAATTGAGATCACTGTAAATTATCTGGGCATCCAGTTTGATGTGAGACTTTATTAATTCTTACAGCCTTTTCAGCAATTCCTATCTTATCTAAATAAAATCATACTGCTGATAGGGAGAGAGTGATAGAGCCCTGAGAATGTGCCTTTGACTTCTGACTTACTGAGGAGGAAGAGAAAATGCACCATGAACTTGGCTTTCACGCTGATTTTATGCTGGGATGGTAATGTGGTCTTGCCAGAGAGGTAGTGATTTGCTTGTTTGTTTTGGGCAAATGGAAGCATGTTAGTCAACTTGCTTAGATTAATTCATTTAACTACAGAGTAATTATGTTTGCTCGTGCACACAGGTGTTCTGTCGTATACACTTTTTAAATATATCCCTGTGAATATGGGGTTCTTTGATTGGTGTAAGCTCAATCTGTTTTTCTCGTGTGTTTGGAGTAAACAATTGCTAATATATTTATTAAAATGTCTGTTATATAAACCTGTCTACAATGGATATCTGTACAATTAGGAAATACAAAGACCCTGAAGAATTGGCAGCTATACAGTGTGGTGTAAATGGGGTTAGCATTAGAGATTTAACTGTATTCTTCCTGTTGATACAGGTGAAATTCTGGTCTCAGCACATTTCCTTTATTCTTGTTGGAATAATCATTGTTACCTCTATCAGAGGATTGTTAATCACACTTACAAAGGTAAGAGCCAGGACGGTTACGTGGTTTTGGACCAGGAAAGCTGTTATCAGATCCTTAACTTTAGATAGGATAAATACTGTATAAACTGTCAATGCACATTTTTGTTTTAAATATCTGAATATAAATACTTGCAGAGGGAGGAAGGGAGGAAAAATACCTTCTGCAGTATATTTCCCCACTCAGTCTCTATTGTTATTACTGTCGGGAAGAGATGTAGATGTTAAATGAGATGTTAAATGTAAGCAAGGGTTCAAAATGATGCTGTAGCCAGGGCCTATTAGTAAGGTTGACGAGATGGTGATCAAAAGAATTTAGATTGCTTAATTTGAGCTGCCAGTAGGACTGGAAAGGCATTAACTCAGGAGACGTGACTAATTGTCTTGACCTGGCTTTTGGTACCTAAGCTTAAACTTCAATATATATTGTTATATGACTTTTACCACATGGCATCACTGGCTTAGGGAGATTCATGTTTAAGACTAAGACTGCAGGTTTCTGAAAGTAGGGTACAGACACCCCTCCAGAAAGTATGCTTTTTCTTGGTTTTTTTAAATGAAAAAATATTGAATGGTATGTACCTTTCATGCTGTCCTAAGGCACATCAGACTTATTTGACTGCTTATTTCCAGTGCTTTTTAAATTTTTTTTCCTAGTTCTTCTATGCCATTTCCAGCAGCAAGTCCTCCAATGTCATTGTTCTGCTTTTAGCACAGATAATGGTGAGTATATAGAACCATGGGCACGCCTATATACGTTTATGCATGCATACATATTTGTGTGTGTGTACATATACACATAATAAAATCTTTGTATGCTGACCCATGTTAGCCACATAGCCAATTGTGAAACAATAACTACTTCCTCTTTTTTAATTTACAGGGTATGTACTTTGTGTCATCAGTGCTCCTGATCCGGATGAGTATGCCTCTAGAGTATCGCACTATTATTACAGAAGTCCTGGGAGAGCTCCAGTTCAACTTTTATCATCGTTGGTTTGATGTGATATTCCTAGTTAGTGCACTGTCCAGTATCCTCTTTCTCTATTTAGCACACAAACAAGCGCCAGAAAAGCACATGGCCCTCTAAGTAAGGACTGCAGTCACACACTGCTCTCTGTCCTTTCAACTGCACTGCTGCAATTCCTGTGGACTGCAAAACTTGAAGAGAGCCAGGACTATTCTGTGTGTTCAGCAGTGTGTCTGACTCTTTGAACTTCCACACGCGTCATCATCAAGCTCTGTGGCTCATTTTGTTAAGGTGCCACGGCTTGAAGGAAAGGGGTGCACATATTGAATGTGAGATAGTTCATTGCCAAGGAATAAGGCCACTCCTTGGTACACCAATATCTAGGGGCATTGGAACTTGCATAGTAGGCTGTCTGAGGTAAGACCTCTTACTGTTAGAAGAACATCTTCGTAGAAGGCACCAAGGAAATGTGATTTTTCTTTTGAAAATCAACTCATAATTGGGATTCAGAGGACGGCAATTCTGGAGTTGAATGTTTGAGTCTGTGGAATTAAATAAGCTTTTGTAATATCCCATACAAGCATCACAGTTGTCTTTTGTCAGCCCCAAAGACTTGGCTGGAAGTGAGCTAGAAAGTGGCTAGGATTTGCCATCTGGCAGAAGTGAAGTGGAGAGAATTTCACTCCATTTCTGTATGGAGTGTATGCTAGTGTGTATCACTAGTACCTACTGTCCTTAAGAGCTGGAGATTAGCTTTCTGTTGCTGAGTCTCAACTTTGTTTTCTCTCCCTGCATAAATGGAACTGAGGTTTTGGATTCCTCTTTGCTAGAGTTCAGTGTGAAGTCAAAGACCACAGCTATGCCTTGTTTATCTTATATGTTACAAATTTGTTTACCTTACATGCTGTAAATTTGGTGTTCCCCACAACCTGTGTATTCTTCCACAGTAGCCCATTTCCCCTTCTTGATGTAATTCGAGGCATAAAAGTAAATTATATTCATGTGACTTAAACTTGTAGCTTCCCATAGCCACTCTCTTAGGCTTTGTTTGGTTTAAAATTGTTCTGGAACATAAATCATAGGTGCTAAGAGTAAGACCGGGGCGGGGGGAAATAGCCACTCTAACCAATTTATTTCTGTGTTGTCCTCAGTATACAGCAAGGAGGCAAAGTATACAGCAGCGGTATTACAGAGCCATTTATGTCACATTCAAGCAATGTGGTGTTGACTTGGAGTTAGACAAACCTGCCTGTCTGAATTATGTATGCTATTCTAACTACCATGATCCACAACTGTATGCAGAGAGAGAGAGCGCTTAAACATCTTGAGTTATGAATTATGAAGTTAGCTTAATGTTTGAAAGAAATTTCTGCAATGTTTGCAGGAGAAAGGAGCGTAATGCGCAGAGTACATTGGCTTATGCCATTTCACAGCAGTTGTACTGCTGCAAGTATCGCGTAGAAGAGTCACCACAGATTGAGTTGATGGACTTGGATTAGGGGGAGAACTGCCTCTCCTGGGAGACGGGGAGAAATCAGTTGCTCTTTATTAAGAGCTTATCCTTAAAAGACTAAGATGCTTATGAATCTATAAAACGTTTCCACCTTCTGCTGCAGTATGCTCAATTATATACTTCTAGTTATTTAAGCCTTTACAGAAGTGACTAACTGCCCGCTTTACAAGGCAGAAAGCCAATGAAGTGCAATTGCAGTGTGTTAAATGAATGCAAGTTACACTGAAGTGTTTATTTCGGGCAGCTGCATTTCAGCAAGAGGTTGCAGTTCTTTACAGGTTTGGCACTCCTAGGAATAGTCAAGTTCTGGGAGGTGTAGTAGCAAAGAATGATTGAAGAAAGAGGATTTGGAAGGTTTCTTTTTTGTTCTTGGCATAGTTTGTCTCCTCACAACTTTGTGTCATTGTTGTTGTCACTGTCTGCTTTTGTAGAGGCAGCTGATTGTGAAGAGGAGGATGAGCTTGCCTGCAGAGGAGTAACAAATACGTTCTGATTATTTTTAGTTTGTAAACATGCTTGATAGTCTGCAGTGCTATGAAGGACTCCTATTTTCATCTGCACTAATCATGTACTTGTTTGGATGGCAGAATGAGCCAACAAATGTGATTTTTGTTGTTGAAGCGCTTTTTGGTTAAGTACATTTAGAGAGAAATTTGTTCAATAGAGGTTTCTGATTGTTTAATTCCCATACCTTCTGAATTTGCACACAAAAGTGGTGCTAACATCAGATCTGCAAAATGCAGCTTGGTGACTAAGAAACTTCTGAAAAAACTTGCAGCTGGACACTTGCAGACAAGGCTAATGAAAAATGAATAGGAGACAGTATTGGTCTTATTCTTCCTTGTCTGTCTCTTTTGCATGATCAGAAAAGAAGCATTTAAATATTTAAGGCTGACCACACAGAGGGTTCAAAATGACTGTTTCAAGAAGAAATACCTTCCTGCTTTTCTGACTTCTGTCATGCTTCAGATTCTTTCTAATGGCATGAAGTGAGTAAAATAATTTCAAATCAGCATATTTCCTAGGTTATGATGACATTTTCTATCAGTTGCTCTTCCTTCTACAAAATTATCTGTCTTGAAATATTTCACCTGATTTCCCCAAAGGTGGTTTATGCTTTTTGGTGTATTTAAGCACTTTTTTCCCCGTACTTTCAGGATTGTATTGCCTGTTTCCCATCTTCATTAAGGGTGACTGTATTTGGATTATCTTGTTCCATAAAATCTCTTGTATGTGCATCCTTTCTGTGATTTAATCTTGCATTAAAGATACTCGCCTGTATTATGTGTGGGGGAAGGAAGAGTTGTTTATGATAATCAGACCACAGCTTCCCTTTTAATAACATAGACTGACTTGTAAAAAATCCAGGCTCAAGTTAAAAACCCTAGCTCAGGAATACATACTAGCTGAAAAAAGTTGTTTTCCTATTCCCTAGATGATCCCTCAACATTTACTTAATGCAGTATTACTCACCCTTTCCCTTGGTTCAGGTGAGTTTCTCTCTGGCTCTGACGGATGGTTTTCTGTATAAGCAGGAGGCTCAGAAGTGTCATGGACTGGATCTGCCATAGAGGCTGTGACGGGAATGTTCTGGCCCTGGAAGTATTTGTAAGCATCTTTGCTGCACACCAGTAGTGTTAGTCTGTCACCACTATCTTGGATTCTTGCCACCACTTTGTCATAGGATTCATTCATCACATTCACCCCGTTCACTTCCACCAAAAAGTCGTTATTTTCCACACCTGCTGTGTCAGCTGGCCCGTGGTTTTGTACCTGCAAAGGCAAGTTCAAACAGTGATATTAGCATAAAACTTGGAAAGATGCATTAACAACTGATGGTTAGCTAGACTATTGTGTTACTGCTTTCCTTACAAGATGGCAAAATAAGCATGGGGAAGGGGAGATTTGTGGGGCAGAAATGAATTGGGAGAGGCAATAGGCGTAGACATAATAAACATGGAACCCATCCGTTTGAAATTTAAGATGCATCTTGATTTTGATCGACTTTTGTTATAGAAATGTGGCATGGTAGAATCATGAAGACAGGTGGAAAACCAATTTTCTTATTATTTGCAGGTCCCTGTCCAGTAACTTTAAAGTTAACTTTACTACATTTCACAGATTCCTTAGTAATGAGTGGAACCCCTCCTCTCAAGAAAGCTAAAGGCACAGACATAATTTGAGACAGTAGAGGTTTGACTTTTGCCAGCTGTGGAATTCAGAGAAGGGGGGGTAGAGCAGGGCGAAGGTGTCTCTCTTACATTTAGGGTGTTCTACAGTCAAATCTATTTAAAATACTAATTTTAGCATGCCAGTCTCATGGATAAAAGCAAAAATGAAGCAAAAGCTGGATTCCCCTTCCCTCTAGACGTCTGACAGAATGAGGAATGTTTTCTGGTGCTTATTTTTTATCTTGGTCCTACAATGTCAGTCTGACTTTAGCAATTGCAGCTCTTATCTGAGAGCGCTGGAGAAGAGACTTGTCTTTTGTGGCTTTTCTTGAATGTATTTGCAGGACGGAAGGGAGGAAGCTGTCCGACAGACTACTTGAGCTTCTCCTTGTTCTCATTCTACATTAGTACCTCATTGATGAACAGTCCAGGCTTGTTCTTGATCATGTTTAAACTGAAGCCAAATCCACTAGGCCCTTTCACCATCTTGCAGATTCTTGGCTTGTGGTTCACTTTCTGCTCAGCATGCAACTCCACTCTTTCCTCCATTTTAGCTGGAGTTGGATCTTGTGCTTTGTAGTAGTATGAGAAGGGGGAAATTTGAGCCTGAAAAAAGTGACAAATAAAACTTTGTTAACATAAAAACTTCTGTTGTGAAATCTGTATTAGGCTTCCATGCTCAACATGTTTTGTTTGAAACCTTTTTAATGACTCAGACTTGAGCTGCAATGAAGAACTCTTTGCTATTAATTTCTGGCTGAGTGGAAAACTACTATGTTGATCTATGTAAGAAGGCAATTTTGTTACTCGTTTTGTTCATAAACGGTTACGCAGCCGTGTAGCTCTGAATTTGCTGTCTTAAACTTCTAACCTTTCTTGTGGTGTGTTTAAATTTAGAATTGTTCCAATAGTGCCTATAAAAATCTGCAAGAGGCCAAAAATTTGGGTGTTTAGTGACTTGCTGTACAAGTGCAAGGAGAGTTGCTGAAGTATGGGTGTATCTTAGACATTTTCTGCAAGTTGAAGACAGCTCTGGCTGTCAGAGCAGACTGGCTGTTTCATTGCTGCATATGTCTCTTCATAATGATAAATTATCAATTCTTAGCAGTAGCTTGCATTTTCTTACCAGTCTATACATGGCGTCAGTCTCCTTATCCACTACCAACAGTGTGGTTTTTGCCTCAGAGTGCTTAATTTTTCCCACTACGCTTTCATGATCCAGACCATCCACCTGCTCGCCATTGACAGCTACTAAGATATCGTTGTCTTTGAGACCCGCCTTGGCTGCTGGGCTCCCAGAATCAACATCCTTGATTACATGATCTAAGGTCAGAAGGGAAAAAAGATTGATGTGAAGGCGTATGCTTGGTAAGTTTAAAGACATTAAAATGCATGGCAAAGGCTAATTGTCAGAATTGCACTTCAGGTTGAGACCATTTCCTGATGTAGCCCTGTTTGCAACACGTCTATAGAGGACTTCTGTATGCCTAGATGACCTGTAAGAAGCCAAAGAGAATGAGGTCTGCAAACCTTGTACAGGAAGAAACTGTATAGCGAATGTCATGGTCTGTGTGTTAACTTGCTTCTTACCACCAGTATTTTGTTCCATCCGTAGATAAAAGCCATAACCGTTTTTTCCTTTCTGGATCTCAATAAGTCGTGGTTTGAGGGGAAGCAATCTTAGGCTGGCGCTCTCTTTGCTCAGTACCATCTTCTGGCTTGTGTAATAGTGGTCAGTTTCTTCATTTGAAAGTAGAAACATAACATGATTTTCAGACGACTTTACCTGCGACAGTACATGTACAGTCTCAGACGTCACCCCTTCAACAATGTGTGGGAACTGTAGATACTTTGGTGTACTGATACATAGTGGTGTGTCGGTGCTGTTGATGAATGAGCCATAAGGTGTAGGCCATGCTACTATAAGTTTATTCCCCCCCCCCCCCCCCCCCCCCCCAAAATTTTTAGCT
>NW_008794836.1:742145-785668 GCF_000699145.1 Aptenodytes forsteri
GTGCGAGCCCAAGCTTATTAAAGTTTTTTCCCCCCCCCCCCTCCCCCCAGTCAGAAATTTTAGGCCATGACAAGATCTCGGGCATTTGAGATCCAGCATGTATATGAGGAAATTTTCTGTATTTCATACTGTGTTCCTGACCTCTAGGGAATTACCTGTAGAGTGGCATGAGGGTGGCATACAGTGCCAGTAGAATCCAGTGAGCCTCAGTAGATAGTGCTTGGCTTACCTAGATGTGGAACTCTACAACATAGACATATCATGCCATCTATACCACTATTTTAGATTACAGTGACAAGAGTCAAGTTTTTGTCACTCTTGGTCCTCTTCCATCTCCTTGTATTACTGATTCTAAGGTTTTGGGGTTTTGTTTTGTCTGTTCAACCTCTCCAAGTCCATTCTTCTCTTATTCCTTTCTAGTCTAATGGGTGCCCTCTTTACTCATCTTAACCAGTGTCACTCTGCTCCTGATGTTACTACAGCTGAACAAAACATAGGTGTTGCACGGTTCCATAGTTAGTAGCGTGCACTGAATTGTGATGCTGGAAGGCCGGAGCATGTACTGCCTGTCTCATGGCTCTGAAATCTCTTCAGCTCCAGCTGCGTTTTAGCAGTGCCAATAGTGGAAAGCTGGAAGCCTCATTAGCAATGTTCTTTGCAGCTGAGACCAGTTGGTAAAATTACTTGCAGAGTAATTTTCATTAGTTTTGGACTTAACAGGAGAAGGAACTACTGTCTAAAATCATGAATTTTCCCTGTTCCATGCTAACTGTATCATCAGAGAGCTCCCCCTCTTCCTGCCCTGAAAACTGCATTTGATGACTTGCCCCCTTACCATTAGGAGTATTTCCAGGACTTCTAGGAACAGAGCATGATTTATTTAATAGGGTTCCTGGCAGCAATATACTTCTGTTATTTAAAATTCTTTGGCCTGTCTTGATGGCAGTATTCAGAGTCAGTTCAAGAGGCCGCTTGACAGCAGAGCCAAAGCAGAGGGGTACTCTGCCATGTTGATGATACACGAACAGCAGCTTCTAAGATTTACTGAGAAGCATTCAAATCAGCCAGAGCTGCCTCCTCAGTAACCCTCATAGGTTGCTGTGAAAGTGGGCCAGAACAGAAGATGAATCAATATACAAACAAATACCTTTTTCACCACTTCCTCATGTGTGTCATTTTCCACATTTTTTCCATTGATTTCAATCAGGCGATCATTATTTTGGACACCAGCCTTTGCAGCTGCTCCTTGTGATGAAAGCTCTACTATGAACAACCCCTTCTGTCCTAAAATAAATGAAAACTCATTACACAGGGTAAGTCATTGAAATATGCCCAAATTTAATGGTTAAGGAAACTCGGCAATGATACCCTTAGAGGCTCTTGGTCTCTGCTTACGTGCAGATTACAGTGGCACCACAAACCTTCCAGGTAGACACACCTCTGTCTCTTATTCTGACCTGGAAAAACCACTTCTGTGGGGGAGGGAGGCATTTGTTCACTATCTGCAGCTCAAACAATCTTACTTCTCTACCAAGAGTGCCAAAGGGGCTGATTAAGATAGCTGAAAGGGATTTGATTCCCTCCCAGTTTGAAGTGAGGAGCTGCTTTTATTGCTGGTTTATACATTTCATAATTTCCTGTGTTTGGAAGGCTTCCATGTTTGGTTTTTCAGCTATATTGCATTCCAAAATACCCTCTTTAGAGGTGATGCTTTCCAGAAGACTTCCCTATTCTGTTGACTGGCCTTGGAAGAAAGGCATATGTGGAAGAGGTTCAAAATCCCTTGCTTTCTAAATGAAATAACTTACAAATCAGGAAGAGCGTTTATTACAGCTGTCTAGAACCTTGTGTGAAAAGAACATCAAAAGGTTTGTGGAAATCACAAAAAAAGAAGGTGTGGAAGTCGCCTTCCATTCCTGAGGTGATTTGGAGGAATGGAACAGGACTTAATGTAACATCTTGAGTGTATATCTGGTATTTGAGCAAGGACTGCAAGTTTGGTTTTGGTAAGTGGGTTTAAATAACAAGCAGAAAATAGCTTATTCTTTTCATCTTTTTTTTTTTTTAATATTTTCTCCACCCCATAAGAAATGTGGTCCTCAGAAAACCATGCACTGTGTATGCTGTACAGAAATGGACTAGAGATGGATCTGAACTCATCTTGCTGCTTCTCTCTGTTAGCAAGAGCAGTTGGCATGTCCCCATTGGCCCCCACGTGTTAACTGTGGTTGCCTCTGTCCCTGCTGCCATACATATATACACACACACACACACACACACACACCCCCCCCCCCCCCCCCCCCCATGTCTTCTACCCAGGCTCTCACCTTCTGTGGTTTTCAGAGAGAAGCCATAGCCATTCTCCTCCTTCACTAGGTAGCAGAGCTGGGGTTGTGGAACTGCAGTGATTGCTCCATTGGCCATGGGCAGTGGGGACTGCTGCTCCTGCTGCTGTCCTGTTGATGCCTTTTGACCCAGCTCTTCCAAGTTCACTCCCTCCTTTTCTGCCTTTTGATAGGATGCATCATCCAGAACAAGAAGTACAACAGAATTCCCGCTGTTTTTGACAATCTCCACCACCTGCAGTGGACAAGGTGAAAGGGCAAGCAGGTGCTAGAGTGATTGACCTAAAAGCTCTCCCCAGGAAGGGTTGCACCATCTACTGTTTTTGTTCTCATCCCTCTGCTTATGCACTATGGAGGCACCTCAAAGACATTTCATGCCCATGGTGGGTAATGAATGATGCAGGGAGATACTCAGAGCAGTTGACTCAGCTCTTGGATTTCCTAGCCGAAGATGCCATAAAAACTGGAAGAGGAAGCTTCACATAGTGGCAGTGGGTCTGGGTAATGGGGGAGTGGTGTGGATCCCAGACTAAACAGAGATGTACCTGTGCATGTTCCTCCTTGTGTACAAACACACCGTTAACCCTGAGGACTCTGTCTCCATCCTTCAAGCCAGCCTTTTCAGCTGGACTGTTCTTTTCCACGTTCCGGATGAGATGGCCTGCTGTGTCTTTCTCAATACGCAGGTAGAATCCGTAGCTCTTTTGGGGTTTTTTGGTCACTTTACATTCTCGGGGCTGGAGAATAGAAGTCATCTCTACCAGACAGGATGGAAAAGATATGCGTGAGTAAAAACAGTAAGCTTTCCTAGATACATTCCCTCTAAATACATGTTGAGACAGTTTGCTTCAGAATTCTTGGGGTTTTGTTTCCCTGGAAATCCAGCTGTGCAAAGTTGAAGCTAGTTAACAAGGTTAGGGAGAAGAAACCAATCCCTTCCCCCTCTCCCTCCTCACTTTTCTTGCCTCCCTATCTCAAATGAAGTTAAGCCAGATGCAGAACTGGAAGAAAGAAGTTGTCTGCCTGTGATAACATAGTGAAAATTGAGGTGAGGGTTTAATACCAGAATTAAGTCTTCCAGAAGAAAAATAACGGCAGCACAAAAATACTGGAACAGTATAGGAAAGTTATGTGACAAAATGGGATTTCACAGAATTGCAGAATGGTCAAGGTTGGAAGGGACCTCTGGAGGTCATGCGCTCCAACCTCCCAGCTCAACCAGGGTCCCCTAGAGCCAGTTCCCCAGGCCCAAGCCCAGACAGCTTTTGAATATCTCCAAGGAGGGAGGCTCCACTACCTCTCTGGGCAACCTGTGCCAGTGCTCAGTCACTCTCATAGTAAAAAAGTGTCCTTACATTCAGATGGAGCCTCCTGTGTTTCAGTTTGTGCTCATTGACTCTTGTCCTGTCACTGGGCACCACTGAGAAGAGTCTGGCTCCATCTTCTTTGCAGCCTCCCTTCAGATATTTTTATACATTGATAAGTTTCCCCTGAGCCTTTGCTTCTCCAGGCTGAACAGTCCCAGCACTCTCAGCCTTTTGAATATCTCCAAGGGTGGAGACCCTGCAACTTCTCTGGGCAACCTGTGCAGATGGACGAACAGGGGGGATCAAGGAAGGACCTCATTGTCCTAACCAGGCTTTCCTGTTCTTAGTTATTTTAGCTAAACAAAATTAAGTTTCAGGAAAAGACATTGTAACTGGAGCGTTACTGTTAATGAGTGCAGGGTTTGCACTGGAGGGTGGAAAGCAAGGACTATAAAGGAACTAGGAAGACCCTTGTCTCCACTTACAAAGCTGCTTTTTTCCTTCTAGTTGGGTTCGCTATTTCTATGTCTCAGTTTTCATACAAAATGGTGCACTTGCTTTATTTCTGTGTCCTTTAGAAGTTGCTGGTAGGGTCGAAGTTCCTGGAGCTGTCCATGTTTTCCTCTGCCTCTGAATCCTAATTAAACACTGGTTCTGTTATGAAGAGGAGCTAACAGAGCTATTTCACTTTGGTATATCATTATATGCGAGACTTGGGTAAGGTATGAATGCAGGTATTATGAGGTCTAACAAAAGCGTGGAATATTCAGGCATACTGACAATGTGAGTGTGCCATCAGGTAATCACTTGCAGGAGAGGCAATTTAACACTGCCTGGTCTGTGTGGAACAAAACAGAGCTGAGACAGTATGCTTATCTTGCAATTCTCACATGAATCCTGAAATGACCATAAAGCCTCAATTTGCTGTCTGACTAGAACTTTGTCTCCAGCCCTGATGACTTTAACAATGACATGAGATGTAATCAATATACAAATGTGATGTCGTGTGAGAAAGGAAAGAAATTGAATTTGGTTTAGAAATGACAGGCTGCTGAAGTAACTGCAGCAGTTTGATTCAAATGATTTCTCAATGAATGTGTGACAACTGGAGGAGAATTTCCAGTCAGTGTCTCCAGGGTCCTGTGTTACTTCCCCAGAGAATTTGAGGCCAGGTGGTTAAAGAGTATACTGGGTGCTGGGGATTGCTACCAGATTGCTGTTAGGCAGTGACCTTTGTCCTCTGGAGGTTTTGGAGCAAATCCTCCTAGAAGCTGTGTCAAGGCACATGTGCCAAGGACAGGAAGGTGTTTGGGATCAGACAGTATGGATTTACTGATTTTTATGATAGCTGATGAACCTGATAACTTTACATGATGAGTGGACTGGCTCTGTGACAGGCAGAGAGCAGCGGATGCTGTTCACCTCAATTTTTGCAATGACTTTGATAGTCTCTAGTAGAGTCAGTGTAGCCAATTTGGTGACATATGTACTGGATAAGCAGACTACTAGATGATGCAGAAAATTGGCTGGGCCACTAGGTTCAGAGGGGTTTGATCAGTGGTATATAATCCAGCTGTTGGCTGGTTATTAGTGGCATTCTTTAGAGTTGGTACTGGGACTGATACTGTTTAACATCTTTCTTTACAATACAGACAGCGAGACAGAACACATTCTCAACAAGCTGGTAGATGGTACCAAATTGAGGGGGAGCAGTCAATAGGCTGGAGGTTAGGGTTGCTATTTAGAGGGACCTCAGCAGGCTGGAGAAATGGGCTGACAGGAATCTCATGAAGTTCAACAAAGAAAAGTGAAAAAAAAAATCTGTATCTAGACCATGCACGGCAATACAGGCTGACTGCTGGCTGGCCAGAAGGCGGTGTTGCTGGACAGCACTCAAATGCCCAAGTTGAACATGAGTCAGGTGTACCTTTGCGGTGAAGAAGGTCAACTGTATACTGGGTGGTATCAGAATGTAGCCAGCAGGTCAATGGAAGGGATTGTTCCCCTCTCTTTGGCACTTGTGAGACCACATGCGAGTACTGTCTCCAGTTTTGAGCTCCCCAAGTAATTGACATATTGGAGCCTTTCTACTGAGGTGATTTAGGTTTTGGAGCACATAATGTTTAAGGAGGCTGAGAGAGCTGCGTTCATTCAGTCTTGGGAAGAAAGGGAAGATCTCATTGATGTCTTCAACTGCCTAACTAGATTGTGTAGGGAACACAGAGCCAGACTCTTCTTGGAAGTTAACAGTGGTGGGATGAGAGGCAACAGACACAGGCTGCAGCAAGGGAAATTCCAATTAGACAGCCATAAGGACAGCTTTTCATCTTGGGGGTTGTCAGATACTGGAACAGGTGCCCAGAGAGGCTGTGGAATCTCCATCCTGGGAGATACTTACCTGGATGGGGCCCTGAGCAACCTGACCTAAGTTGGCCCTGTTTTGTATGGGGCATTGGACCAGGCGACCTCCAGAAGTCCCTTCCAACCTGAACTATTCTATGCTTTTATGATGTAATGAAACTGTGGTTTGGGTGATGCATATCATTAGCAGGAATACTATGTACTGAAAGTAAGCAATAGTTGTGACCAGGGAACAACTCCAAAGATAGTTGTCTCAGGAACTCCTGCCCAAGATGCATGACGATAGAACAGCAAGACAAATGAAGACAACTTCCTCCAGTTGGAAAGTCCAGGTAATTAGCAAACTTGGTATGTATTTTACTGGAAAGATTTTTTTTTTTCCCTGCCTCTCTCTACTGACAGAAGTCTGTCAAAAGGCCAAAGTTGTGTTGCAGAGATTAGCCATTAATCACAGCCTAATAAATACTAAGAAAATTCATGTTTGTTTGTAAAGATTTCTTTGCAACTCCGTGGTTTTTCTTCTCTTTATATCACCTGTGTGACTAATGTATGTGGGAAATGGCCTTTTTTTTCTTTTCCTTTTTTTAGAAGTAGCTGGCAGTCAGATCCTTCCATGATAGCAGCCTACTGCAAAACCACCTCTGTGGCTACCCATGCTACAGACTGTTTGCTATTGAAGCTGAAAGTGCATTGTTGAGGTTAGCTGGGCAGCATGTAGAACAGTATGGTTGTATGGTGGGGGTTTGGCACAGATGTCACTGAAGCTGGAGAATATGGAGAATTTCAGCATGCAGGGATGGGGGCCTGCAGATCATGATTCACTTGTTCCCCTTGGTCAGGTGCCTTGTACTTTTTTGAGTCTCTGTGTAGTTGCACTGGGACTAACTCCATATAGGGATGGACTGCCCTATTATTTGGACCTTGTTTGGAACCCATCGGACTGTATTGCTTGCAACTACAACTCAGAGCAGTTTTTCTTGACAAACACTGGGAATCTGTGCTAATTCCTGAAGTTAACATGCAAAACCAGTGGTACACAAAGCTGAAGAAACAGTAGGTTTTAATGGAGATTATTTCATCATATTTAGAAATGGAGGGAAGGTTACAGTGCACTGCATACTACTCCTTTTAATCCATGAAAGCTTTACATGCAAAATTACCGGGATCGTAAAAAGGAGTTTCCTAAGGAAAGAGGGATTAGCAAAAAAGGAATTTCTTACCTGTATGTCTGTGTGGAGCAGCCTTCACAGGAATTCTCTTTTGCTGCCCCTCCTGCCGCTGTACCTATAAGTAAGGCTGGACTTTGATTGGGCAAAGGTTGATTTAAAAGATGATTTATTTAACCAAGTTTTACTGAATATGTTCAACACCTTGATAAGCTGCCTCGTCCTTGCCTGCAGAAGTGCTACTCACATGCATTTCTCAGCAGCTTTGAATTTTGTTCTACTGATAATTATACTCAAAAACTCAGTGAAGGAGGTCATCCGAGGCAAGCCTGATCTTTGCTCTAGGCAAGAGCCTTCTCCAGCTATAAGAAATGTCTTAAAGGGAGCAGGTTTGGATTGTGGTGGATTGACCTGGGCCAGCAGCATTTGACTGCAGATCAAGAGGTTACTGGTTCAAATCTGTGTGCCCCGTGTTGGATGCCAAAAAAAGGACTGTGATGGGTTAATCTTGGCCAGCAGCCAGATGGCCACTGAGCCGCTCTCACTCCCCTCCTCTACAGGACAGGGGGAGAAAATAGGATGAAAAAGCGTGAAGAAGTCAAGATAAGGACAGTAACTAGGAGAGATACAATGAAAAAATGGGCTTGTGATTGAGGGGTGGCCCTGACTGTTGAGGCCATCACACATGTGAAACATGCACTGCAATCAAGTGACCCATGTGAGTAAAGTCTCCCTGGAATAGAGGGAGGGAGGTGGCTGGGATATCAGTATGGTGAGGCCTGGCAAGTCGGCTACACTGGACCACTGCTCTGAACCTGCCAAGGCAAGTGCTATGTGTTTACCATGGTGGAAGTGTCTACTGGGTGACTGGAGACATACCCCGTAAACCATGCCATTGCTTAAAATGCCATCCTGAGCCTTGAAAGTCAAGTTCTGTGTCATGGTACCCCAGAAAGAATCGAGTCAGGCAGTGCCACTCATTTCTGAAATAAACTCGTACACTCCTGGGCCAAGAAACATGGCATTGATTTGGTGCATCATGTACCCTATCACTCACAAGCCTCTGGAAAGACTGAACGATACAATGGACTGTTAAAGACTATGCTGAGAGCAATGGGTGCTGGGGAATGGAAGCAGTGGGACGTAAATTTAGCAGAAGCCACTTGGCTGGTTAACACCAGATAATCTACTGACTGCCCTGGTTCTGCCCAAACAAAGCCCCCACATACTGTGGGACGAGATGAGGTCCTCGTAGTACATACAGGTGAGTGGCTGGGAAAGGCAGTGTGAGTTGCTCTCCCTTGGGAAAAGAAAAGCCCATTTGTGGGATTGTCTTTGCTCAAGGACCCAGGGGCGCTTGGTGGGTGGTGCAGAAGGAAGTGGAAATCTGGAGTGTACCTCAAGGAGATTTATCCCTGGGCGAAAATAATCCATGATTTGACTTGTATGATATGGGAAGTAATACAGCAGAAATCACCTGAACCAACAGAGAATGAGCCCCACAAGGAACCATGTGAGTGCAGCGCTGACCCAGCCCAAGCGGTCTTGGTGCTCAACAATCCAACACGCTGCTTCTCCTGTCCTGAGTGATCTCCTTGACAGATAGGACCAAAGTCATCGACTGTTCTTATGGACATTTGGGGGAGGGGGAGCATGGAATGGGGGGATAACATCTGTATATATGTCAAGGGACAAGGTATAGTGGTTAATGAGGATGTATAAACCTGACTATTGGATGTAAAGATGGTTTAAGTATGTAGTATAAATTGTAAGTGTTGCTAAGAAGGAATTTCAGGAATGAGAAACATAGAATGAAAAGGTTTGAGTAGGGTATAGAAATTAAACAATGTATGAATGGGACAGAGGATACTTAGATGTATCAGATAATGTGTGACCTGAGCATGATGTGAATGGTGTGGAATAAGGCGTTGAGATTGTACTGGGTCTGGCTGGGATGGAGTTAACTTTCTTCGTGGCAGCCCGGATGGTGCTGTGCTTTGCATTTGTGGCTAAGACAGTATTGATAACACACCACTTTTTTGGCTGTTGTTGAACAGTGTTTGCTTTCTCTCAAGGTTTTCTCTCCCCCATGCCCTCCCAAGCAAGTAGGCTGGGGATGAGCAAGAGGTTGGGAGGGGACAGAGCCAAGACGGCCGACCCGAACTGACCAAAGGGATATTCCATACCACTTGATGTCAAGCTCAGCATTAAAAGCTCAGTGAAAGGAGGAGGAAGGGCAGATGTTTGTGGTTATGGCGGTCTTCCCAAGCAACTGTTGTACATGTTGAGGTGCTGCTTCCCATGAAGTAGCTAAAGATCTGCCTGCTGATGGGAAGTAGTGAACGAATTCCTGTTTTTCTTTGCTTGCATGCGCAGCTTTCCTTTCCCTATCAAACTGTCATTATCTCAATCCATGAGTCTTCTTGTCTTCCTTTTATTTTTTCCCCTTCCTGCAGGAGAGGAATGAGAGGGAGTCAGGGTGGGTGTTTGGCTGTTGGTTGGGGGTCAACCCACCGCAAGGGCATATCTTATCCACTGGCCATAAGCATGTGCAGGATATTCTTATAGACACGGACTGAACTGATGGTGTTTCTAATGAGGTGGTGAAGCCTCCAAATTTGAGATCTTGGTATACCAGGATACTTAATGAATTGACCGTGTGAAGTTCTTGTTAAAAAATATCATTCAATTTTAGAAAGCTTTAAGATGACTTATTTCCCTCATTAACTTGCTGTGGAATTAGATTATTCGAAATAATACCTGTGTTTTCCTTGGCTGCCTGCTCCCACTGTTTAATTCAAAGGAAAGGTAATAGAAATAAGCATAACCTAAATGTGCTGCAACAGAAGAGTCATCAATGTTATAAAAGCCTTACTGTAATCCACTTACTCTAAGTGGATTTGCAAGCCTGTTGTGACTAGGAGTTGTTCCTCTTTGTATAACATACAATCTAAAAACCTAAGTACGTGAGCCCCAATGTTGTAAGCACCAGAGACGTCAGCCCTGCCCCGTTCTCTGCTTGCAATCTTTCGGACAAGTAAGACAAAGACTGGATTGAGGACGGACATAGAGAAAGGGAATCACAGCAGCTCATAGTTTTGCAGCTAAGCACAGTACAGATGGGAACACATACAAGGATCTCAGGTCAGCATACAAGAAAACAACACAGCATTTGAAGCAAGATGTACTTTTTTATTGTAGTGCCACTGTGATAGTCACTTGAGGTCATTTTGGGTCCAGACAAGATTTTTCAAGAATCAGGTGCTACACAAATGTAAAATGCTAGCGAAACATAGAAACATTCTGTGTTTCTCGAAGGGAAAATATGGTGATGTTCCAAATGGGAAGGAGGTGGAGGCTGTGCAGTAGTTTCAAAAGGCTTTGAAAAGAAATTTGAGGGAGAAAGGTCTAGCAGTCAACAGACTACTTAAGCTTCTGGCGTAGTGAATTATGAAACGTTAGTAAATACGAATGGTGAGGGGAAGGTTCTTTGAGTTGAGGCTGGTGGTTAGCCCTAGGGCCATGACAGGAGGTTGAATGGGATGCTGATGACTATGTGCAAGGAGGATGTATCTCCATGTGTGCTCAAGAACAGGACCCTGCATGTCTTAGAGCTGATCTTTGCATCTGTGGGGCTGAGGTGTAAATTGTATGGAAGGTATACTAATGCATCCAATGCTGACAAGCCCTTGAGGGCAAAAATTCTCCTAACCTTCCACCAGTAGAATGAAAATTATTTAAGAACGGTTCAGTGTAAAGGCAGCTTGCAAAATCTCCTCTTCTGGTTCTTGAGCCTTTTGGAAGAGTGTTCTCAAGCATATTCATACAGCTACAAAAATGAGGAACCTAAAATAAAAAAAAAAAAAAAAGAGAGAGAGATTTTACCTTTTAACACTTTGGGAAAAGTGATAAAACCTGGGAGAAGTTATAAAACCTGGGAAAACCTCTGAATTCACAGTATTCTTATATTGCAGGAGTTGGCCACAGTGACTTAGGTGGTGTGGTTCTGTTAGCACAGGGACTAGACTTAGGGGGGGTCTGCTTTCTCCAAGGTATGTCCGTTTTCATCTATAAGCTGGTTGTAGAAATATAAGGACCTTGTTCCTATCCTCATTGCATTCTCCCGTGGGTTAACATTTACAAAATATTTTCAGTCATTCTTTTTGCCAAAGCTTTTCTGATGTTTGGTTAGAAGAAATTCTGTGATACTTACCTGTGTTACCAAAAATTATCAGAAATAAGCATTTTCTAGTAGTTGTAAGTGATCATAGGCTTTCCTCAGCGTGTTGGTAAATGGAGAGAAGCACCTGTGTTCTTAACTTCGGTACTTGCTAGGATCTCTGGCTCTAGTAAATTCACAGGTTTTGGTAAGCCCTAGCCTCCTTCCCCCAAAGCAAAAACTTCTCAATTTCTAGTGCTTCCAGCAGGCCACCTGGAACACCACCACTGACTGTAGAGGTGTTGTAGTCTTGTCTGTCTGAGGCACCTTATTTTGATCCTCTGGAAGGCTTTCAAAGAAGTTGACTTGAGCACATAGCAGTAACAGAAAGTGCCTCAGCATCCTTGTCCACACGTTCTTCGTAACAACCTGAAGAGTTGCCTAACTTCAAGGAAGGGTGAATGTGTCCTCTGCTGGCAAATGGGCAATGGTGACAGTAAAGGTAATGGTATTTTTCCTACTTAGCATTTGAAATAAGGTGAGAGCTGTGCTGCACACTTTCTAGTAGCCTGAAACTGGGGGTACATGTGGCTTGTTCCAGAGCCTCACATTGCTGGTGGAATGCTGGCGAGTGGAGAGAGCCAAACCTGGTGCAGTTGGTATTGCGCCAGGGCGTAGTTTCAGTAAGTGCTATTTGCCAAAGTCTCGCTCTTTGCCAGGAAATATGTGGTCCAGGTCACTTCCTGGCCCTGTTTTGGACACAGACATGAGGAGAGCATGTGCCCCTTGGTGCCAGGATGTTGGCCCTCATTTAACTTACTTATTCACATCTGAAGAGTTTATAAAGATTTATGTCTGAGTTTTGTTTTTTTTCTTTTTTAAAAAAGAGAAAAAAAAGATGTAGCTACCCTCTGGATCACTTTACTTTTTTTTTATAAGCAGTTTTGTTTTGGTTTTTTTTTAAATTGTGACTCACCAAGGTAGCATTAAGAGATGTGAAGAAACCGCTTTCATGGCCGTTCCGCTGGATGAGAGGAGTAGAAAACAGAGCTGTTAATGAAAGATTAGTGAAGCAGATCTTTAATGTTTATAATGCAAGCGTAAAGTTACAAAGATCGGTTGACTAAAAGGTGCCTTTTGTTATTAACACAGTTATACAAGGCGTCCAACCCTAAATTTGAATGAATACAGTTCATATGTTTGGTTCTGAAAATAAAGTTGTGCTCAAATGATATTTATCACTGCCAGCACCGTTCTATCGACAAAAGGTTTATGTGGATATTTTGCTGTAAAAATATTCCCTCTCTTAAATCTTCATGATGGTGACTATACCGATCACAGCTGAACTTTCTTGCCTGGGAGCATGTACATCCCTGAAGGGTCGATGTAATGAGGATTTCTAAATAGTGCTTGTTTACCTATAATGCTTACTGTATACTTGCTGACCACACGCTCACTAGTCTCCTTGCAGTGCCATCCTTTTCTTGGATTCATGACAAACTAGTTAATGAAAATTCATTTTCAAATGCAGCATGTTGGGAGAATACAGGCTCATTCGTGTCCTCTGCTGACTCCAGCTGGGACAACTGTAAAGCTGTCCCCTACTCCCTGCATCATTTTCTAATGATGCCCCTGCAGCTGAGTTGCAGAAAGGTGGTGCGCCTGCTCTAAGCCACCGCAACCCAATGTGTTAACAAGAGGCAACATCACTTTCAATCTATGTTAATATGCAAAGCTGTGAACTGCGATGGCTGAAGGCTGTGATTCGCAACCTCTGTCAGGTAGAGATACTCTCCCTGAAGAAGTTGCCGTTCCCATCCGAGGGGGCAGCGGCCTCTTCAGCTAAGTCGTTCCTTCCACAGCTAAGTCTGACAGGGATTGTGAATCAGAGCCTTGGACTGTTTTAAGGTCTCCTTCAGTAGAGTAATACGAAGGCACATTTTATTTGTTCTTGTATTTAAGCTGTTCAAAATCAGCAAGCCCTTTCCCTTTGTCCCTTATTTTGCCAGTGATGTTTTTTTCCACTCCGGTTTGGCAAGTATTTATTATGTAAAGCACCATGTGATTTGGTAATAGGAATATTTGGTTCACTGAAATCCTCCTTAATCATGAGGCAAAGTCCATTTGAGCCACCAAATGAATATTCATCAGTCATCCTGCACATAGCCAAGTGCTAATTAATTCTTTCTCTTCTGGTAACCACATGCCTCTGATATGGTAAAGAGAGTCAGGGGGAAAAAAAGGGGGAAGCAAACAGGAATGACATTGCCATCCTGCTGGTTTGCAGGCTTGCAAAGGAAGGGGAGAATACCCCTCCTTCTAGCATTTTAGGCTTATGTCTTCCTAAAAAATGGGAGAGGGAAAAAAAAAATCATTTGCTGTCCCTGTGTTTGCAGCAAAAAAAGGTATTCTGTTATCCCTGGACCTGTCGGTAAGGGAATTACAGTGGCAGTCCTCTTCCCCCAGACTTTGCTCTTTGTGCTTTAAATATTGAATTGTCTTCCCTAGTGACCTTTCTACTGGAGAACATAAACTAAAAACAATGCTTTCGTCTTTAGCTATTCAACAAATATTCTGTATTGATCATGAATTTGGGCTTTTAGATGCAGAATTTTTTACAGAGTTAACTGTGAGGTGTGTCCGTGCAGCTTCTTTTGCTGTCATGTCAGGCTGAAATCAATTTTAAAAACTGGAAATTTCTGTTGAAGCAAAAATTCGAAGGTCTTAAAAATGAGGAATTATGTGAGCTCAGTAGACTTTTCAGTGGAGCTATGTGTTTGTTCATAGTAAATGGCTGTACGCACGTATATATATTCGCATGCATGCACAGCGATCAGGCTGTCTGCAGGACTGTTTGATAACAGCAACTGAAGTTGGTTTGATTAATGCTGCTCAAATGGCAACGCCTTTGGAATTCTCATCTTCCCTCTGGCACTCGTAACATGTAGGAAGACTTTTCTTTCCAGCTCCTTCTGTTGGGCATTTTCTGGACATGTATTTCTTCAGTTGTGCCTTTTATTTGCTGTATCATTCAGTAGTCTTTGGACACACAAGATGCTGAGACGTAAAAAATAATGTTATAAATCTACTAGTCTGGCTTTTTCCGTTCAGCACATGGAGCTTTCTTTTTCTGAGGGTATGTACCCTTACAAAACTGGTTTTTTTTTTTTCTGATCTATGAAAGAACAGAATAAGTTACTTGGATCCCAGTTGCATGTGCATTTCTTGCCCTCTGGAGATGGATTTCTGAATTTGACAGTAGACTCTGTTCCTTTTCTTTTAAGCTTTTGAAATGTATCAATAATAAGTCCTATGTCTACTTCACTATTTTCTTCAAGGAGCATGAGGAAGAGATGCTGATACAATCACTATAGAAAGTATATACTCTCCCTCCAAAAATACAGCTCTGTGAGACAGGAAGTATCCGGGCCTCAGGCTTTGACAGCGGCAAGTGCGAATCTCTTTCACTTCCCATCTTCCATTCCTCTTCCTGCTGCCTGTGTCCCATCTCGTCCCATCCCCCCCAAGTGTGTAATCCATCCAGGAAATGTCCCTAATTTCTGTATTAACCTCTATATTATTGAGTATTTAATTTTGCTTTGTCAGTAAAGATACTATTCTGACATTTCATTACTCTAAGCTCAGGCTGAACTGATGTCTGGAGGGGTAAGGTGCATTAGCTTCAGCAAATATAAATGATGTTGCTTCACGGAATCCAGGAGAATTATTTTGACTCCTTTCTGTATGCCAAGGACCTAACTCTTGCTTCAAATTTGCTACGAGAAGGATTTAAATTGGAATAGCATTCATTTACCTATCTTTCTGAGATCAGTGATCATAATGGAAAGTCTGAATGTAGCCTTGAAGGCAAAGAGAAATACAAACTTCCTGTAGAAGTTTCCATCTTCTCGGTCGCTGTATATTTGCTTTTGTGTTGGGCGAACTATTGTGTTCTGCTCTGATGAGGCTTATATGATGCTTATAGAACTGTTAATAGAAACGTGGGGGTGGATAATGCCTGCTCTTTATTAGTTCTTGTCACTTTGTGGCTTTGAAAGGCTCGTTATCTGTTATCACAAAAAAGAAACGGCTACTGCTATGCTTGGCATTGCAGAAATGCAGAATGCAGCTCTTTTCCTGCGTAACTATTGAAAACTGTTATAAGCTTTGGGAGGAATATAAATCTAGACACTATTTGAACCCAAGATTACTTTAATATGAGAAAAAAAATGAGTATAAAAAGAAATTATTTTAGTATGGTGTAAAAGCCAGTAGAGTTTGTTATGAGCTTATATTTGTTCGTTTAAAATCCCCTCCAAACAAGCAACAGATCCTACCAGAAATCTATGGCTAAGTACTAAGGACAGAATAAATCTCCATAAAATGCATACATGGAAATAAGGTTGGCTTGGTTGTAAGAGTAGAACTGGTTTTGGTGACAGCAGGCCTTGTGCCCCTGATTTCAGCTGGAAGATGACACTCAAACTTTCTAGGAAATACCCATCTACATCTTAGCTCATTGCCTGTCTTGAAGATCACCCTGAGTGACATGACTATATCTGGGCCTAAAAAACTAAGCGATCCTGAAGTGCTGAACTGGAGCAAGCAGGACATGCCTTCTCAAGAAGTAAAGACCAGAGAAGGAAAAAGAAAAACTCTGTTATCCGCAGTCATAGCTGAAGTTACGTTAAGCAGTTTCCTTGGGCAGGTCATCCAGAGGAGGAAGAATTTAAAGATTTATGTCACTGGGGAAGTCAGCATAAGGCTGAATGAAACTCGTGTGTGTGGCAGTAAGCTCCGCAGTATTCGAGTCCATATAGCCAATGACAAGATCCCCAAAAGTTAAGCAGAAGTAGTTTATTCTACGCTCTTGTGCTTTTTGTTTTGCCTTTGCCGGGGAGGGGAGAGTTGTACTGTTACGTCTTGGCTTTCATTTGTCTGTGCACATGAGAGATTCCCAACAGTCTCCTTTAATGATTTCCTAAACTTAAACCACAACTTGTCACTGAGTCAGATTCCCTTGTGTTCATTAACACATTGTATTTTAAGCTGCTCCTATGTGATTTAACTCTCATACCTTCTTTAAAGCCCACTGTGTCCTTTTGAAGAAGAGGATGATGGAAAAAGAACCCTCCGTAATTGTGTTTTGTGACAGTAAGGTGTAAGGAAAAAGTAGCTAATGGACACTTGTATCAGGTAGGCATTTATATTAAGTAAGGGAATTGAAACTGAAGGATGTTGTCATTGTCTTAAATTCTCCTAGGGTTAACTTTGTGAGTGGTGATAATCTGTTATATTAGTTTGAGGGTTTGATCGCTTGACTATGTTAGTCTGTTGATTCACTGTAAAACTGTGAAGTTGCATATTTAATCAGCTTAGATAACAGCAGAGCGTTGATTTCTCAAGGTTTGCTTGCTTTTGTGTTATTTGATCGACGTTATTCATTTTATTATTTTGATTTTTAAAAAACAAAAAAAGGGTGTATCTTTTCACTAATCAGTACCTGGACCTCTTCTCTTTACAGTTACAGAATACATAAATCTTGAGGTACAAAATTTGTAAGCTCTTTGTGTTCTCTTCAAAATCAGTTCTGAATTGCTTCACAGCATGATTAATAAAAATAATGATCACTATGGAAAAAAGCCTTATGTTTTAATTCAGTATAGAACTCTTGGGTTTTGATGGTTTGTTTTTTCATTTTTTTATTCTAGGTATAAGAAAGTAAAAATGACAGCCCATCTGTCATTTATAGAAGCCAATGTATAAGATGTATAATGATGAAGTGGTTTTCTACAAAAGCAAACCCAGCAAACTAGGTCTTAAACTGAGGTAAAGCGGGAGGGTAAAAGGGTGCCTTTTGGTCATCACTGAGTTGTAGACCAGTGCATCCAAAATGCAGTCCTCCCATATGATCAGGGCAAAGACAAGTATCTAGTACCGATTACAAGCAGGACTATTAGAAATCCAGAGCGTCTGGTGCGCAGCTGTGTCATGCCTGTTCCTGGTGCACTGGTGTCCAAAGTGGTGAAAGAGCAGTTCCAGACCACCTAGAGGATACATCCTTCTTCGCAGATTGGAGGAGGACCAGGCTTTCCCACCATCTCATTTACAGAGCTGAAAGCTGGAGCTGTCAGGATTTGGTTCTTGGAAAACTTGGTAGGTCCTCTGAAATGCATTTTTGCAACCTCTGTTGCAAATACAGTATATGGTGTTATCTAGTTTTATAGATCAGTTGCTGTGAACTGCTTGCTCTGACTTGGTTATCTTCTGTATATGTTTTTCCTCGTGACTATACTGTTTTTCATTTGTAACAGGTGATTTAGGTGAAACTGAACTTTACTTTCTCTCTTGCTATCTGAATACGATTTGCATACCGCTAAGACAAATCCTGGAGTTTGCCTTATTTGAAATTTTTCTTTCATTATCATGGGTATGTATACGTGAAGGTGATAGTCCAAAGCAGCCTCAGGACACATTTTTTTAGGGTATGTATTTCTCCCATGTTGCCTTTTTTTTTTAGTTAAACAAAGCAGGATGAAAATATCAGGATTTCAATAGCTAAAAATCTGTCACTGATTTTATCTTTTGATTTAATATAAACACACATGAGAGCTGAAAGCATCTTTCTTTTTCTTTTTTCCTTTCACGAGGAGGTAGGTTCCTAAAGCAGGAAATACATAGGATACATGAGGACACCAGAGAATATATTGTCTGATCTTGTGATCTATGTTTTTCCTAGCCCTGATATGTCCTTGCCTTGCCATCTTGTAATGAAAATTTGTTAACTGTTGTATTGAATCTGATGGATTTACTAAAGCCGAGACATATGAGGAGATCTCACTTGCCTTAAAACAAACGGGCACGTATTCAGATTTACTCGGCAAGTAGAACTTTGCTACTTGCTTTTATCTCTTTTTTTTTTTTTCTTGTATGGTTGAAATAAGTTTTTTTTTCCTCTTTTAAGCCCTGTTTGAAGTAAGATGGTGGGTATGCTAGGGGGTGTTCCGTTGCACCCTCAGTGTTTTCCTCTGTTAGTCAGCTCAGATGCCTGTTGAGAATGTAGGCACAGCTCACGGTGCTGGCTTAAAGCCTCCCTAGGCCGTTCTCAAATAAAAAGGCTGTTCGCTGCCCTATTTCTGAGCAGAAACCTCAGAGACCTTCAGTCTTGTTTGCTCGCGACTATGTATCCACAGGCTCCACCGTGAAGGCTGAGTAACTGGGATTGCGCTCCACTGACAGACCTGATGCTGAATGGACTTCAGAGAACACGTTGCTTGCTCTGCTGAAGTGATTGCTTTGGGATTGGCCTGAGATGTGAAAGTGGAAGGAGGAAGAAAAAAAAAAAAAAAATCTTGTTTTGCTCTCTGAATTGTGCATGCTTTGTGAATGGCTGATGTTTGTGTCTGAGCTCTCAAGTCAGCATCTTTCACGGATGCGGGTGTTGTCTTAAGGAAGTTTGGAAGCAGCTCTGGAAACTAATGGCTTTGCTGCACAGAGAGCATACATTTTCAGTAAATGTGTCTGGGACACTGAACTTTCTGCTAATAGCAAGGATTTTGATTGCTTTAATGAGTTGCACAGGCTGTGAACTGGCAGCTCTGATTATTCCCCTTACATTAACCTCTATGCTCTACGCATCTCAAAAGCTGTTAAAAGAGCAACTGAACTCATGCTTCTTGTCTGCACTCTGAAAATGAAACCTCTTCTGAGTCTTTTAAGTGTCCGAAAATTACTGGGTCATCTGAGAGAGGAAATGGTAGCTCAGCTGGCCTTGGCTAGTAAAAGCCAATAAAATCTCCTGGTCTTGGGTAGCTGACCCATAACTGAAAGCTTGACACCAGAAAGTGTATGGGGACCCTTTTAGAAAGCCAGTAAAGAGCTGAAAGGTAAGAATAAGCAAAGAATAGATGTTGTAGTTAAAATAACACAGAAACTAACCAGACATTCAACTTCTTGTAAGTACAGCCTACACAGGAATTTCTTTGCAGTATAGAAAAGTGCAGAAGAATGCTTGGTTGTCATTTTTACTCCCACCATTTTGCTGCCCTCCCCTACCAACAAGAAGATCAGAGCATACCCAAAAGAGCTCATTTAACTCACACAAGTACACGGATTACAAGCACTGGAGAATGTGGAACAACCAGAAGTCCTGCCGTGGCTTTCTTCCATGTCTTGGTCTAAGGTGGTAGGTGAGAGGGAAAAAAAACAACCCCCAAGCAAACAAAACCAAAGCTTTTGATTTTTGGTTACTTATTTAAGCTCAGAATCTTTCAAGGCACCTACCCATTTGGAAAATGGAGGTGAAGTAAACCACTCTCGCTTTTTTCCTTCCCAGCAGCGTGCCAAGCTCCACTTGCTGGTCTGGCACTTAGAGACATTTCTAAAAGACAGCTTTGTTTTTCTAAGGAAAAGGAAAATCTGTATTCTGAGGTAAGGAAAGAAGTTCTTCAGCCTCTTAACACTAGTCTGAAACAGGAGGATGTTGCGGTAAGCATTATTTTTTTTTCTTCAGAATTTCTCTGTTTTTTCCTGATGCCCACAACAAAATTCTCCTACTCAGAGTACAAATACAGTAACATTAGTAACAAGAATAGATTTTTTTTTTTTAAATCATTGAAAAAGAGATGCCAGTAGCCTGTTGTTCTGTACATTCATTTTAATGTCCTGAGACAGTTTGCTGGGAGCCAGGCTCTTGCCTGTGCTAGCCAAATAATTTGATGCAGGTGCCCTCTTGAGGAGGAAAAACAATTACAAAGGAATTTTGCTAGCTTTTAGGAATCTGTTGACAGTTGTTCAATTCATTGTAGACTGCAGCAATAATTGTGTGATTGTGGTCTAAGTCCCAACTTTCAGCTGTTTTAGCTAGTGCCTTCTGAGCCTCAGTAAGCCTGTTGCCTGCAACTTGAGTTTACAGATAGTACATGTGTGTGGGTGTTCTGGTTTGTGGCATCTGTTGTCTTGTTGGTTTGTTTTTTTTGTTTTTTTCTTTTAAAAAGGAGATACGTGCTTTCACGTCTGTGTCTTATTTAAATGCGGAGGGTTACTTTGTCATTTACAAGCTCATCGCTTCAGGGGAAGGTCTGTGCACTTTTGGCTGCTCTGTAAGTGCTAGGATAGGCTTGCAGTACCAAGCTAAGTGATGCTAGCTCTCCTCTGTACCATGAGAACTCACGGATAACTGCCTATGATTTTTTTTCTTCTGTTTCCATTTTTTAGTGCAGAAGATGACTCTGATCGCAGGGTTCTTCGCTAGGGCTGGAGGCAGAAGCCCCGTTCTGGTGTTCCAAATGGCAGCTCTGGCAATTCTGGTATCAGGTAAGGAGGAGCCCTGGCAAGGAAAAGCATGCTGTTGGCATTTTTTTTAATCCTGTTCAGGAGTTGCTTGGTCTGGCCAAGAGATGCTGCTGGGGTTATGGGAAAGCAAGAATATCTATTGCAATAAGCTTCCAGCGGGGCATGCTCTGCATGATGTTTTTCGGCCTTTTGTCTTCTCCATGCTGAATTTTGCCCAGGGAGATAGGAGGTGAAATTTCATCCCGAAAGAGCAGTATTTTGAGCCAATTAGTATTTTTATATTATCTTTCCATAGAATAGTTCAATAGTTGATGAAAGGAAAACCCTTCAAGTTGAAGAGAAAAAAACAAACAATGCGCCCCCCCCCAAATATCCCTCTCCCCTGATGCTTTCGCTTTCTTTTTTGAAGAAAGGATGCTCTTCTCATCTTCCATTTTTATGAAAACAGCAAAGCTTATAGAGAATATTCCGTTCACGTAATGTCTTTGCTGCAAGATCTACGATAGGAAACAGATTTTTCTTCTTCTCGCATGAGGGGAAAAAGTCTTGTTTTTATTGTGGTACCTGTTATCCTGGGCGCTCTGTGCACATCTGGAGCATAAGATAGCCCCTGCTTTCACAGTGCATAAACAAATGGAGACGTATGGTGAGGGACGGGGAGTTGGCCTGGCACAAAGGTCAGTTCAGTTAATGTCTGCTCTCTTCCACCACAGAACATAGTATGCTGGAAATCATTTATGCATCTACCACAAAATACCTGGAAGAAGGAGAGACCCTGAATTTGAATTGCCTCATCAGGCATCAACAGGATCAGTTGTCACAAATGGAGGCTCACTGGTATAAAAAAACAAAGCAGCAAAACGAGACTGGCTTTGAAAAAGAGATGGAAAGCTTGCACCTCTCACGAAACTCAGACCCCAAGGCGAAAGTCACGTCCTCTCTGGTTCTGAAAATTCAGAACGTCAACCAGTCAGACAGTGGCCACTATCAATGCAGGGCCAAAATAAAGGATACCGTCCTAACTGCTGTGGGCCACTTTATTAGAGTGAATGTGACAGGTAAGCTCTGTGTGTCTAGAAGCTTTCTTGCAGAGGGAGTTGGGAGATCGCATGGTTGCCTCTGAAGCAAAATTTCTGCATGATAAAAACTGTGTTCGTGAAGATGTATCCTCCCCTCCTAGGGTGTGAAACTAAAAATGATTGCTGCCACGCTGTGACACGCGGAATAAGTTTCATACTCCTCTGCCTCTTCATCTATGCACGCTAAATGCAAGACTGACGTGTGAAAAATGTTGGGGATTTGTTTTAGATTGGCTGTGGATCTCTCTGAGCTGATGGGAATAGTTTCCCACGGGATTTCTACTCCAAGCACCGTTACCAGAGCTGAACAGAATTGGGTGGAAAAAGCAGTGTGGGAAAATGTATGTTAGTCTCGGGTTAGACGCAGGTCTGTCCCAGTTCACCCAGCTTCTGTTCTGGGTTTATAGCCATGCATTCATGGGCGGTAAAGTTACTTTCTCTAACATGGAGATCTAAGTATTTTCTTAAATGGAGACCTTTGTGTATGCAAACAGTCTAGCCTTACCGCCTCTTGAATTCATTGTAGTGTATGTAGACCTCAGGGAGGATTGGTGCTTAGAGAGAGTGGGACCTGAGATACGGCAGCCACCACTGAGAATTATTTTGTTCTTATTGTATTGAGGTGAATCTTTTTTCTCTTGCTTCACTACTTAGAAGAGAAAAAATATTGTGCAGAAAGAGCGGGAGGGCTGAAATATACAGTGACAGTGCCCCTGTCCAATCATTTCTAGAGAGGTCTTAACTGATCGTATGGTATGGTGTCCTCTACTTATGCCAAGTGACTGCAGCTGCAAGCCTCCAGCAGAAGGGAATATCTATTTGGCCTAACTAGCTGAGGTTCTCATGTGGTGGTTATGGTGGTGGTGAGCTACTAGAGCTTTGTAGGTTGGTTCTGATCAGGGGCAGGCTGAGAAACCAGCTCATATTCCTTCCAAGCTGTTCTCCCAGCTTTGTTAAGATGTAGGGATTATATTAATCTTTTACCTTCTTAAAGTTTTCTCCAACATATTTTGACTAAAAATAAAATAAAAATTACACCTTCAGTCACCTTTTTGCCACTAAGTTTTAGGTAAGGAAAGATGCAATTCTGCAGACTTTTATTTGCATGTTGGCCATCATTATATCAGGTGTGAGCACTGTCAATACCACAGAGAGTGACCTGGAACAGAACAAAGCTCTGAGGGTGGATTCTGAGCTGGAGAAGATGTGGGCTGTGGTCATGATATCCTGGATAATTGTGTATGTCAAAGGTAAGAATATATATGTGTGTGTGTATATATGTATCTCTTTTCTGAAGATAGAGCTTATGATTGATTTTTATAAAATCACAAGTGTCTCAGGTGGATTTCTGGCATGGCCCTTGTATCTAATGACTCCCCCTTTCCCCCTGTAAAAATTCCATAGAGGTTAGCGGGCTAAAACTGCCCAGGCAGGAAGGGGAAATGATCCCAACTAACTTGCACTGGTTTTGGTTTTGAGCGATTTTGCAGAAGGTGCAGCTGAGCTAGATTCCGCCCAACATCCACAGAAGTCACCTGGCTCAGTGTCCAATTCCTGGTCGTGCCAAAACAGAGTGCACTGAATGAGCACAGGACCATTGTTTTATGGACTTCAGATGCCTCCTGTATGGCCTTTTGGGAATATGTAGTTGTGTGCTAATGTAACATAAGGTATCTTGCAAATTAAATACTGAGCCTGAGCTCAGGCAGTTGATTTAGATGTGTGAAAGTCTCTCTTCTTGGCCAGATGACCCCTCAATATAACCTCTGAGATGTGGTCTTGCATTAGTCGCTTTTTGAATAAGGTAGTGTTTTATCAATTTGGATTGGTACATTTTGCTCCTGAACACTAGTAAGTTTTTTTTAATTCTGTGTATATGTGTTTGTCTTTTTTTCCACCCAAGGACCCGTATCATGAAGACACTGTGAAGTCTGAGCCGCTTTGCGTAAACAAGATAATATTCCTGAGACGCTGTAAGAACAACTTCATTTTATTGCATGTGATGGATATCTGGGGTTCGTGTTGTGTTTCACGGCACACTTCAAGGTTTCGGGGGACTTATTTCTGGACTTCCTGGTACTAGTTCATTGGGATTATTCGCTTTACCTGTTAACCCCATCTACCTCCTAAGCAGAGAAGAATTTCTTCATGCCTTTTCTAGTCCTAGAATTGAAATGCTCTCGCATCTAATGTCAGTTCTTCCAGGTTTTGCCTTCATTGAGGCAACAGATTTCTGAGTGTTGTGCTCTTTGAAATGAAGAGATGGTTTCTTTCCAGCTGTACTTTCTGGGACCTGCCTCCCATGCAGGGAGGTTTTCCATTTCTGCTACAGCTCTCTATGCAAAGAAGGATTTCCTGGGTTCTTCTCTCCTCTGAAACGTCTTCTGACATATTTCTAGTCTGTCCTCTGTGCTCTTCAATTTGCTCTGAGAAAGACTGAGGCCCTTATTCAACTCTCAGCAGTATGAGCTCAAGTGGGGGGATGCACAGGAAGCAGAAATGAAGTCAGTGTCGAACTCGCTGTTCTGCAAGCAGAAACCAAAAACAGGCACAATGTTTTACCCTAACTGTGGGACGTTTTGAAAGGCTATTTTGCCTACAGTCTTTTAACAGTGTTGTGTCCCTCTCCCCTTTTCCAAGTATTTATGGAAATTTGCCTTTTGTGTAAGGGGCTCTCTCTTAGGACTTAAAATTTGGTACCAAATGACAAAGGGAAGATGGTTACATCTGTATCTGTTTCTGTGATTACTAAAGCTTGTCTGACGAGCGCTTCTGACCTCTGCTATGTTTTTCATACTTGGGCATGTGTGTAATGTTTTGCATGTCAAAGCAGACACGTATCTTCTAAATAAATAAGTCAAGTGATCATTTATCTCCTCATCGCTTTGCCAGGTATCTGATCGTTTATCAGCTCCAAAGGGCTGCAATTGCTGCTCCTTTGTGAGCCTTTCCATCAAAGGCAGCCTGATTTTGGATTCTTGTTGAAATAAACGTGTATGTCACATCTGACAGAACCAGCTGCTTAAAGGGCATCCTTGATGCTGAGAAGCAGTAACAAGCAGTATAGATGTCTTGCTAGCTGGGGAAGGGGGAGGTGGGGGGGCCCAGGAAGAGCATTGTATGATCCTATGTTTTGGGCTCCACTGAGCCAGTTCAGACTGCAGGTATTTTTAGCACTATTCTTCAGCAGGCAGCATGCTGTACAATTACACATCAACATGAGGCTTCTCTTGTAGGCTGGTGTATGTTTCCACCTCCTGGCAACCATAAGGAATAGCTGAAAAGAGGCTAAAGAGAATTATGTTTTTGTTTTTGCGAGGCACTAGAAGTAGGAATTTTAGAGACACTTCTCTTGAGCTCAGAGACTTTTAACTCTTCAAAGTTCAGTATTCTATGCTATGTATAAGCATAGAAGCTGTTTCCAAATAGTTTGCTTTGTAACTACTGTGAAAATGAGTGCTTGAGCTGAAAGATCATAAACACAAGGTGCTTGCAGCAGGACTGTAAGTCATAAGACACCAGACAGACATTTTATATTGAGGGAGGGAGCATGAGTGTATATCCATGGTAACTGGGGACATGAACACACTTAGTGAAACTCCAGTCTCTGAAATACCTACACATTCTGTCTATTAAGGACAAGAATTGTTATAGAGGTACATACTGTTACGGAGGACACGTAGTCAAGACTGTAGACATTCTGCAAGGTAAGTGCCCTTCAGTAAAATGTTAATTTCCCCAAATAAAAGTCTCTTTCACAAGTCAGGATGACCTTTCCCTGTCTTTGACAACAGTGTAGCCAGAGCTGGGTTTTCTTTCAGGAGCTGATCAGAATCCTATAGTGCCCATTTCTTGTTCTTTGCCAGGTCAATGCCATGTACCTTTTTCAGAGGAAAGACCAAAAGTCCTTTTGGTAACCATCTCAGAACTGCCCTGTGTGAATAGGAAAAAGACAAGGTTGAGTAGATAGTGAAATACATATTTCTAGAACCTATAAAGAAATATAGACTGCTAGTCCAAAACTTCCAGATGCAAATGTCTTTTTCAGTGAAAACTGATTTTCAAGCTAACTGTCCAAGTATGCATTCAGCCAGGATCCCTTATGGGCATAATGAGATCACGGTTCCTTATGCCCTTGTTAACTGCATTAAAGCTAGTTTGGAGAAGTTTTGTAGCACGTGTACATAAGCCTGCTTGAGTAGAGCTGCTGGACTTCAAAGTATTGAATCTGGACTTTGAATGAGGTTGTTTTCTGCGTTGTTCAGTTGCAGGGACACCCATGTAAGCTGCAGTCAGCGCTCACAACTTATCTTCTTTTACATCACGCATTGCCTCACTCGGGAAAATCATCCTGTTCAAAGGGGCTTGTTGGAAGCCTATATCGTTCAAAGGTGCCTCTGGTGTATCCCTTCGGATGCATTTTTTTAATTCCTCTAGCCAGAGGCTATTTATCATTACAGAAGTCATAAACTAGCTCTGACAATAAACGGTGTAGAAGCAATGTACAACCCAGATTTCTAGTGATGGAGGCTTTGCAAACAGGCCAAATAACTTTTCCTGCTGTGTAGGAAGGCTATGAGGTACGCAGGGAGCTGAGGAGGAAGAGGAGTGAGGAAGACTGTTGAGGCAGCGCTGCCAGCACCATTTTGCTCTCCTATCTCCATTTTGAAGATAGCTGCTTGACTCTGGGCCCCAGGGCTGGAGGCGTCCCCTCTTCAGGGAGGAGGAAGGCGGTGGGGGGGCTGAGCCTGGGTCACACCATGGGGCTGGATGCCCTGCTGGAGTGAGTTTTAATGGCTTGCCTGCTGCTGGGGCCAGGGGGGAGGCTGCCAGTGGTGAGGGAGTGCTGTGTCTGCCTGCGCAGGCTGGACTTTTTGGGAATGGCACCCTGGCAGCTGCTCTACTGAAACGGTCCACTTTAATAAAGAGAGCTATATGGAAAATGGTATATAAGCAGTGACGCAACCTCATTAGTTAGGCATCCCTAGATACCTTGTCATTTAAGTGCAACAGCTCTAAAAGTGTGTGCACAGTGTTGTATCTCTGTATATTGATTTTTATCAATATACATATATGTAGCAACATGCACACATAGACACAGCCACAGCACAGATACTTTTAGCAAATTAAGATGTTTTACATGTATTTTAAGTGGATCCATAGGTGTGCACTGTGGCATGGGCTGTGCAGGCCTGAGGGCAGGGGGTGGGAAGAAGGCTGTGGTCTGCGGCATGAATGCATGCAGCAAAGGCCTTGTGGTGGGGAGCGGGAGGCTTTCTGAGTCCGCTTCTGACACTTCCTGCACGCTCCGTGCTAGTTGACTTTTTTCGCATTTTATTTCCCTCTCCCTCACTTGTTTTGTAGTGCCTTGTCTCAGCTTTTCACACAGTACCTTAGTACATTGAATAAGGAGCCAAAAGTCCTGATGTGCATGTTCTCCCAGCCTGGAGCAGGCATTGCTCTGCCACCCTGTCCTCAGGAACTTCTCCTCTGGGCTGTATTTTAAGCCACTCTGGGATGATGAGAAAATGAAGTCCTCTTACCAGCAATGCCCACAGTCCCATGACAGCATCAACATTTGTGGGAGCTGACCTGACTTCACGTCACATTTTCCACCTGCAGACCACTGGTCTACAAAAAGGGCAGGCAGTTCAGGCAGCACAAACCTGAATAAGGACATGCGTAGGACTGGGCTTCACCCGACAACTCTACCCTTCTGCATCATACTCCCTCGCATTGAGCATAAAATCTGCCAGAAGTGCTGCTAACCAGCTGCAGCACAGGAAAGAAATGGGGCGAGAAGTTTGACTGGAAACCACTGTGGAGAATTTTTCTAAACCGCTAAGTGACACAGAGATATAGGTGTTAAGCTGGCTCATAAGAAAGGGAGTTTATGACAGCAAAGAAGCCTGTATGGTGAGGAAGGAAACAGGTAAAGCAGAAGCATCCCCTTTGGTTTATTATACTGCACCAAAAGATTGTAGGCAGTGATAAATGCCATCCTGACACTGGTGTCATAACTTTAGTTTGCATTTGAGAGGCGGGATGTGTAGTTTTTTCCAATATAGATATGGGTTTCTATTTTCAGGTATGCTTTGTTATACAACTGATCTGTTCCACTTGATGTAAAGATCTCAGAAATGGAAGCCACTAAAAGAAAACTATTGAGCCTTCTCCTTTGCCATGTGATAACAGTATGGATTTCATATTTGGAAGTGTTGATCTAGCTGCTGTATAAATACAGAAGAGGAGACAAGGTTTTCCCTTCCTTAAAAAAAAAAAAAAAAAATCTACTTCTATGTGATGAGTCTGAGGAGGGCCGAGTATGCAGCTCCTTGAGGCTGGAGTAGCTGACTCCCAGCTGAGTCTGTTGGGGGGTCCTGGGACTTCTTGCAGGATGTTCACAGCTCTCCAAGGGAGAAGGAAGCTGTAGCTTCCAGAGAACATTAGCTTCCCTGGGGTGTGAAGGAGGAGGAGCAGTGAACAGTGGAAGGAGAGGGGCCTGGTAGTCCTGTGTCTCTACCCCTGCTTGGCACTGCCTAAACCATGGTTAGTGATGCTACATGTAAGATTGACTGATGGGTGAGGAAGGACCACCTGGGTTTTTTTATTTCTGCTATACACCAGTTCTTCTGCTATTTCTGTTCTTTTTAAAGTGGGAATTATTTGAGGTTTGCAGCTTCTTTACGTGCAGTTTGGGATGTGTGGTGCAATTCCGTCACATTTGGCTATGGAGTGGGAGGCCAATACCTCCAGCTGAAAGATGGGGAGGAAACTTTCAGCCGAGGAGTCCGAGATAAGTACCGGTTCTTACTGAAGTGTTTTGGGAGTTAAGGGTCCACCTATAAACCATCTCTTTTCTGTCTGTACTTTGAAAGTACAGGAGACTTTTTCTTGGATTATCCACAGCTCTGAAGGCAGTAATTGTACTTGTGGGTTGTTGGCTCCCAGGTTCTTCCTGGGAAACCGGCAACAAGGTGCAGTAGGTCCACAAGAGGCAGGAATTAAAGTAGTTAAGGTCACGAACATCTCTGTTGTAGATAGATTTGGTTGCTGGAGTATTGGGATCAAGTGAAAATCCCCTGAGGTTAATGACCCACAAGTGGTAAGGGGATTCTGTAGGGCCAGGAGCAGAAGTTGCTGAGTGCGGCCATGCTGGTCCAGTGACTGTGCAATTAGGGGGAAATTAGCTACAGTTAAAAAAGAAATCCTTTTTCTTGGTCTCTGGAAATTGCAATATAATTGCCTCTGGATATTTTAACCTGGAAGCGTCAGGTTTTAAAGGCTTCATTATCAGCACTGCTTCTCCCGTATGTTTGCTGACGTTGGTGGGAGCCGCAGATGGTTTATACCTGGGAAAGTCAAGCTGTTAGGTATATGGACTAGGCTTTTTCCCATACAACAGAAAATGTAAAGTAAAGTCTTCTCTCTTTCTGAAAGGAAAGGAACAGGCTATCGGGGGTGGTGGTGTTCTCGTTCATCCTTTGCTCTACTCTCTGCTCCCCACACTGGGTTACAGTGCTTTCTGAAGAGGCTGGCAGCGAAGCAGCTACAGATGTGAGGTGTACAGCTTGGCTCATGTAACAACTTCATGGGACTAAGCTATTTTCTAGATGGGCTGGTGTTAAAGAAGGTAAATATTTCTGAGAAAAAGGGAGATGCCCGCCTGCTTTCTTGAATTACAGCTACTAAAGAAAAAAAAAAAAAAAAAAGAAAATATTTTGCATGCTATTTTTGAAAAAAAAAAACAAAACGGAAAAAATACTCATCTCCTGTATGGCATTTTTATTTTTATTTTTTTTCCCTGGGGGAAAAAACCCACTTTGTTGTAATGTTAATATTAGTATTATTCTAAATATTAATATCTTGATGCATTCACCATACAGGCAGCACAAACCTCTGCCCTGCTTTGGAGGAAGCTTCACACCTATTTACCTTCAGGTATATGTTACCAAAACACTAATTTTACAGTTGTTTAGTATAACTTGTTCATAATTGTTTTGAGAGCTCCTCCTATTAGGCTAGTTCTCCCTCTCTTTCAGAAAGCCATCTACCCTCTATTTCCCACTTCATAGAGAAAGCTTTAGAGTTTTACATATTTGGAACTGAATGAAACCAGCTCATGAACTGGATGGGTTGAATTTCACAGCCACAAACTATCTGTGGCTTCCACTGATGCCAGCAAGTCTAAGACCAACAGGGAGCTGAGAAGAAAATACACTATGAAGGTACAGCTCCTCCAGTCGCTAACAGCACTAACAATCTTCTTCTGTGCTAGCACAGGGCTTCATGGATGCGTTTTCAGGGCCAGGGTATCTTTCAGAGAATAAAAATACCAGGAGGCTATAAAGTCAAACCAAAGGTACATTAGCCCAGCAGCATTTGCAGCGGCCAGCCGCAGAAGGTTGAGGAGATGGCTAAGAACAGAGCAAGAACACAACCTCTCCTCTCCCTGTAAAGCTTTTCGGTTTCTGAGAATGAACAGCTTTGGGAATATCTACCTGCTGCCCCTTTTGATATGATTTGTCTTCCTTCAAAGTCTTCCTGTATTCTGTAACTTCATTTCCAGTGGAGGGACTTGAGGAATTCCCAGGAGAGGACCATTGCTCGGGAGAAACTGGGGCAGCAGTCGAGCCAAATCTGTCCCCTGAGCGGGGACTGCAGGCTGCTCCCAGACCTGGTGCAAAACTCTTCAAATAGTGAACAGGCTGCACAAAAATAACCCATGGCCTGGCCCCTGAGATGCACAGGGAGTGCAGACCCACGGACATATCTGCTGCTACATTTCTTCAGGTAACTCATGCAACTCAGGTGCCTAGCAGCTCGTGTTAAAACTTTGAGGAGAAATGGGAGAGCCTCTTAAATTGCCATTTGAACTGCTCCAGTTATTTACTGCAAATGTGGTACCAGTGGATAACGCCAGCTTCCAGAGTTTTCCCACGCTCAAAAGGACAGCTGAAAGTGGAGGCTGACCCGGGGATGTTGAAAATATGGCATAACCAGCATCTCTCACTTCGGAAAAGGTGTTGGCTGCCTGCAGGCTTCCGAGTCAGTTGCTGTGTGGTTGACAAGTATTCAGCAAGTATTCAGGTTGCTGGCCTCCTGAGATGACAGCCAGCCCTGCGTAGGGTGCAAGGACTCGCACCTGCAGAAACCATGCCTCCCCCGAGAGCTGAGTGACCGAGGAGCGTGGCTTTGAGGAGAGGCCTTGGTGGCAAGGTGGAAACATCGAATGCCTTGTAGTGGATGGTGCTGCTGCATGAAGGCTCTGACCGTTAAAAGCGTGGGTTTGGATTTTTAAATAATGTAGCCTTGCTTTGAATAGTCAGTCTTTACTGTTACCTTATCCTTGTACAAGAAGTGGGAGAGTTGACACAGCTGCGTGCAACTGCCTCCTCTTCTTGCTGTCCCTTCCAGCCCTCCCCGGCCCAAAGACACCAGGTGTTACAGAGAACCGACTTTTGAGGCAGGGTCTTCTCTACCCTTTAAAATGTGCTTCCGCTGCAAAGCAGAGCCATATTTTGCTGACTTAAGCGTGGGAATGGCTATGTGACATATTGGTTATTTTTTAAAAAGTTGTGGTGATGACTGATGTAGTGATTGATACCTGGTTCTTTATGATCTGCACCTTTTCCTCCTTCAGACTGTGTTAAAATATATTTTTGTTGTGTTGGACTTTCATTTATCTGATTTTAAGTTGGTGCTTTGCATAGCTCAGGGCTTGTAGCTTGTGTTTGATGTGTAATAGCAGACAACTCAAGGTTGCGGTTTGGTCTTCATGTCAGAAAGCAGTTTTTTTCCCCTAGTTTTAACTGTGTCGCATCCTTTTCAGGGGAGTATACAACCAGGTGGTTTGTTTTCACTGAACTCTTTTGAAGGGGGAATAGGCTACATCTGTCTGTGAGACAAATCAGCTGCGTGTTAAGATCTCAGGAGCGTCAATGAAAAGAAATTAATGAACTGCACAGCTGAAAACAGGGACTATCTGGGATGGACGGTCCTAAACTGAGAGAGTTCTCACTTCTTTGCAACTATATCCGGGTCCCTCGTGAGGACAGAGCGGGAGGGGAGCCCCAGGTACATCTCTGCAGTTCCCTGGTGCGCAGGAGCCGCCCCGTAGGCAGCCACTGGGACCGGTGTCCACGCTGGACCGGCTGCATGCGCTAACGTCTCTCTCCTCATCCCCAGGGTGGCGAGTATCGGAAGACCGGAGCACGCTGGCACTGCCGCTGTTCATCTCCCATGCTCCTGCGGCCGGAGGGCTCTTCTCCAGGCTGACAACTGGGTAACTTTCCTCCAGCCTCAGCATTCATTGGGATGAATCCGAGCGTGAGCGGTGCCGTTCCCCAGCTGGAAGGCTGAGGCTAATGGAAGAGTGACGCACATATTGCACGGTCTTGTGCCAGCCACCGCCGTCAAGGCTGAGTAAAAATTTTAATTTATTTTAATGTAGTTACTGAAGCATTTTAATTCCATCAAAGGAAATAACACAAGACAATCTACAAATATTCATTTGCTACTTCTAAATGAATTTGATTCGGCTGTGCTTGGTTTCTCCTTTTTGGGTTTTACTTTGAGACTTACTTCTCGCTTACAGGCACAAGTATTCAAGGATTGTGAACCTTAAAAATTGCAGTCTAAATTCTGCGTTTCATACATGAATATTTAAACAGAGCAATATACTCTGTTCTTTCTGTAAGGCCCCACTTTTACTCATTAATGCCTGTTCTTTTGAGCAAATAAACCCCATATATATGAGACTTGTATGCATTTTAAAAATGATAGTTCTCTGGGACAAGTTCCAATGTGACAATATTCTGTTTATGAATATTTATAGATCCATCAAAATTGGTGAATACTGAATTTGCTGATAAACATTGTGGAGGTTTTGCTTTTACTTTTCTTCGGAAAGAGACTGAAAAATTGTTTGCAATTTGGGTCAAATTCAGTACATAATTCTGGTCAAAAAGAATCTTTTTATTTTTTAGTTAAAAGAATTTTCAAACTTTCAAACTTTTTGATTGAAAGCAACTTTTGCATGCATAATTTATCCAAATTGCAAAAAAACCCCCCCAAACCTTTTGACAGTATCGAATAACATGAAACAAAACAAAATATTTCATTGGTGCAAAGACTTTAAGTGAACAAAAATTAAATTTGGGAGTCTTTTTTAATGTGAGTTACGTTGCCTGTTGCATGTTAGTAGCAGACTACTGATCAATGTGGTTGCACTGACGTTGTTTCCAGGTTGCAATGAAAGCTTTTCATCCAGATGCATTGGTGTTTTGTTAGAACTGTGCAGAAAACCATCAGGCTGTTGTCTGAATGTGCACACGTATCGCATTGTGTTTAAGAAAATGCTATTGCCTCTTGCACCCGGCTCACGAATGTGGCAGCATTTGTTCTTTCTGTGCTAGAAGTGTGGCAGTGTTCTGGTTTTTCCTCTGTGCACCAGGTGTCCTCACTTGATATATTTTACATTTAAAATGAAATTTTTAATGCTGCATAATTGAAGCCTGTTACTTTTACAGCAGTTGATACCAGATGAGGATTTAGGTTTCTGTGTGCGCAGTGAACCCTGGCTGCCTTTCCCTCTCCTCTCAGCACATACCGAGAAGCATGCTTGTATTTAAATATGGGTGTGAACAGCGCGTGATCTAAACAGCCCAGAAGGAAAGTCCTGTTGCAACACATACGACATTCTGACTCAACCATTGCACAAAGATATTTGCTTGTCTGGTGCGTATTGGGTTTTGACTTGGGAATGAAAACAATGTATCAGGATTTCCCATGGGATGGAAACACAATTTTCCAGTCATCTCTAGCTGTGGATGCCTGATTCAGAAAGTAAAAGATTAGAGAGATCATTTGTATGATGGCGTAAGGGAGAGAATGACAAGAGGTCTACCAAGAAGACAATTTGAGGGAATGCAGAGGCGAGTGATGGAAAATGAGATAGCTTTATGGGCAGGCTACAGGAAGCCTCAAGGCAAAAGTGTGGCCACAGATTTCTGACAGTAACGTCAGAAAACTGCAGTCAAGATATGGCTACTGTAGTGTTGTGGAAACAGGCATACACTCCGAGACCTCGGCTTTATCCCCCAGCTGGTTGGGGGCACAGAAGTGCATTGGTTGTGAACCTTTCTGCTGTGACAGAACCAGCATGAGTACCTACTGCAGTAGGGTGCTCGTCCTTGACACCTGAGCAGAAGAGGCTGGGAGTCTGACTGTGGGAATACGTATGTATGTTGTTCAGTACAGTGTAGTGCAAGTTTGCCATGCCAAATTGGGGTCATTTATATATGATATCTGACCATAGGAAAGTATCAGTGATGTTCTTAGCCAAATCCGTGTTCAAGCAACAGCTGAATGGGTTTACATCCAAATTCTCCACTGAGAACCATATATATTTTGATTGGAAAGCTTTTGGATAGCATGGAGTTCTGCTTTTTTGTGTGACCAGAAAACAATGTGTTGGGATGACAGCACTGTCTCAATCTTACCAACAAACTGCTCCTTTTGCCAAAAAGGAGCTAGCAATTTATAAGATATGGCTTGATAAAAAGTATATATAGTTGTAGAACAGCAAAAGTTACTAGATGCCTCTTTAGTTCACTGCGTCTACAAAAGCGGGAAAGAAACTCACATGTTTTTGACCTCTTGCAATAGGACGGTTGCCCTTTTTGTTCTACTACAGAAGTGGAGTTACCCTTCAAGAAATTAAAAGCATGCAAGAGCTAGGACTCATTTCTTTGTCAAACAGTTGATGAAGTCTAGATCCTGAATACGTGCTGTTACCTTCATTTTTCAGAAAGATTTGTAATGTGTGCATGTTTGCTCTTGCAAAACCTTTTTTTCATCTTCTGCAGGTAAGTCTGTGAAGCGGCAGTAAGAGGTCTGTAGCTATCGTTGTGCTAGCTAGCTGGGCATGAATAGTGAGCAGCTAGAGATGCCTGTAAAATGGTATCGGAGATCCTGGATTTTTAAAACTTGTTTGTAAACAGTAGTGTGTTGGTTTTTTTTTATTATTTTATTTTCAAACCCCTTTTTGCTTTGCTTTACTTCAGTACAAGAATGATACTTGACATGGGGTCTTGTTTAGAACCTCTGTTTTCAAAGGAAACAGAGGTTTTCCTACGTGTTCTCTTTGAAGGGATTTGCACAACAATTTGTGACTACATGCCATTTTCTTTGCCTTCACTTTCTGCAGTGCTGATTCGTTCTGCTAAAGATGGCTCAGACATGGGCAGTTCTGGCTGCACTCCTTTTCTTGCTAATAAATCTGGTTGAAAAGCCAGGTAAGTGAGAAAGATCCAAAACTACATGCAGCACTCTTTGGTACTCTGTATTTCCAACTCACCAGTACAGTGAAACTTCACAGTGCGCCGGGGGAAATCTTGCTTATTGTTTAATGTGAATGCAAAGAGTGATGTCACCTCAGCTGGCAAAATAATCGTGTGCCTTGCAGAGTGGCACAGGATGATATCTGATAGGAATCCAACACAGATCATCTGAAGACCCGTCTCCTGTTCAACTGGGACAATATCAGGAGAGCTATGATTTCTGGTAGAAAAGGGATCGACATATGCCTCGTGACCTACTGCACCAAGTGATCTTGGGTTTTAACCTTGTTACAAGCATATGTTCCACTGCTACCCCTGGTTTTACTTGCATTTTAACCAAGGCGCCTAATTCAACAACACAATATTTTTTTAAAAAAGTAGTTTCCTTTCTCTTAAGGGTGAATCTTGCCCTCCCCATCAGTTTTTCAAAGCCCATATTAAAGTGATAGAAATCTCTTGCCTAAAAAAAGATGGAGGACTTGCAGCTCACCAGCATGCCTCACATACCTGCAACAGTGTCCACAGTGGAAAGGCACCGTTTCCACCGCATTTCCAGACTTCAAAGAGTGACAGCAGGAAGCTGGACCTGGAAATCGAATGCTGCTTATATGTGTCTGCACAGAGCAATGTGTCCCCCAGGCTGCCAGTACAGTAAGGAAGTAGAAAGTTTTAAGTGTGATAAAGCCAAGAGTTTCCTGTGCTTTGACGATGGCTGTAGCATCATTTTTAATGTTTTTTTTTTCTTCTTACGTAGCTCACAACATTGTGAGTGTGGAGGCTGGTCATGAGGCTGCGTTGAGTTGCCCTTACACCTCCAAGGTGTCTTTGCTAATGGTGATGTGAAAAATAAAATGCAGCACTTGCTCCTTGGCCTGTAGAAGCGATCACAATGAGACAAGGAATTGCAGTGAGAGGATGATGTGGAAATATTCACCTGACAGTGACCCCGCTCTTTGTATTTACCCTGTGAACCTTGGTGATGAGGGAAACTACACCTGTGAAATTGCCAGCAGCGCAGGGAATTTTCTTTTTTTCTCTTCTCTGACTGTGATAGGTAAGACACGCCTTGTGATTTTTTTTGTGTGTGTGTTTAGATAAAAATTATTTGATTTGGTGGTAAAAGACAAAATTCGTTTTGGATGCATACCAAAATCGAAAATAAAGAGGTAAGCTGGTCTGGCTATTTGGAGGGGGGGGAAAAAAGGCATGAGGAGTTACGCAATAGGACTTGGCTTTTCTGTGGAGAAATAATCTGGGGGGGTTGTGTTTGTTTTTTTAACTTCTTCTGACTCATGAACAGGAGAGGCTTTAAAATGCACAAATCCAACAGTCTGCATAGTTTCTGAGAGAGTTCTTTGGGCATAACATGGGATTTGAATGTTGTGTGAATGTTCACACAACCAGGAGTATACCCTCTTGGTTAAGTTAATGCAAACAGAAGATATCAAATAAATATTGCTGCTATAAGCTGAGCAAGAGGATGCTGAACCAAAATTCACAATGAGGTCAATGTGTGTTTTGTCTGGGTAAGAGCTGAATAGGAAGGAAGCAAAAGTTTCAGGACACTATTTGGAAATCTTTTACTCTTCCAGAAATACTAAAAGCTGTCTATAAGACTGCATCACTAAAATAAAAATTAAATTAGTCTATTTTCAACATAGGCAGGAACAAAAGAATATTAGAAAACATAAGGAATACATCAAATCATCTTTTTCAGATAGGTAAACTATCTCTAGGTTTCCATAAATTAAAAAAAAAAACCAGGAGAAGATTTTGTGTTCTGGCCATATTAGTTAAGCCTTCTGAATATAACTAAAAATTACGGGAAATGAATTTTGGAACTCTATAATTGCTATTATTGATTTTTGTCACTTGATTTTTTTTTTGTTTGTTTGTTTGTTCTTCCCTGCAGGACGTTGCCTTTCTGATAATGGCTTAGGTATTGTCCGAGCCTTTGCCTGTTTTGTCTCATGCAGAATATGAGTTATTGGACTTTAGGCAGAACAGTTTTGTCCGATTCCTCCTTTATTTCCCTGCTACCAAATTCTTGATTCTACCTACCCAATCTCCTAAATATTTTAGCTGGAGCTTCCGCAAGCTGTGTTTTCTTTGGTATGTGCACCGCTGTACTTAGAAATCTTCACTTAATCCACCCCCTCTGTCATCCCAACTTCTCCTGTTACTCCTGTAGTCATCTTTTGGAAAACATGAGGAAGCAGTACTTTTAGATGCAGCTAGCTAGTTTTGGAGGTATTCACCTTGGACTTTTTGATGTATTTTTTTCCTAAAGATCGTCGGTGCCAATATTCCAAATTATTTTAAAATCTCTTGAATTGGTCATGCAAACTAAAAAATATCACCTATTTTTCAGTTTTTCAGTTGGTGACTTTTATACTGAACTAGGCATAAAGGTTGTGGACTTTTTTGCTTCTTTTGTAGTCCCTCCTACAGTGAATCTGACCTGTGACAAGAGCAGGGTGGCTGCCTGTCAACATCTGTTGGAAAGCCAGCTGCTGACGCCTCCTGCATCCCTGCAAGCAATCACGGCACCGAGGAAGAAGTCCATCACCCCAATGGAACAGTGACCAGAGTGAGCTACATAGGCTGGGTCAACAGCATGCTTCCCACTGCCGCCTGCCTGGTTACGCACCCCGCTACAAACCAGACCTGTCATGTAAATAACATTGTTCTGTAATTGCTCTTCATGATGCTCTTGGGCTTCTTTGTGCTGTTCTATGCAGCTGTTCCTACTGAATGCCAGGGCTCTGCAGATTGCTGAATGGGGTGATAGGCCAAAGTGTTGATAGAGAAATCAATAATTTTGTGTTAGTCAGTTGAAACCAAATGTTTTATGGCATTGTACGGGGAAGCTTTCTGTGCGTGCTTCTTTCTATCCCTCTTCTGTCTTACAAGAGTTCCTCATTCTGCTTGTGGTGGGTTGACCCTGGCTGGACGCCAGGTGCCCACCTAAGCCGCTCTATCGCTCCCCCTCCTCAACAAGATGGGGGGAGAAAAATATGATGAAAGGCTCACAGGTCGAGATACGGACAGGGAGCTTACTTAACAATTACTGTCATGGGCAAAACAGACTCGGCTTGGGGGAATTAGTTTAATTTGTCAATCAAATCAGAGTAGGATAGTGAGAAATAAGAATGAATCTAAAAGCACCTTCCCTCCAGTTCTCCCTTCTTCCTGGGCTCAGCTTCGCTCTCGACTTCTCTACCTCCTCCCTCTGAGTGGAGGATGGGGGTTGTGGTCAGTTCATAACACTTCGTCTCTGCTGCTCATTCCTCCTCACACTCTTCCCCTGCTCCAGCGTGGGGTCCCACCCACGGGAGACAGTCCGTGAAATTCTCCAATGTGAGTCCTTCCCACGGCTGCCAGTTCTTCAGAACTGCTTCAGCGTGTGTCCTTTCCACAGGGTGCAGACCTTCAGGAATGGACTGCTCCAGCGTGGGTCCCCCACGGGGTCATAAGTCCTGCCAGCAAACCTGCTCCAGCGTGGGCTTCTTTCCACGAGGTCACAGGTCCTGCCAGCGCAGGCTTCCCACGGAGTCACAGCCTCCTTCGGGTGCATCCATCTGCTCCAGTGTGGAGTCCTCCACGGGCTGCAGGTGGATATCTGCTCCACCGTAGATGTCCATGGGCTGCAGCGGGACAGCCTGCCTCACCATGGTCTTCACCATGGGCTGCAGGGGAATCTCTGCTCCGGTGCCTGGAGCACCTCCTCCCCTTCCTTCTTCACTGACCCTGGTGTCTGCAGGGCTGTTTCTCTCACATATTCTCACTCCCCTCTCTCTTCCAACTGCTGCTGGTGTTGCGCAGTCTTTTTTTTTCCCCTTCTTAAATATGTTATCACAGAGGACATAGTCTCACTCCTCTCTCTCCTGGCTGCTGTTGCACAGCAGTCTTTTTCCCCTTCTTAAATATGTTATCCCAGAGGCGCTACCACCATCGCTGATGGGCTTGGGCTTGGCCTTTGGCCAGCACGGGTCCGTCTTGGAGCAGGCTGGCACTGGCTCTGTCAGATATGAAGGAAACTTCTGGCATCTTCTTGCGGAAGCCATACTTGCAGGCCCCCCACTACCAAAACCTTGCCACACAAACCAAATACATTGCTTCAGTGACCTTTTTAATCACTGATGACAGAAAAGTTGCTTTCAACAGCCACCATGATACAGCTCGCTAATTTTGTATGTGAAGCTTTGAACCCCTGGAGTTGAATTTTGTCCAGCTTCCCACAGCATTGATGGTCTGGAGAAAGATTCCTTGGAGAATGTCTGTCTGTGACTTTCAGGTGCTCTTTCCCAGGGCCAAAGGTAGTACAGGGTAAAATTCAGGTTCTCAGCAGGCTGTGCTGGACCTATTAGAGGTCTATGCCAGTAGGATTTGTAAGAACAGCTAAACAAGTGCTTATATTGCCAAAATATCTCAGTAGAGGCATGAAGGACAGAATTCAGCATAGACCAGTCATTAATAACAGCATTGTGCAGGGATGGCTAGTCAGTTCTGTTGTTGCAGTGCTAATATCGCTTGAAGAAAGGGAGATGGTGCAGGCAGATGAGTTGAAAATGAAAGTGTGTTTGTACACACAAATGACTGGGTGTGTGAGGCAGTTTCCTATTGCTGGTTGGCACCCAGACATCTCATCGGTGTCTCTCAGCTCACTTGAGCTGTGGGGGTAGAGGATTAGCTTTCTCCTCTGATTAAGGTAGGTAGTAACATCATGTAGTCAGTGGATACTGATGTCTAGCTCTGTAACTAGCTTTCTTTTCTCATCTCTCAGACACTTCCCCCAGGCTTCCCTATCTCCTGATAGGAGGATCTGCAAGTGTTGCTGCTGTCAGTGGTGTGACTTTATGCTTGACTTTCAGGTGCAGAGGTGAGTAATTTGATGAGCCTGAAATGTATGACAATTCCATTGCTGACTATGTGCAGGTACAAGGACAGATACTTTATTGCCAAGAGTGGGGTGGGAGGCAAGGATTGAGGAAAAGCATTGTTCTTGCGGAACAGTCCTAATAAAATAAGGGGTGGAACTTAAAAACAAGTCTGGAGTTTTGTAAGAGCCATAGTTATTATGATATTAATGCATTATATATATGGGAGAGAGTCATCCAGGACGAAAAGGATTCTTTCTGAGAGTAGAGTAGGTTCTGAGTTTTTAGAATTATTTTGATCGTTCTGCATTTACTGACATAAAATTCTATACACAAGAATGACAGTTCACAAACTAGTCTAATGACTAGACACAAAAAACTCCCCTGTTTCCATCAGCAATCCTAAATTTTTCCTTGAGCAAGTGTAAGAATAGGCCAAACATACATACTTCCCTCTGGCACACTCGCAGTTTCTCAGGCTGTGTAGATTTCATTGGCACTGGGTCAGGCTGATACTGAATAATTTGATACTGAGAACTCAGACAATGGTTTGCTACTCTTGGTGTTGAGTAAGATGGCTGTGATGGGGTATGGATGGAGTAGAAGCCCAAGTGGAGGCTTAAAATGGGAGGAAGAGAGAATTGCAGGCTGAAGGCAAGAGTGTTTTCAGGAGAGCAGGCAATGAAGCACTGGGAGATGGCAACACAGAGGTGGGTGAACTGTAAATGGAGGGAACTTGCAGGGAATCAGAGTGCCTGATTTACTCCCCTCCATTGCCTTAGCTCTGCTCTAGCTTTACTGCTTGTCTGGGTTTCTTCTTTGTGCTCAATGTCTTTCAGATTATTCCCCCCGTTTGGGCATATTACATTGCAGATGTGTTTCATGAACCAGGTCTGAATGAATGGGGTGAAAGAGGGTTGGCAAGAGGGGACAATGAGGGGAGGTCTGCACTAGAAGAGCAGAGAAGGCAGGGTGAGGAAAACAAAGACAGGAGAAGAAAACAGAAGGGCAGTTGTCATCGGTGGTGGCAGCACTGACCAGTGCTTGCTGCACTTTGACGGTAGCCTGTCCCTGTCACAGAGTGACGTACTTCTTTGGGGCAGCTGAGGAGAGGAGAAAACATGCTCAGATGGGTTCCCTGGCCCAGCATGTCCCTGCAGAACTGAGGAAAAGTGCATCTAACTGAGTCAATTCAGTAATGTCTCCCAGGATGACCAAAAGTTTCAATGAAGGGAAAAATAAAACAATAGTGCGTTCAAGAACAGGACATAAAAAAAAAAAAAAGAACTTAACCTATAAGTGTAACTGTATTTTGAAGAAAGTCTTTCAACAGCTGAGGGCAGCTAGAGGAGAACTCTAGGCATAACAGCTGTGCACCTTGCCGCATCAAACCGTTTTAATTTCCTGACATCCTACTTTCAGCTTTCCAGTTGCGTAAATTGGCACATGGGTCAGCAGTACCATTTACAGTAAGTGGGCTTTTTTTGTGCGTGCGCTTTGTGTTTTTTGTGTATTCTTCACTAAAACATGTAATTTCATTGCAACGTGTCTGCTCTGACAAAACTCCCACTTATCTCTGTGTGCGCTTGGAGGGGGAATGAGGAATAGTGTATCTGAGAGGGTGTCTATTATTTGGATGGACCTGTCCTGGTTTCTGCTGGGATAGAGTTAATTTTCTTCCTAGTAGCTGGTACAGTGCTGTGTTTTGGATTTAGGATGAGAATAATGTTGATAACGCACGGATGTTTCAGTTGTTGCTAAGCAGTGCTTACACTAGTCAAGGACTTTTCAGCTTCCCATGCTCTACCGACTGAGAAGGCTGGAGGTGCACAAGAAGCTGGGAGGGGGCACAGCCAGGACAGCTGACCCAAACTGGCCACAGGGACATTCCATACCATGTGACGTCATGCTCAGTACATAAACTGGGGGGAGTTGGCTGGGGGGGCCGCTGCTCGGGGACTGGCTGGGCATTGGTCAGCGGGGTGGTGAGCAATTGCATTGTGCATCACATGCTTTGCATATTCTTCTTCTTCCTATTATTATTTTTATTTTATTTCAATTACTAAACTGTTCTTACCTCAAACCATGAGTTTTCTCACTTTCACTCTCCTGATTCTTTCCCCCATCCCACCGGGGGCCAGGGGGGAGAGGTGAGTGAGCGGCTGTGTGATGCTCAGTTGCCGACTGAGGTTGAACCATGACAGGGTCCTATCTTCATGTATATTCAGAGTATCTGAGTAATTGTTTAAGTACTAGATCGAGAGTGGAGTAGTGCATTTCGTGCCTAAGAATACTATAAATTACACTTACAATGCCAGTGGTTAAGCTGAATTTTAAAGCTCCCAAAAGTTAATGTTTTCACATTTCTGCTTCACAGAGTAATCTTAACTCTGATCTTTTGCTTAAGAATGTGTATTGACCTTGACGGCAGAAACCTGCCTGATTAAAGATAGGATAAAAACAGAAAGGCGTTTTACAATGAAGGAAAAGGGTGCACTTCCTTATGCTGTTTAGAGACAAACACAGCTACGAAACTTTTATTTTTTAAGTTGCAGTTCAAACACTCAGAAGCTAGGAAACAGCAGCGATAAATTTGCCACCGCAACTTTTACTTCCTAATTCCAGTGTGTCGTGATACATATTTAACAGCGTGATAAGATGCTGCTCTTTCCTCAGGGCTTCTGCCTCATTTAATGCACACTGAAAGAGCAATTATTTCATATTTTATTTTCTGCTCACAGTTAAATTAATGGCCGTGTGCCTTGTTTGTTGCAAACTAGTCAAACAGTGCTCTGAAGTTAGAATGATTAATTTCCTGATATGCTCTTCTATGGCATTCAGGACAATTTGACTGACGGGAGTGGGAGTTGCAGAGATCAAAGTCAAAAGCTTCCAGTAATTTTAGGTGCCTAAATTGGATTGCCTGTGGCCTACCTGTTTTTTTTTTTTTTCCCCCGAGAAGTTAGCATTGTTCATTATCATCTATTTTGCTGAAAATACCGACATTTCAAAATTAATTTTCAATCCCATTAAGAAAAAAAGAATTCAAAAGGCTGTCCTGTTTGGGCTTTGTGAAGGCAGTTGTTGCATCTCTCTGTCAGTTCAGGTTTTGCCCTCTGTGCCCTACCCCTCTGCTCGCAGAGCTTAGAGAAATAACTTCACAGTTTCGTTGCAAAAGTAATGTTGCCTACCAGGTTTCTTCTGGTCTTGTTTTTTGTTTGGACTCTGTAGGTATATGGTTCCACAAAATTCTACCATGTAATATAATGGTACATGTGGCTTAGACAGGTGTACTCTTCGCTGGGTAAAAAACTGGCTGTATGGCCGGGCCCAGAGAGTTGTGGTGAATGGAGTTCAATCCAGCTGGTGGCCGGTCACGAGCGGTGTTCCCCAGGGCCCAGTTTTGGGGCCGGTCTTGTTCAATATCTTTATCGATGATCTGGACGAGGGGATCGAGTGCACCCTCAGTAAGTTTGCAGACGACACCAAGTTGGGCGGGAGTGTTGATCTGCTGGAGGGTAGGAAGGCTCTGCAGAGGGACCTGGACAGGCTGGATCGATGGGCCCAGGCCAACTGTATGAGATTCAAC
>NW_008794836.1:786379-792542 GCF_000699145.1 Aptenodytes forsteri
GGGTTGATGGTTGGACTCGATGATCTTAGAGGTCTTTTCCAACCTAATGGTTCTATGATTCTATGTTTTTCTTTATATTGCAGACTGAGAACTTCAGGTCCACACTGTCACGTGAGAAAGTAGCTGTGGTCAAACCTCCTGTCTTATCAGAGAGTATCTATCAGAATTACAATCCAAGAATGATATATATGAACTGTTAACAGTGTAGGCACAAGCAGTCTAATACCAGCTCAGCTCCTAATGATACTCAGTTACTTGAACTTGTACTTCAACTAACAAATCTCAGACCTTGCCGCATAGCAGGCCAGCAGAACGCTCAAAACTGCCCCACAAAAGCCTTTGTCTTTCCTGACCTGAGGACAGTGGGGCAGAGCAACCTGTTCTAGTAAATTATTTTTCTCTTTCTCTAAATATCAGTGCAGCTCTTGAAACATTTGAAACTTTTAAAGACCGAGTTGGGGAAATACCTATCTGAATTTTGTTTGAAAATGGGCTCTGAGGTATGTGCTGTCTCTTCTCAAATCAATAATTGACATATTTCTGTGCCAGAGTAACAGACTGCTGGTGAAAATGTAGCACTTTTTTTCCATTTTAGCAACTGGATTCTCTTTGCAATTTTGTGTTGGAAACCAGGAAGTGACACAGGGGACCCCAAAACATAGAAGGTCAAAGAAACACATCCAGCAGAAATAAGAGTGTTTTTTTTTTCTGGGTAGATAGTTACATGTGGCAGATGACAGTCTGGTATTTGTCATCTTCGTTTATTTTTTATTTTTTAATGTTTTTTTTTTCAATTAAACTTTCTGTTTGCATTGATAATGGAAGAAAAAAGCCAATTTGAAATTGTACTTGATATGGAAGTGAGAAATAGCAATAGGCAGTTTTCTAAGATTAATTTTAAAGTAAATGTGCAAATATGCAAATATTTACCTAAATGATTTCTGGGGCTATTTGGGTAAACATTCATTGAGCAGTTTCTTAGAGGCTGAGATCAAAGCATGGTTTTACTGAGAACAGAAGTGTTAAGTTGTGAAAAATGCAGGTGGTGTGCTTGTTTAAAACAAACAACCCCCCCCCGTGGTTTTTTTTTAAAAAAAAACCCCCCCCCCCCCCAACCAAATAATTTATTTCTTCTCATCCTTGTGCCCCCAAGCTGAACCCCCCCCGCCCCCCTTGGGTGGTTAATTTCAGTTTTCATTCATCAGATTTGTCAAACCTTCCAAACATTAATGCAGCAATAAGTATACTCAAATGTATGTTTTGAATGCTCGTCACTGGAGGAAGTCATCTCTGCTCCTTCAATGTTCTTAGGCATAAGGATGTCCCAGTGCCTTTTAATTGCATTTCACTGTATCACTTCTAAATACACATGGGTGGGCACCTACCGATATCAGTCCAGCCTTTCATTTTAGTTAGAAAGGCATGAAAAGCAACTCTCTGCCTTAATGAAAAGTGCTTACAGAAGGTAGTCCATCCGCACCTGGTAACTGAGCGAAGCCGTTCTTGTGGTGTTAAATGTCAATGATGGGTCACTATCTCAGAGCTGTGTACAGCTGCTTCATGTCACCTGTGGGGAAGGAGATGCACCTTTTCATGTATACAGCCTCTGGGAGAAAAAAGTGACAGATAGCTTGGAATTAGTGCAAACAGGTTTTCAGTGATGCTAGCTAGAAAAAGCGTTTTCTAGCTCTAGTAAAATCCACAGCAGTGCCTTAGTCTAAGGAAGCGGTTTCCCAGTTCTGCTGGCCCACGGCTGGCACTGCGTCATGGGCATGATCCAGCACCCTTTTTTGTTCTCCTTGTCAGCCTGGACCTTTAACAGTTACGGTGTTGTCAAGGAGTTGGTTGTGATGGGAAGCCTCTGAAATGGGGGAAAGATCTCTTGTTGCTTAGCCCAGTTGAGTCTAAACCTGGCTTCCTAGGCTGGTGCTGCTCAGTGTGACAAGTGAGCGTGGATCGTTCCTGTGGACAACTTACAGCAATTTGGGTCTGTCTTCTTATTCAGAAGCTGGACCATTGCAGCCAAACCTAAGGATGATATGGCTGTCAAAATGAAGAGAGTTAGGCTGTGGAGCAGCCTGCTTTTGGCAATCATGGTGCATGTGTGTTGTGATTTTTAGGGTGCAAAGCAAGAACTTTTCATAACTCCTTTGCACTAAGTGAAATGTCGAAGAGTAAGATCTAATACAGACAGACAGGGACATGATAGTGCGGGGGGCAAAACCCTCTGGAGAAACATCACTGTGATAATTAACCCTGGCTGAAAAGCATGGTTTCTGGGCTCATGGTTTTATTTTCCACCTTAATTTGTATTTGGTGGAATTGGTCCAGTCACCTGCAACGTGTCAGCATTTCCTAGAAATTCTGAGCAGACTTTGTTTGATGTGCTGAAACAAGGTGCTCTGGCAATGAGATAGGTCCCTTTGTGCTGCAGGTGTTCAGTGAAATGGGCTCTCTGGCAGTTCCACAGCTCTTAACAGCCATATGCACTTATGGTTTGCCTGATTTCTTATTTCTGGGATGGCCCAAGAGCCAGTCCTGCTGCAACCTCTCAGAAAATTAGCTTACAGCATTGTAGCCTAGTCAGGCTTTGATCATCACCTGTTTACTGCCAACAAAAAGCTCGAGTTATCAACCCACAGCTCAGGCAAACCCACATGTTGCAGGCACTAAAAGGCCTCAGCTGCCTAATTGTTGTATCATCTTCCTTCTGCAATAAAATTGGCCCTCACGCTTTTCAAGCTCCTTGTATATGATTAATGAAACTTATTAGTCCAAAGAGAATAATGTGGCTAGTGGGGGGGATTGTAAGAAAGGCTAGGACATGAATAATGCTTCTAGGCAGAGCATAATAATAGAACAATCTCAATTTTCTGCTCATCTTTTGTATGCGTTGTAATACTGGCACAAGTGGTAGGTAGTTTCAGATACAGAGTTTGCTCCTTTTTTAGCTTTTGACCACAGGAGTATGTATTACATCCAAGCTGCCAACAGGTGATAACTATTCTAGTGGGCCTGTCAGCTCTGCTAATAGCATTGTCTTTGACAGAAGGAAGATGGGATTAGCCATGCAATGGGCCGATGTGTATGCTCAGAAAGGAAGCCCTTGGTGCTTGGGATAAGACAGAGAGATCTGCGAGTTGAATGATTTTGTAAGGAAGCAGAGAGAGGAAAATGGGAGAGACTGGAGAAGGGAGTTGACAGAGGAGAGCGATAAGACTGAGAGAGTGAGCATGATGTTGGGTCGTTGCAGCTTAATACTTAATAGTGTGACTAATTGCTTTTTCCATTCACACTGCCTGTCACTGCGTACCTTAACTGCTGATCGTGACTGGTGAAGGACAGGCTTTTGTCATATGGGAAGCTCTACACTCTTCTCTCAGGGTGGAAAACTAGGCACGGGCTTTGATGGTTTCCTCTATGCCTGCCATCACCAGAGAGGGGTGTGTGTCATGCTTCTTGGTCTACGAGCTGCACACCAAAGGGCTAAAAGCCATGAGACACACACCTCAGGGGGGCGAGGGGAAGGAGGGAGAGGCCTGACACTCCTTCCGTGGCTCACCAGGAGTTTAACTCCTCCAGAAAGGCTTGAGCTGGGCTTGTAGCCAGGTCCACCTCTGCCAACTCCCTCGCTCCCAGAAGCAGGGACCAGTGTGCAGCAGTACCCGGCTGCTGGGCCAGTGCAGCGGGGTGGGTGCAGGAGCCCTCCTCGCGCTGCCCGAGAGCTGCCCGCAGGGGCTGGTAGCTGCTAGCTCCTGCCCGAGCCACGTTCTCCTGGGCTGACTGCTGAGAAAGTGCCTGCTTCCCGCCTGGATTTAATTTTGCAGTTGATCTGTTGAGTGTTTTGAGAATGAGAAGAAAATCACTTGAATATTTTCTGTCATGCTGATTTTGTAATGGGATAGGCATCTTGGTGTAATCCTAAGAACAACCCAAATTGTGTATTTTGTCTCTTGTAGGGATTTGGTCTGGAAAATAACCAACTTGAGGATGTTTTTATGAGTATATTTACCATGCTTTTTTCCTTTATTGCAAGAACACTTTTGGTCATCTTATACTGATCTTATTTGCACCGAAAGCAAATTTAAGCAAGGCAAATGTTTTAGACTGCAAACTTCCACATATTCTTCTGTGGCCTTGTAAAAATGGCTAGGAAAATGCTGACTGTTTATTCAATAATCATTGTGAGAGCGCTACTAAAAGATGATGGGTGTTGGAGTGAGCTAGACAAAAAAATAAATAAAATAAATAAAAGGCTGGGAGTGTAAGCCCCTGCTCCAGGGCTGTTGCAACAGCTCTGCCTTGCCACTGCTGTTTCAGACTGACTATTAGTCAAATGCACAGTTGATTGAATGTCACTTGTGCTTTATAGCACTAGATGTGATTATAGATGAAAATGCTCCTGTTTATTGTGTGGACTTTCACTCATAATGTTTATAGGGCACTCTTGGCAATAGTCATGATGTCTGCTTTCTGATTAATCTGTGAAGAATTTATCTTCTGGGAATAGCAGGTGTTGCGATGCTGCTGAACAGTTCTTTATTCTCTGTTCACTGAATATGGAAAAAAAATAGTTGCCAAAAAGTTATGTTTAGAGCCCCATAAATTGGAATGTACCTTCAGATTATGATCAAGATTTGTTTAAAATCCCAATTTTCAACACCAGGATTGAAATGAAGAAGGTAAATAATTTTCCTGCAGACTTTGGAAACGGGGCAAATGTCCTAAGGTAATTTGCCAGCTCAGTGAAAAGCTCGGTATCCTAAGTTTGGCCAAAAAGTTTGTTTAGAGCCCCATAAATTGGAATGTACCTTCAGATTATGATCAAGATTTGTTTAAAATCCCAATTTTCAACACCAGGATTGAAATGAAGAAGGTAAATAATTTTCCTGCAGACTTTGGAAACGGGGCAAATGTCCTAAGGTAATTTGCCAGCTCAGTGAAAAGCTCGGTATCCTAAGTTTGGTATTTCTTGCAGCTGTATTTTTGGTCTAGCCTTCTTGGCATCATTGGTCATAGCTTTTCTTCTCTGATGAGAAAATAATACTTTCCTTCGTTCTCCCCTAATAACTGTAACACCTGTGGAATATTGTCCTGCTGGTTTTGATGTCTTTGTGACTTGGTCTTTCAGCCTTTGTGAAGTCTTTTTTGTTAATATTAACTTGTCCTCAGCTTGTCCACAATCTGAATGCATCTGTCATGTGCTGGAGGGAGTGAAGAGCTCATGATTTAACTAAGTGGGACTTCTGCTAGAGTCCTATCACTTCTTTGTCCTGGAATAGTTTGTGGTTTTGCTCTTAATGGTGCTTCTTTAAGCAGTTACTGACTTTTCTCTTTATTTCTTTAAAGTTTTCTCCCCAGTCCTCTCATGCACTAGTTTTCTCAGTTTATTTATTTTTATCTTCTCTAAGTATTTTATTATCCAGTTCTCTTTCCTTCTCTTTTTGGCATCAAAGACTCAGTTCTCAGTGCATTCTACACTCAGTTGCTTTTGTAGGTGCCAGATCCTCTCAATGAAATTTTTTCTTTAAGATTTTTTTTTTTTTGGGGGGGGGTGAGGGAAACAAAATGTTTCAAAAATTGTGACTTATTTTTGGAATTTCTAGTGCTTTTCACTGAACTTCCCCTTAGAGACATACTCCAGGTCTCCTTGATTTATTTTTTTTTGGCCAATACATAAGAAGAAATTAATCACTTTTGATTATAATTTTGATTATAAACCACTCCTCTGCTTCAGATTCTGCAAATCTAAGCTCACCTACCACATCCAAATGCGTAATATGCAGCATTTTATTTGTCTTTGGGTAACATCTGTCTTGCATTATTATGCAAAAACATCATAGCCAGTTTATTTATGATGACACCAAGCTGAGTGGTGCGGTTGACACGCCTGAGGGATGGGATGCCATCCAGAGGGACCTGCACAAGCTCAAGAAGGGGGCCCATGTGAACCTCATGAGGTTTAACAAGGCCAAGTGCAGGGTCCTGCACAGGCTGGGAGATGAAGGGATTGAGAGCAGCCCTGCAGAGAAGGATTTGGGGGTACTGGTGGAGGAAAAGCTGGACATGAGCCAGCAATGTGCGCTCGCAGCCCAGAAGGCCAATCGTATCCTGGGCTGCATCCAAAGAAGCGTGGCCAGCAGGTCGAGGGAGGCGATTCTGC
>NW_008794836.1:792836-807031 GCF_000699145.1 Aptenodytes forsteri
GGTGGATGCCCCATCCCTGGAAACATTCAAGGTCAGGTTGGACGGGGCTCTGAGCAACCTGATCTAGTTGAAGATGTCCCTGCCCACGACAGGGGGGTTGGACTAGATGACCTTTAGAGGTCTCTTCCAACCCAAACTATTCTGTGTGGTTTGTTTTTTTTTTCCTCCCTAGTTTCCATGCTGCTTTGTACTACTCACAGCAGCAATAGGCATCCAGCACAAAGAAACTAAGCAGGCATTTATCAGTGAGGCTTTTCAGACAATCTTGGTTATCAGTGATTTTACTTAGTTCCAACACAATAACAAAATATCTCTGATACAATGTCATGCTTTCTCTGAATGGGACTATACCTATGTCTGACTCATACATTGTTAATAACGTTGTATATAACCAAACAATTGTGGACTGAGCTCCACCGTAGAAAATAGATGCTATTTTACCTGATTAATAAGCAATAATATTTTCAGAGAAAGAGGAAAATGCTATTACAAACCACAGACTCCCTGTGCATTTGCAAATGTGAAACTTTCTCCCAGAAAAGTAGAAACAAACAGCATAAGGAGGCTTTTTGCTCCACTTCCTCTGGATTCTGGCTCTTGTCATTATCAAGCTATCACTACATCTGCTGCTGGGTTTCCCATGTATTTTCTAGTGATTTTTGACTATATCATCAAATCAATTTGCACGGAGTTTAGCACACAGTACCCAGAGAAGCCTCTTGGACTTCCTTCTTTGGACTGGGGCTAGTCTGAATTGGCCTCTGTTTTGACTCCCGATTCCCGGTCTTTTATTTTTCTGTGAAGGTTTGTGTTGTTCTCTAGCACTGAGCTAGGCTCCCATGCCTTGACAGTATTTAATCTGATGTCTGGTGTATGAACTCTGGAACAGCCGGAGATAAGGAATAATCTCTTGCTGCATGAGAAGGAATGCAATAGATTATTCCTTTCATCGGGATCTCCTTGGGATATCTGACCTGAGTCTCATCGGCTGCAGTCAGTATCTTTGGTGACAAAGGTCTTGAAAAGCCTGAGCAGCTTTCATGGGAGCCTGACTGGTAATTTGCCTCACAGTCAGCAGAGGTTGTACCCAAACCTCTGCATCTTGCTTCTTGTCTTACCCCAGGAAGCTTCTGCAAGAACTTTTCAAGTCTGTTAACTGCTGTATTCCTCCAGGCAAATCTTCCCATCCCTCTATCTTCCCCTTGAAAAAGAAGTGGTACCCAGGCCCTCTCTCAAAGTAAAAGCATCTTGCTTGCAGATAAACCTAAGAATTTAGGGTCTGCCTAGATGGGGCGTATAGTGCTACAGAACAGTCACGGGACTAGCTCAACTTGGAGTGTATCTGCCTGGGTCTTCAAAAGTGGGCTGATCATCCTCCTCCTGAGTTAGCTAGAATTACCAGCCTGCATTGAATCTGGGGATTTGCACTGCATCCTAGGCTGGGAGAGTCATGCTAGCATAGTATCTGTCTTCTCTGAATTTAAGCCAGGTATGTCCGTATGAATGCTGTGCTCCAATACAAATTTGCACTTATTTGTTCTCAGAGGGATTTCGGCTTAGCTTCATGGCGGATTTTGAGTTTCTCCTCTTGTTCCTTGTTTGCATAAGTTTACATTAATGTTATATCAGGAGCTGATATTTTGTAGATTCTTTCTTATGTTTAAATGCTACAAAACCTTCTTCCAAGTAGATCCTACTACCTGCATCTTAGCACAACAAGGAAAACACAAATGTAGAATCTCAAGCAATCACTCTTTGCTTTTCCAGATGATAATTCTGTCAATTACCAAATGATGCTTCAAGAAACACCCAATACTGGAGCAATTTTGGGAACTCAACTACTATTAAAAGTCCAGCAACATGCTGTGCAGAAATAGGTTTATTGTGCAAGACAGAGAGGGACAGCCGATTGCCTATGACAGAGGACATCAGCGTAGGTTCAGGATGGGCAGGAGAGGATGGTTTTGTTCTGCAAAGTTGTGTGTCAACTGATGAGACACAGTAGATTTTTATTGCTGTTGGACCACGTGTGGAATCCTATAGGATGTTGTGGAGTCTCTCTCCACGGAGATAGTCAAAACCAGACTGGAGACAACCCTCAGCAACCTGCACTAGTTGACCCTGCCTTAGCAGGAGGTTGGACTAGATGATCTCAAGAGGTGCCTTCCAACCTCAGCTATTCTGTGACTCTGTGACTAGTGCTAGTGTTTCTAGATCCCAAACTTACTAAGGGTTCATTCCAGCACAGTGTTGCCAGGTCTTAGTGTTGGTGGTTTGGATATGGGAGAATAATATTGTAAAAGACTGTTATGCCTTGCAAGCAAGATTCAGCAACTCGGGAGACATCATCTGAAGGAACAACTCCTCTGGGAAGTAAGTGGCCCTTTGCTTGAACACTTCTGAAGTAAGGACTTTGCTGTTTGCACAGTGGCCCTTTGCTTGAACACTTACTTCTGAAGTAAGGACTTTGCTGTTTGCAAAGTGCTTTGTCTTTGCCTGGTCAGTGTTGCACACAGGTGCATGCTCCTCTGGTGTGTTCCTGGGTTGAATGGGATGCACTGCAGGATAGGATTAGCAATCAGTGTCTGCAGGTTTAGGGTTGTGCAGTACCCTCCCAGTCACAGTCAGTTTTTTTTCTTGTAACTGAGCATTTTTTCCAAGTGTGTTAAGTTGCCACACAGATGCTCCCTGCTTTAGCTGAGTGTGTCTCGGTAATGCCTCAGCTGAGCAGGACTTCCATGTTTTTGAGATCAGAATAGGAGGATACTTGGACTTCAAAAAAATTTACAACTTTTACTTATTACTGAAACTTTTAAAAAGAAACAGATCTTAAACCCAATACACCTTGTCATTCTTTTATGTGGCAAGGTTTTGGTAGCAGGGGGGCTGCAGGGGTGGCTTCTGAGAGAAGAAACCAGGGACTGCCCCATGTTGGACAGAGCCAGTTCCAGCTGGCTCCAAGACAGACCCACCGCTGGCCGAAGCTAAAGCTGAGCCCATCAGTGACGCTGGTGGAGCTTCTGTGATAACATATTAAGTCTGTTTTGGCCGTGACAGTAATTGGTGAGTGATCTCCCTGTCCTTATCTCGACCCAGAAGCTTTTTCATCATATTTTCTCCTCTTGTCCTGCTGAGGAGGGGAAGTGTGAGAGGGTCTGGGTGGGCAGCTGGCGGCCAGCCAAGGTCAACCCACCACACAAGTCTTATTCACTAACAGAGTTATAATAGGAAATAGGATGCTGTAAACATAGACTCTACACTATTAAGGCATTTTATGCTGATGATACATCTCTAGATCTTCTGACTTTAATCTTATCACTGTGTACTGAGCTCTGAAAATTTCATTTCCACTCATTCTGTTCTCAGCTGACAATAAGTACTGCTGAGCAAAAAAAGGTAAGTGCTTTTTGGATTGATTTTTGACTAACTGCTGCCACAGTCCAACAGAGTTTATATGCCATAGTGTAGTGTTTGTATCTAGCTGTGCTTATATTTTGGATATCTATTTGTGCATATGAAAGAGAAACCACGGACAAAACCTCTGAAATCCTTTCTATGTTATATTTATCATCTCTGCAGTATACACCCCCCCTTCTGCGCAAAACAAGCGGCCACATGCAGAACAATGTGCTTAGTGCATAAATGTCTTGCTTGTACTCACTTCATCTCTGGTGTGAGAGAGCGAGTGTTGTGTGGAAGAAAAGATGAGTGAGCCAACTACTGAAAAGCTCTGGCCTGGCTGCTTGCCTTTATCTTCAACGTGCTTGAAATATTCAAATCAGGAAGATTGGATTTGAACAACAGCAGTTAGTGTATTGTTAGGGTTGCCTCCTTAATCAGGCAAGTTAGTGCCTGCAGAGCTATGATACCTTCGTGAGCACTGCCTGCCTCCAGGTCTGATTCTCTACCGGCAGCACTTACTATCACATTCTTTATCATTGTCATTCTTGTGTAATCAACAGTGGTTGCCTATTTCATGGTGCTATATATAGCAAAAATAAAAATGTACACATATATGCCAACATCTTTATGCATATGTACATTTCTCTGTGTGTGTGAGGCTGTGAATATATACAGAAAAAGTTATGTTTTTCCTTAAGAAATTAATTTCTTAATAATGTCACATCAACAGAACATCTCATTATATATAAATGTTGTGAAAGACTTTATTAGACAGATAGACACATGAGGGATAAAATTAAAAGTTGCTGTGGAAACCATAACCTGAAATAAGTCTTTCTTTTGTGCACTTAAAATCCCAGTCTTTGTCTTCTATTAGAATACTGTTTGCATATCATTTCTTTCTTTAGGAAAAAGAATCTGAATTGCTGATACACAAATGGAAATCCCATCTGACTGTGACTGTAATGTGTATCTCAGACTAATCGGAAATTTTATTTCCTTTCTTGTGAGTATTTTAAGCCTCTCTCTTGTCCTGGTATCAGTCTGGTGTAAGGCAGAAAAAATTAATCCCTGGTGGTCATTATTGCCCATCTATGACCAGCTGCAGCAGTTTGTTGGAACTGTTGATATTATTGCCTTCACTGGAGTTTAATTTTGATGTAGGAAACAGCTTGGGCTAGGGTATACAGGAGGGAAGAAGACAGACTAAAGAAGATGCTAAGGCACAGAGGAAATGTTTTGCTAAATACAAAACATTCTTTAGCTCTCGGCTGTAGCTGTCATCATTCCTCTATAGCACATTCTTAGAAAATCACGTTTCAAATATGGCTTGTCAAATGAGCCAAAAGCGACTTGAGCTCTGTATGTACCAACCACTTTGGTACCGAGAGGCTTGATCACATTAAAGCTGGTGTCCATGTTCTACCCTTGAGATTCTTCTGTAGCTGTTATTTTCTGTAGTCATCTGTTGGCAGATGCATTCGCATAGTGTTAGCCTGGGTCAGGAATGTGCTTTTGAAAAGAAACTCCCAATGGTCCGTGCTTACTGTGCTGGGTTCATATCGTCAAGCAGCCTTGGAGCACACAGCGAACACTGCATCTTTTCTGAGGGAGCTAAAGCAGAACATGCACCCCGGGGGCACACCTAATGCTCTCCAGCTGCTAATGGGCGTTCAGTTCACAGGATCCGACTCTGATTAGCCCAAAATAAAATCCCCCCCAACCCATGCTGTGCTCTGTCAAACCACTCCTGCTGAGCTACACAGCTAATGAGATAAACATAGCTTTTGTTAAACAAGCTCTTCCTGCAGTGTGATTTTTTTTTTTTTTAAATCTGTTTTATATGCAAGAAATAACTTGAGCATCAGCTCCAAGAAGGCACTGAAAAATGCCGATTTGCAGTGCTCACGTATTGAAGATCTCTCTTGATGGTTACACAAAGGATGTGCATGGAAAAGATGGGGCCAAATATCGAGTATGCTCCTGTTATGTACCTTTCTGTCTAGGAAAAAAGCATTACAGACTGATTCTTCTGGTGACCTGCTAACTCTGGATTGCTCGGCAAGAAAACATAGAAGCCATGGCTGCATGCAGACATTGCCAGTTAAGTCTCATGTTTTCTTCACAAACGCTGAAATACCACAGAGAATGATGTAATGTCAATCTGTACAATTATTTGCAAATGCATGAGTCCCATTTGACTTATTCAGTAGTTATATATAAAAAAAATAAACTGGCACAGAATTTCTACTGTTATTGCACAACAGCTTGCATTTAAAAAGCCATTGTGCTTAAGTGCAAATTGAGAATTAGCATAGCTGGAAAAAAAAAAAGCAAAAAGCCAAAGGCTTAGAATACACCTACTAGATACAATATCAAGACCAGTCCCAGCTCTGGAGTTCACACTCAGCAAACATTTGATATACAGACACTATCTTATAGGCAGGCAATTTTTTTGCCCTTCCAGTTTTAGTGCCATGGATGTAGAGCTCAGCCCTGGTGGAATTTGACTGAATTTGCTCTGAACCAATATTTGAATGCCTCTGTGCTGCCTTATAATTTGAATAAGGAGTTGGCTGTGAAACAAGCTAGCCCAGACATTGTGAAATCCACCTCTCTCTTAGGAATACAGGAGAAGTGACATCCTGGAGCTGGCTCTGGACTGTCATACTTTGTATGGTATTTTACAGGGTGATTGGTGATTCAGAATTGCAATACTAGACAAGGACATCTTTATTTCAAAGATAAATACTAGGTGATTCTTTACAAATTTCACCTCAATTTTTTTAAGAAGGATTACGGACTGTTTCTCTCTGGTTTGCCTGTGTTAAATGAGCTGTACATTCCTAGTGGATTGGTGTCCACGCCATAGAAAACATCTTCTACATTATCTTTGTGATGGGTCTTTGCAGAGGCAGATAGTGAATGTGTATGGAGGAACCTACTGCATTTCCCTGCCGTGTAGCTAGTGCTAGACTGAGGAAACTCGCCTGTCCTTGTGATCTCAGCAATACGTAGGATGGTTTCTGTCCACAGGGCTCTTGATCAAGCCACTTTTCATGAGCCCCACATTTTTGTGTTGATAAAAATGTTATTTGTTGCAGTGTAACAGCCAATAAATGGAGAGGCAGAAAGTGTTCTCCTTTAGTTTAATTTTTGTATATGTATGCTATCTGCCATCTGAAACATATGAGCAAACAACCCCTGTCCCAGTGTCTCGATAAGAGTGGCAGAAAGTTACCAACCTGAGGTACTATTTCAGCTTTGCTCACTTTGCTTTCATCTCTGACAGGAGCAATCCATCTGTAGCTTAGTGTGTTTTTTGGGCTGCATTTCATACTGTCTGCTTTAGTTGCAGTTTGTGGTTTACAGCGGGTGCTTGGGATTGTGTGTACTAAGTAGGCTAGATCCTCATGGCTGAGCATTCACAAGTAGCTACTTGCCTTTGATCATAAATAATTTATTGCTGAGTTATTTGGGAGGCTATTGCTGCATGGTAAGGAAAAAACCCAACATCCACATTAGGTTATAAAAAATATAAATGAAGCCTAGGAATAATTTAGGTTGGAAAGGACTTCTGGAAGTCATCTGGGCCAAACCCCTGCTCAAAGCAGGGCTCACTCCAATGCTGTATCCTGTCTTGAACAGTGGCCAGCAGCAGAGAAGAGAAAAAACATAGAAAAATACAGCTATCTTGCACTTTGAAAACCTCGCCTAGCTTTTTACAGTCAAGGATGTAGGACTTTGTGAGATGGAGGTTGCATTTGAATCATCTCTTAATAGTCAATGTGCCCTGCATGATGACTCCAATCTCTTAATCCGTTTTTTGGTTTTAATCTCCAAAATAAACTGCAACAATGAGTTCCACTAATTTAATTATGTTCTGTGAAAAAATATTTATGCTGGTGGTTGAAACCCACTTCTTGATAATTTACATATGTCCCTCCTGAAGAAGCTAAAAGTGGCCTGAAATGAAAACAAAGCAATAAAAAGGCAAATAGGGTGGGGTGTTCTCTGCTGTGGCTGTTGTTGTTTTCTTAAAGGAAGGCCCCAGAACAGAGGACAGTAAGTTCAGCTGAGTGAGCAATGGAGGAAATGAAGAGGATTCCAGAGATGTTAAAGATGGGAGGCAGAAGGTGTAGGACACATATACTGGAAGGTTTTTATGTATGAAGTGTCTCCACTACGAGTAGTGGGACAGAAACCCTGTGGACCAGGTGTGCAGGTAGGGGCAGTGTGATAGAATGCCAACGGAGAAGTGATGATACGGTGGTAAAGAGGCTACATGGACCTTCGTTACAGCACCTGGAAGTTAGGTGCTGAGAGGAGGAGGGATTACTGTGGTGGAGCTGAAGTCTTTTTCCCTTGCAAGAAGAAAACAACAAGTAGCAAGAGAAGCAGAAAGAAGTGGCAAAGATGAGCAAAGCAGCTTGCTCCTCAAAAAGAGAGGCAAAAGTCAGAGGACTGTTAGGAGCTCAAGGCTACAAGCGGGAGAACATCAACATGGGGAAGTATTAAATCCTGAAGGAAAAAACAAACCAAAACAAAATTGCAGGCTGGTCAGGCTAGTTGGACAGCCAGGAAACACTGGGTCATTTGGTGAGGTTGTCGATGCCCTCAGTGTTAACAGAGCTGGTGGCAGAGGGCACCCCAGCAGCACTGTGGATCTGTCCCACGGAGGTGTGGGGGATGATGCTGCCCCTTCTGCCTGCCACTCCTTGGCCAGCAAAGGCCCTTGGATGCCTTATCAGGGTCATGAGCGCAGTAGTGCTTAGCCTAACAGTTCAAAAAGACCCTAGCTGTCTTTTACGTGTGCTAGCTGATAAATAATTGCTTTACACTTCACAGTTATGTATATGTTACTCTTTTTGCCTGGCTAAAGCTGCCTATACTGACCCAAAGGAAAGGCTGTAACAACATGTGCCCAGGATGAAGGACAGCAGGGAGAAGACTCCAGAGATTCCCACCTGCCCCCAAAAAGGCACATCTAGGAGCCTGAACAACCTTGGTTGAGCAAAAACTGGTTACGTTGTCACTAGTGGGTGGCAGGATCACGGACTGCAGCCCTGAGGAAGGACCTGGGACAGGGTGCTGAGGTTGAAAAAGATCGTGAAGGTCATAGGAAGGATCAGCAGTGGATTTTGCCCTGTGAAGACAAGCGTCAGTGCCTGGAGTGAATCAAAAATAACTGTGCCAGAATGATACTCAAAGAAGAGTATGGTCAGGTGAGCTTTGGTGAAACACTTTCAGTCCTTGGAAGAAAGTGTGAAAGCCAGAAAAATTATTGCAGATTAGTACAGTCAGCACAAGGATTGTGGTTAGGAGGAAAAGCCATGCAAAGGGGACTTGTCTGAGAATGGATAATGCTGAAGACATAGCTTCCTGAGATCCCACTTAACAAGACTTATGAGAAGAGCTTTAAACTAAGAAATGAGGAAAATGGTCTGGGAGAGTAGTGAAATCCTTACAGCTGTTTTTATAATAAAAGGAGAAGGGGAAAAAAGGAGTAATACTGCTGCCAACTGTAGTCAAGTTGGCAATATCAATAGTCAAATGATTTACATGGCTAGAAAGTATGTGGTCAATAGGAGACAACAGACATGCTTGTGTATTCACACCAGGCAAGCGTATTGCAGGTGATGTGCAGAGCATGAAACTGAATGGGATGCTGACTGCATCGAGGTGGAATAGCAGCAGTGATTATTACATGACAAGGAGCAATCATGTTGGAAATGCACTGTACAGAAATGATAGAAATAGTCTAAAGGCAGTGGAGGCGTAGAATAATATTTTAAAGATGTTAAGAAATTATAAAAAAGAGTGATAATGTGGATAAAGTAGATTAGTTATGATCAAAATCATTCTAGGAAAGGATGTCAGAGAACGCCCTTCTGGGATAGACTGGGGATTTGAATTTGGATATGAACAAAGAGTTATTTAATGTTATTAGAGACAGAAATACTCATGAGATTTGTCTCACAGGAAACTTTAATTTCTCAGCCATCAAGACTGAAAACCATTAGCAATCATAGGCCATGGGTGTGACAATCAAAAGATCTGTTTACCACTTAAAATTTTGTTTCTGTGACTAACATTAACAACTTAAAGGAGATGGTTGTAGGAAAAAACCTTGAGTGAGCAAGTAAGGTTGATTTAGTTGATGTGACCTGAAATGTGGGTCTGTGACTCTTATTCTTAGTTTAAAAAGGGAAAACCATGCACAAGTAGAGGGAACTAAATGGTGAAGAATGGACTAAGCAGCTCAAGATTTCATTTTAAATGAAGCCTGGAATTTCTTTATGTTAAAGATTTAAGCTGTTGGGGACTTCTCTTCTAAAGCAAAGGAAACAATAGCCCCAGCCAGCTCTGGAAATAAGGGCAAATTCTCTTGAAATGGACATTAGGAACACACAGAGGCCCTCCGATGACAGGGAAAAATGGCTACCTGGCAAAGAGACCTGTCTTAAAGATCAAGAAGCTCAGGGACAAAATGGGAATTGCCAGCAGCTCTGCTAAGGTTGGTGTTGCAAAGCACCTTCAAATGCTGAGCAGTGGGCTCTCTTGGGGTGCGCGCAAGGAGAAGAGCTGTGGTGGGAACGGCCCTCAGCTCCGAAGCCCTCATCGCGTCCCCATAGTTTGGGAGAGCCAGGGGACCCTTGGGGCTTGTGTTCGGAGTCATGCACAATCAGTGGTCTGTAAGTAGAAAAAGTGTGTGCGAGGGTAAGAACCACCACAGAGAAACGTTTGGATTTTTTTCTGTAACAAGGGGAACATTTTGGTCCAAGTTTGCTTTCAGCACATAGCGAAGTGGGCCAGGCCAGACACCTCTTTGGCCTGAGACAGCTGTTCAGGGCAGAAGGGGTCAGCACAAACAGTGAAAAGGTTGGAGGAGTAATACCAACAATGTCTTTCAGTGCAAAGTGTTAGGAAATTTTAATTATCAGCCTCATCACTAGCTTGGTGTGTAATGACTGCACATCAGAGGATTCAGCAGGTGCTTGGGCAGAAATGAAAATGAACAAATCTGTCATGACACAAGGCGAACATTCAAGATGACTCCTGTTAATTTTTTGTGCCTGTTCCTTAGGAACGGGGATAAATGCACACACCAAAGAACTCCACCCGCCTAAGACGGATGTACCCCTCCTCAAATCCTGCGGCGACTGTATCTGGATCAGAAAACAGCTGGCTGTGATGATGTGACAACAATCGGCCAGCATGCAGGTGGCCTTGCTTAACCCATGTCTGGAAGATCACATCCCTTCCTTGGGATACCAAGTGGGGTAGTCTGGGGACTGACGTTGAACAGACAGAGTGGAAGTTCGATTCTGGACTTCCACAGAAACACGCTCAACATTTTTCCTCCTGGCTTCATACAAAATTCCCTCCTGTGAGTCATTTTTCACTTTCCAATATCTCTGACCACACAAGCTGACTACAGCGTTGCTCGTTCTCACCGATTACTCATAAAGCCTCTGATTTTTTTGTGTGTTTTGTTTTACCTTAAAATCCCACCTGTTTGAGTCCCCGTTTTTGTGTTTGGTTTACTCTGTGACTATAGAAGAAATCTGATGTTCCTGGGTCTTAAAAGGATTGAAAAGTCAATGGACCTGGACACCACAGCTGCCAGTGGCAAATTAAAAGGATCCCAATTGTACTATTTTCTGAAGCCTTGGCCATGATTTTGAACAGTAGGGGTTAAAAATAATGATACTAGCTAATAATAATAAATACCTATATATCCTTTCAGAAAATCTCTACTCTAGACCCTGCACTTTTACATCAAAGGAGCTCCCTTGCTTGTTTTCTGACTTTAACACTGTACAGACTTTCAAAAATGCTATAATGAAGCCTAAGAAGAGAATAAGATAGTGTCATAGTAAGTGAGGAGGCTTGGGTTTAGTTCTTTGCTGCTGTTTTCTTTTGTGATCTCAGGCAAGTAGTCTCTCTCTCTCTCTCTCTCTCTCTCTCCTTTGATTCTTTATCTCTAACTGAGGACAATCAATAGCACTTTCTTGTTTCTCCTGGAGATGCATTATTTTAATCACTATAAAAGACAATGAAGAGCTCAGACACTACAGTAAGGGGGATTGTGTTAAATACAACAGCTCAACAGAAGTAGAAAAAAACCTCAGAGGCTCCTGATGTTTAAGGCTGGATTGTTTAAATATTTCTATCGATTTGTTGTGCCCTCTGTGAACATGGGAGGTGAGGATATCAATAACATCTGCATCTCAGTGGGTTAAAGATCTGAACCCTGCTGCTGACTCAAATCTTGGTCTTACTAATACAAATGTCTTTTCAGCTGTTGATCTCTGATGTTGTAAAAGGCTGTAGAAAACCTACACACCTGTGAAATAGAAGAGTGGGATGAGCTTGGTTTTCTTGTTTGTTAAAATAGGAAATAATGTACGTGATTAATTGCTCTTGTGCCGCTTGAGATTGTTACAGCTTGGGCCTAGTACTATGTTTAACCAACTTAGTAAAAGAGATGAGTAGATCAGCAAGGAGACTGCACAGTGCATTGATCCCCCATAACTATAAAGGCTGTCCACAAAAGACACTGGCTAATACCTTTGGATTTGATGAACTTCAGGCAGAAGCAGCCTGGAAGGAAGAAATTCCCCAGCTACCTCTGGACAAAACAGCCACCTGACAGAGAAAACTGCTGACTGATAACGCTGTCGTTCAGATAAATGTCTGGTTTATCCCCCGTTTCTTTTTCTTTAATCCCCATTTTCTTGGGGAGCACTCTCTAGTCTTTTGGAGACGTGGTAATATCTTTATTTCTGTACTTCACTGGTTTATGCTTGAAAAAACTCTAGGTTCTCAACTTTGCTCTCTTGGCACACTTGCAAAAGTGCAAATGGAAAAACATGGATTTGTGGGCAGTGACTCTGCAAGTAGGAGCTACATATCAGACTCTGGCTGTCTTGTGGTCTGTGAAGCCTCTCTGGGCAAAGCAATGGGCCACCTGTGAAGAAGTGGGTGGTACCACTGTGAGGGGAGAGAAGATCACGATGACGGGGTTGGAGCAAGGAAATCACCACAATGTGTGGAAAGGTATGAAATGTAATGGTGAGCCAGACTGCCGAACGTGGCTTGAAGCACAACCAAAAGGTAATGAAATGTATGAAAGGAGGAAATAGAAATACATTTCTAAAAGAGCAGGGGAGAAATGGTAGCAGAAATGGCAATCTTTTGCTGGATTAGTAAAGGATTTTTTTGTATGTTTCAGGACCTTAGCAATGCTTTAAATGTATATACAGCCAGACCAGCAAATGCATTGCTGAGGGAAGTCATACTTGTCATGCCTCTTCCTGGCAACAAAGACCAGAGTCATCTGGAGCATATTCATGCTGGCCTGCTCTGCACTGTTTCCGCAGCATGATGCTAAGCAAAGGGCAAGCTGTACTAATTGGTCAGCAGGGGACTTCCTTGCATAAAAAAAGGCCTTCGAAAGGCTCAGAACTGCCCATACCTTAACACAGCTTAATGACAGCAGCCTATATAGGAGGTAGTGCTTGTATTTAAGTGGAGGTGCTATAGGGATACAGGGCTGGCAGCTTCCTTGGCCATGTGCGTGGGCTGGCCTTTCCCTGCCTGCAGTGACCTCAGCCCTGCAGACCTGAGAGCCAGCATGTCCCTGTGAGCCAGCATGTTCCTGCATTGTCCTTCTGCAGTCGCAGGCAGAGGGGACGCCAGCTCAGTTGAACAAAGAGAGACCTGTTGGCAAGGTGCTCTCCCCAGGTGCTGGATTGTGGATTTCACTCCTTCTGGTTGTGCTTCGAGCCATGTTCAGCAATCTGGCTGACCATCAGTCTTCATTTCCTTTTCCAGGGCCTGGGGAAGCTGCTGTCCTTACCTGTTTCAGATCGTTAACTCGCTTCATTTTACCTTAGGGCCTTTGACAGGTTTCTTCTGTAATGTAGAAAACACAGCTCATTTTATATCCTGCAATGCTGATGATATCATTTGAACTTCTTGCCTGTTTCAGCAATGAAACTCCAGGAGATACATTTGAGCAAGGAGACCTCCCGTGCTAGAACGTTTGTCTGGGTATGTCATGTAGTGACAGAAATATGTTGGGATAGGGGAACAAGGGAAGGAGTTTGCTTTGCCTTTGCTGATTATATGGTGAAATGCTGCAGGTAGAAATAGTCCCTGTGGTATTTCTGCATCAGATGAATGTTAAATATTGTGAAGAGTACTATTTGGCAAAAAATCCTACCCACGCTTTCCTGGGCTATTGAATAGGAGGATGTGGTTGGCACCACTTTATGACCATGCTGAATGTAAAGTTGTTGTTTGTACAGCTCCCTAAACAACCTGAAAATGTGAGTTCTCCACTATTTAAAACTAGTCTGTCTTTAGAGTGTCTAAATATTCGTAATTACTCAAGTCCTACTTCCTTTACAGCAATATGTCCCGCAGCAGAAGGGAATGAGATGGGATCATACTGCCACTGTGTATTTCCTTGGAAATGCAGCACAGATAACTCTAACTGGCCTCATGCTTCTTATGAAAGATTTGGAGTAATCTTTGGTTTGACTTTTTTCTTCCCCTTAGAATTCAGAAAACTTGGAAAAGGAAAGAAATTTCCAGGTCTGGTGACTTTTTGTCTGTATGACAGTGAAAGAGAGCATATGGGACAGAAAAAAAAGGAGAAGAGATGTTGACAGAAGCACAGGAGTCAGAAAATCTGTCATAATTTTCCTTTCCACTTTGCAAAGCAGCTCAAGTGGCTCCTGCGCTGCCTATATTTAAAAAAAAAAAAAAAAAAAAAAACAAAC
>NW_008794836.1:807161-810174 GCF_000699145.1 Aptenodytes forsteri
ATGGGCCCCCCCCCTCGCTGCCTATAAAAAAAAAAAAAAAAAAATTCAAGCTGCAAGTGAATTGCATAAACAGCTGGATTCACTTTCCCAGTACAGGAATGGAACTGGACAGCTGACAGGGACCAACTGAAGCACTTGGGTATAAATCAATGATTAGGCAATGCAAGAGAGAAAATTCCTTAGCATGAAAAATGCCAGGGGACTTAGAAAGAGTCCTTTCAGCTCCTGAGTTCTCATCTTGCTCAGAAAAGATCTGCCATTGGTAATTTCTAACTCTGGAAAGGATCGTTTTTCAGCTCCTGAGTTCTCGTCTTGCTCAGAAAAGATCTGCCATCACGTATCCCTTATATTTGGTAATTTCTAACTCTGGAAAGGATCGTTTGTGACATTTCCGCTCTATGTTTGTGTATACATATTTGTGTGGCCTATACGTGTTTCTTTTTCTACTTTTTCCAGGCTCAGTTGAGACTTCAAAGCTTCTCTACTGGGTACCTGCAGTTTGCATTGATACTACATCCAAATCACACCTCGGATGCTCCCAAAGATTTTTCTTTTGATTGTTATAATCCTCTTTTTTCAAGGCTGTCTAGGGGAGCCTCAACCAGGACTTCCTGCAAGTACTTGGCTTTGTCACATGGGAAACTCTTCAGTCTGTTTTTCTCTCCCCTTCCCTAGTGTGATCTTGTGACAGGAACATAGCAAAGACATCTATTAATTTCAACACTTCCTCCTTCCACCTCTATGTTGTTATTGTGGTTTAATGCATTTCTTCTCTTTATTTCCATCCTCGTTCTCCATCTGCCTTCCTCTCTGTTGAGACCAGTCATACAAAGCCGAAAACTGTCATGAGCGCGTTGCTGTCTTGAGTTTCAGGCAGTTAGACAATATTTATTGATGGAGTACACCTCCTGGGCTGTGATCGTACATCCACTCATTCTGCAGTCAGCTCAGAACCGGGTACCCCAGATGCAGCCCAGCAACGAGGGAAGACGAGTGTTCAGACATCTGGGCTGCTGGACTTGCGAATGTGTTTGTCTTACGTGCTGTCCTGGTTTTGGCAGGGATAGAGTTAATTTCCTTCCTAGTAGCTGGTACAGTGCTGTGTGTGGGATTTAGGGTGAGAACAATGTTGATAACACACCCATGTTTTAGTTGTTGCTAGGTAGTGTTTACACCAGTCAAGGACTTTTCAGCTTCCCATGCTCTACCGACGGAGAAGGCTGGAGGTGCACAAGAAGCTGGGAGGGGGCACAGCCAAACTGGCCAAAGGGATATTCCATACCATGTGACATCATGCTCAGCATATAAAGCTGGGGGAAGAAGAAGGAAGGGGGGGACGTTTGGAGTGATGGCGTTTGTCTTCCCAAGTAACCATTAGGGAGTGAGCGAGCGGCTGGGGGGTGCTTAGTTGCCAGCTGAGGTTAAACCACGACACGTGCTCACTGGCCTACGAACCTGGATGATTTGTAACCTGCTGCCCAGCACGCCACCAAATCCAGGGACCCTATGAGTAGAATTTAACAGAAGATATACGAGGACAGTGGACTTAAATTATGTTGAAGTGTGAATAGTTTTTCTTTCCTAGAAAGATATTCCAGTCATTGACCAGTCTATAGTTTCAGAGTGTAATTCTCCACTGCCCTGTGCCTTGCTTTGTCCTTTACACCAGTGCTGTATGAGAGGGGTTACATCTTTTGGGAATGAGGAAGTTTTGGCCACTTTACACAGTACTGTGCAATAGCAAAAGGTGGTGAAGAGCAACTGTGAATGAAACCTCTAGTCTGGTAAACACAAACAAGTCCAAATCAAAAATAGTTATTATAATTAATGTCGTTACTTTACATGGAGAGGTGAGTTGTTATTTCCTACGTGCTTGGTATTGCTCATGACTCCTTAGAATTTAATCCTGAAATAAAACCAATAACGTACCATGAAAGAAACAGCTTCTTTGGAAACCATCCTAGAAACTTTTAACCCACCGCTGAGGCCTGTACTATTAGATGTTATCAGGGGAGCTGATCTCTGGTGATTTGTAATTTTTTTTTCCCTATGTACATTTTCAAACTGTGTAGATGTTTCTGCACACCACTTCAAATGACAGACCTTCCTGACGTTTGCTTGGGAGGTCCCACAAACATTGCTGAACTCTCTAGACTTGTCAACTTTAATTGAAATGCCCTAGAGTCTCGTTCAACTAACAAAATGTTAGAGAGACATAACCTACCTCAATTTTGAAGCAGCAACGAGAGGGAGCAAATGTCATGTCCCCTTCTCCTTCCTAGGAAACCTCCATTGCCACTGGCGGCTGCTTGTCCCAGGAGCCTCCTGCTGCAGAAGTGAGTGTTAACCCAGAGGAAAGCTGTATCGCAACTCTTCCCTTCTGCCACCCACCCAGTCTTCAACCTGCTGCGTGTTCGGTGGCTCCTCTCCTCCTCCTCGGTTATCATCCTAATAATGATCCCTTTTGTTGCCGTGCATGTTCATCAACCTTCGACTGAAACTCTTCCTCGTGCGCGTGTGTCAGTGTGTACCTAGTTGCAGTTAAGTTTCTAAATCACTAGACATTGGTCATCAATGATCAAGCCCTGATGAAGGGGAGTGCAGGTAGGCAGATGGGGTCCGAGAACCTTGTCGGGAAGGGGAGGGATCCCAGGCTGATGCTTTCCCAACTTTTCGGGCCCTTCATGCTGCCAGACGCGAACCCCCACCCAAGGGTGCACCCACCCAGCCATGGCCATGGGGGATGCCTGCAGAGCTGTGCTAGGTGACTGCCTGGCAATGCTGGGGACAACTGGGAGCGGGGTTTTCAGCCAGACGGGCGGCACTGCCGGAGGAGCTGACCCTGCGGGCAGGCCGGGGGGGGGATGTGGGAGTTAAAGCTGCTCAAGCCAGGCCGGGTAGGCTGCCAAGCTTGCGAGGGGGGACCCCCGGTGGGGGGGCGCGGCCCCTGGCTGCCCGTGGGGAAGGGCGGTGTCAGGGAAGCGCTCTGGCCCTCCGGGGCACGGCGGGGCCG
>NW_008794836.1:810328-824055 GCF_000699145.1 Aptenodytes forsteri
CTTCCCCCTGTCCCGGCTCGCCCAGGCGTGCCCCGCTGCCGGGACGGGGGCTCCGGTTCCTGGCGAGCGGGCGTGACCCAGATCCTGACAGTGCAGCAGGTCTCCTTCGGCACGAATGGCCTGGGACGGCTAGAACAATTTTAAAATTGCCTTGTTTCTCCTACGTATTTCCAGAACCCCGTTTGTATACTACATGATTTCTCGCCTTCAGATACACTAATTTTTATTTTCAGAGCCCGCTTAATAAATGCAACCGAGCCTGAACTTTGCAGCCGCTCAGACCTGCCTGAGCCAAGGCACCTCTTGAGCAGAGGGGTGAGCTGCCACCCTGCTTGTCTGTTTTGGGCTCTGGTTTCCCCGGGTGCGCAGGAGGGTGTCTGCAAGGAGGACATGGCTTTGCGCTTGCTCCCGCATGGACGCTGCAGCTGCCCATACCCGGCGGAGCGGGGGCTCGGGCTGCCGGCTGCACCCTTCACGAAGCGCCCGGTGGCTGAGGCAAAGCTGCTCTGCCCCTTGAGAGCTACCCACCGAACAGGGGCCGAATCAGCCCTCGGTGAAAGCCTGCTCTGCTGCTCTGTGTTTTCTCCTTCTCTCTGACACTTCTTTCATCTGTGCCGTGTTTCCTTGTCTGCACATTGATCTGTAACGCATCTCTCCTCCTTTGGTTTTCCTTGTGCAGCGAAGGATGAGAGAAGGCAGAACACGTTATCATTTCACAGCCTTCCTCGTTCCCCTGAAGGATCTTTAAATGAGCTCTTTTGTCCGGTAACACAAAATAAGTCAAACCTTCTACTGCAATAACTCTTACCCTTCATTAACGGTGTGCATCGTGTTGTGGGTAAGAACAGTCAGAACGTGGGGTGGGGTGAGTAGAAGGGAAGGCTTAGAGAAGCGTTACTTGATTTATTTTCTGTTGAATCTAGATTGCTTAATTTTATTTCATTTTTTTCCTGTCTTGTTTGCAGGTTTAGAGCTTGGAAGGTATTTCAGTTGCTTTTTGTTATTCTTCTCCAGTCAAAGAAAAAAGAGAAGCGACAGAGTAAATTGGTTATGAAGTGCTTTAACACCATGTTCAGTGAGCTGGAGACACAGGCGAAGGCCAGGCTGGCAGGGGCTGGAGAAGGGGAGACTGGCATACACCAGGGTATTTAACAAGGAGAGGCAGGAAACGTGGTAGTGGTTTGACTTTGTGTAACTTCTATTTGTGGACCATAAAGCAAGCTGAGCATATATCCCTGGCCATGTCTAAAGCGAGGGACAAGTCTCCATTCAGCACTCTTCCAGTGCTCAAGGTGGCTTTTGAGAGGGGGAGAGGGCAGAGTTGAAATGCAGATAAGATTTTAAAAGATGTGCTCTGATACTACTCAAATTTTTTCTCTGCTGTTTGTAGCCTTTAAAATCTCAGTACTTACAATTCCCCAGTCTCACTGGCTGTGCGTGCCTGCTGCTGACCAGTATTGTCACACTAGTCTTTGAGAAGGATCCAGCGTGCTCAGATATAGAGTGCTGTACTGACCCTGTGTGGGGTGGAGGTGGGCAAAACAACCTCCTCTCCCTCTCTGTGCTCAGCTCCTGGGAGATGCCACGCAGCTTCAAAGTGAACTGGCACTTTGGTTAGTCAGATCTGAGCTGTGGTGAGTTCAAGCAAGTTTATTCCAGAGCTGCCTGGCTCTATAAGGACAAAACTGCTCAGTCTTTGTCTCTCCCTGTTCTCCTCCTCCTTCCCCTTTTCTGATTTGCTTTGCTCCACAGCTCTCGTTTTCTTCCCTCAGACTGTAGTATGTGATTCCTCATGCAGTTCAACAAAGGGATGCTCAAAATCCTGCACCTGGGGAGGGACAACCCCATGCACTAGTATATGCTGGGGGCTGACAAGCTGGAAAGCAGTTTGGCAAAAAAGGACCTGGGGGCATCCTTGTGGACAGAAAGCTGAACGTGAGCCAACAAAAATGTGCACTTGCGGCAAAGAAGGCCAATGGTGTCCTGGGCTGCATTAGGAGGAGTGTTGCCAGCAGGTCGAGGGAGGTGATGCTTCCCCTCTGCTCAGCACTGGTGAGGCCACACCTGGAGTGCTGGGTATAGTTCTGGGCTCTTCAGTACAAGAGAGACACGGACATACCGGGGAGAGTCCAGTGAAGGGCCACTAAGATGATGAAGGGACCAGAGCATCTCTCCTTTAAGGAATGGCTGAGAGAGCTGGGACTGTTCAGCCTAGAGAAGAGAAGGCTCAGGGAAAACTTACCAACGTATAAAACACCTGAAAGGAAGGTGCAGAGAAGATGGAGCTGGGCTCTTTTCAGTGGGGCCTAGTGACAGGACAAGAAGCCATGGGCCTGAAACACAGGAGGCTCCATCTGAATGTAAGGAACACTTTCTTACTGTGAGGGTGACTGAGCACTGGCACAGGTTGCGCAGAGGGGTGGTGGAGTCTCTGTTCTTGGAGATATTAAAAAGCCATTTGGACTTGGTCCTGGGCAGCCTGCTGTAGGTGGCCCTGCTTGAGGAGGGGGGTGTTGGATGAGATGACCTCCAGAGGTCCCTTCCAACCTCAACCATTTTGTGATTCTGTGATTCTTGCACTAGCTTTGAAAACACCCTTCTCTTGTTTTGTATACAGAATGGCACCCCAGGACCTCACCCAGGTTGAGGTGCTGGGTGCCGACTTCCCTCGGCTTCTGGTTTTCTACCTGTAAAAGGGAGATAAGACCTCCTACCTGCCTCAGGTAATTACTTAATTCATATTTCTTCCACACTTTGAAAACAAGATGGGAGAAATACTTGTCAAAATGCAAAAGACCATCAATGAGTGAGGTTAGAAACAGTCCAATGGTAATATAACTTATATTTATGTGTGTCATAACCTTTATTAAGGTCATGCTTACCTGTTATAGACATATCTTGCTTGGAAACCTGTTTTGGGTTCAAAATGACTGCAGTTTACTTGTTGTCAAAGTGGATGTGGAATAAAAATCCACAACCTGAAAACCCTTAACTTGCATTTTTATCATCTTAAATTCCAATATTTTTGCATTTACCCAAGCTGAATGTTGACCTCAGTCTTCAGAGCTGAACTTTATGATGATAGGGCATGCAACCCCTGTACTGACCAGCACAGAGCTGATGAGGTAGTTCAATGCTGTCTTGCTAAACATGCCAGAAGGACTGAAAGAGCCCAGCTCAGTTAGGATAGACAATAAGCTGCAGGAACTGATTAAGGGACGGTTAACATCTGGTTGAACTCCCCTTGCCGGGGAAGATGGGCCAGATGCTGGATTGCTCTTTGTTTTGTTACTAGTTAGTACTGACTAAGCTTGCTGCTGGTGGCATTCTCCTTGAAGAGATCGCTTTTTGCATCTGGTTGGGGAGCAGTGCTGGCCTGTGTTGAGCCCACCTGGTCATGAGTCAGTTCTGGCTGTCTCCTAGCTATCTCCAAAATAATAGATGGATGTGAAAGATTTGGACTATTTTTGCTGTGGATAAAGACACAGCTTTGCTCCTGCTGGTTAGTGGTCTGTGTTTGTGGAGCAACTATCTTCTAGCGACTGCCAGACTAGAAACGACTGGTATGCAAACTGGCTGATTTCTTATTTCATGGCTGTGGACTATTTTATGCAGCTTTGTACTATGAAATATGGGAAACCAGGCTTAGCCAAAAGTGAGTTGCTTAGCAGACGCTTGCTGTCATACAAATTAACCACAGCTTTTGCATCTTGGAGTGCTGCCAGCAGAGAGCTAGCTATTGCATTAAATGTCTACTACCAGTCATGATCTAAACGGAGAGCAAGAGGATTGATCGCTCTTCTAGCATTATCTTAGCAGTTAGTGCTTTTTGTGGCGTTAAACATGTTTTTCGTCTTTAAACCCAAACCATAAAACACTGCTCTGAGTTTCAAATCAATGAGTGTACGGGAAGAACGGGAAAAGGTTTAATTTAGTGAGAGAAAGTATCATGCATGTATAGGAACTATCTTGCTTTAAAGTGGAAAGGGAGGCTAATTTTGTTAGTGCTGCCCATCTTGAATGTAAACCTTCAAAACTATAGTTTAAATAAACATATGCCTTAAAGACTGGATACAATTGATTTGAGCTACTAGTCGATAAAAAGTAACAGCATTCAATAAGCATCTTCTTTGACTTTACTGTGCCTCAACCAAGATTTTTAATACATAATTGTACTAATGTAGTTTGACTAATGAAACACAGTACTTTTTCCTTGCCTAAAAATACTTCCCTCTGAAATTCTCCTGAGTTGCACAGTTCTTACTTAAAAAGTAACTCATTTGAACATGAAGTAAAAAACTGGAATTTAGGAAACTCATACTTTAGTAAGTCCCTGAGGATATAAGGTTGCTTTCAGTCATTGGTGTCTGTTATGAGTGAGGGATTTGACACCAGAAAGGCTGTTTTGAATTCGGTTGATAACCTTGACCATTCACGCCAATGCTGATGACTTCTGTTTTCTCCTCTGTAATCTTTCTTCTTAGCAAAGCTCGGTATCATCAAGGCTTTCATTTCTTGAGTTACTAAATTAGAAACACTAGATCAAAGAAATGTTTATGTTTCTTGTAGAGGTTTAGCCTTCCCGATTGAGGATTAAAATAGGAAAATTTGACCCAGGCTCCCCAAATGACAAATGAAAAATCCTGGGAAAAAAAAATCTGTTTAATTCGTTTCTGGATTTTGCAGGGGAGGAGATATCAACATCTTGCTGGTAATTTTTAGCAGTTCTGCTATTGGTAGTACTGTCCTTGTAGTGCAGCAGCACTTTTTGGAGGAGGAATACGAGAGCCACCAGCAGATGCCATTTACTGCTCGGGTGTTGGAGTCCTTGTGAGTGCCTGCCGTGACCAGTAGACTGCTGACCCATTGGCTCTCCGTCTGAGAACAGCTGCCCATGCTCTGGTGCAGCTCTTGTTTTTAGATGAGACACACTGTTAGGTTTATGCTTAATCCTTACGGGGTGCTACAAGGGTTTCCTCATGCTTTTCTTGCAGCATTTGCTCTTTGGTGTGTAGAGTTCAGAAAAGCCCTTCCTTCCAATGGCTACAGCAGTGATTTTCTGTTTCCCTTCTGCAAGGGAATCTGAAATGCAAAGGCCAAAGAGTAATGTGTACTTGCCTAGAAACAATGTGCTGAGTTTGTAACTACTGGAGAAAATTGGCACATAGTTATTTCCGTGTAACTCCCTAGCACCAAGAACAATTAGGCACCAGCTGAAGACAGTGACTGCCAAAAGCACATTTGGATGAAGTGGGTGTTTCTGGGTGGTACAGTCATGCGTTAACAAGTGTGACTGCATCACTAAAACAGAAGTATACTTGTATCCCCAAGCCCTTTGTAGGGATATGCTATCCTCAAGAGGAAAGGACACCAATAAAGCATCTGGCAGGGAGGAAAGGCAAAGAAAAGAGTACAGGATAATGAAGTGTATTTAACTGCTTGCTGTTAGCAAAAAACATCCACCTGAACTGGATATAGTGTGCACAGCTGCTTCAGGAATCATTCTCTGTGAAAGCTGAAGTGGGAGCGGGTCAGCTGCTCCAAATCCAGTTCTCTGGGTGTTAGAAGAAATCTAAACTGATGGGCGGATGGGTGGGCAGCAAACAGCAAGAGGGAGGGCAGCTGCAGCAGGGATAGGGATCCAGGAAGCTTTGTGCAAACCCTAGAGGAGATGTAAACCCTTTCCCTGCAATACACACACAGAGTCTTCTGATAGAGATAGGAAACCGGACATATTTTTTTCTATTTGCCGAGACTGAACTCCCACAGGGCACAGAGCTACTTGCAAAAAATCTTAGCTCCAGTGCATAAAATCTTGCTCCCTCTTGCTCCTTGAATCCAGTGCTAAGCTCTGGTGGATGCCTGTGTACTTCACGGGGAGTGGAAAGCAGCATCCCACAGAAATCTTAACCTTTATGCATTTTGAAAGAGGAACTCAAGTTTTTTCTTAACACATCATATGCATGGATAAATACTAAAGATGAAATGACTGTGTGGGGTTGTGTGATAAATTGTTCGGCACAGTGGATTCTGTTGGAGAACGAGTGATGAGTTGCAGTCAGACACCAAGAAATGATGGTCCACAAGCCGCAAGTGCTTTTAATAGGATAACTACCCGCTCGTTTGCTTAGATTTCTTGTAGTTGCATCTTCCACCCCTGGAGTGTTGAAGGGTAAGCAGATACAGCTCAGTGAAAACAATACAAAAGAAACCACTCTGCATCTTGAGAAATGTTTAGCAGCTTAATTAGATTCAGAGTATAATACTGTTAACATTGCATAAATGACAGCTATTTTCTGTTTATCTACATATCGTTCCATTCTTTGAGCTTTATCCATTATAATTTAAATATGAGTATTTTAAGTATCTTTTCTCCTCAAAAGCAGCCCCTATTTTTTCTTCCAATTTGGTTCCACAAGGTATTGTCAAACTTCTTACATGTAAGTGGATAAACAGTATACTCTACCCTCCAGCAGTCATAAAGGGAGAAGCAGGGGCAGAGGAAGTCCTGCCCCTACGTATACAACGTTATGACTCAGTACTCAGGAAATGTGGGAAACAGACGTCTTCAATCTTAAATGTTTCAGTGTGGGTTTTCTTTGCTGCCTTCTGCTAATCCTTTTAGAAAGCTGAATTCCACGGCTCTTTCTGGAGACAGTAGAGCACAGCTGATGTTTAAAGCAGTTTTTTTTCTTTCAGCATAATACAGCCATTGCCGAGGTCACGGGGGCTGCAGAGGCTGTGCTCTGACTGCAATGGTAGTGAAGTGCGCTAGTTTGCACTGAGCATGAGCCAAATTCCATTCTGTCGCATCCTAGTATCTTCAAAATTTAGCTGTGCTACTGCTGTGCTAGAGCTACACGGCATGACAAGTGAGCTTTCCATCAGATTCCTGGCTGGGTTAAAATCAACAGTAAAGCAAATGCACTGTTTCTAGTACTTCTGAATATTATCTCATTTGGACCTTGATGTGAAAGCAGAATACAGTAAGTTGCAAGTGACAGAAAAAAATTACTTCAATATCTCAGGTTTCAAACCTTGTCATCTTGCAAGAAACACCTCTGACAGCTGTTGTGTCAGCTGGTAGCTAGTGGGCAAAATACAAAAATTATTAAACTCCAGAGTTTGTAATACAGGGGAGGGAGAGGGGCAGAGAGAAACGACAGTGATGGCTTCTTTCTGGGTTTTCTTGTCTGATGCAAACCACTGAAAGCCTCTTGGAAGAACAGCTGTAAAGACCGGTGATACCTTTCCCAAACTAAGGGTGTGCATAGTGGCCTCATATCTCAGCTTCTTTGTGATGTCCCTAAGCTGCTGGCCCACGTGCCAAACCAGAGCACCTTTGCAGGAGACTGCTGCTGCTGCTGACAGCGGGGTTTTTAGTTCCTGTAAGGAGCCTCAAGTCCCTATTCCTGCTAGACAGCACTGAATGGCTGGCAATGAACGCAAAGCCAGGGTCTTAGTGACACAGCCTGAATCTGTTTGCCCTGAAAAGTGCACAACCCATCCCCTGGTTCAGGTGTGGCTCTTAGTGACTCATCTGCACTCAGGGGTAAATGCCCACTGCTCTGTTAGTACCTTTAGCTGCTGGCAAACTTGCACTGCTGGTTTTGGGGCAAGGGCTGTTCTTGCACTCATTAGCGCTGTAGCTTGGCATCTAGAGCATGTAACTCAAGATTGGCCAAGGTGCCATCTTTGAGGTCTTAGAAGGCAGCCTATAAAGGGATTTGTTCATTGTGGTTATCTCTGACTGACCCAGCTGGCCAGGCCTGGCTGGAGTGCCTACAAGGTCCTTTTAGCTCTGCTGGGACTGGGGACATGGACTAGATGCTCTGGGGGAAGGAGCGGTTTAGATGTGCCAGCCAGTGAGCATCCCACGGGATCCCCTTCCAGGTGTGCACTGCATACTGAGGTCGTTCCCCCTGCTCTTACTGGAGAAGATGTTGCATGGCCTTTTCCAGAGACCCATGCTGCCAGAACTGTGGTTGGTCTCTGCTTTCTCACATGCTTGGACAGGGGGTGCACAGCCCTAGCGCTTAAGGCAGTCGAGAAAAGGCTTGGCGATTGGAGGGCTGAACATGCTGAGCCAGAGCTGCCAGCCCGAGTTCTTCATTAGGTGGCCCTCAACCAAACCTCACTAAACCACCCACCAACAGCAATGCTCCGGGGGCCCTGGCACAAACTGTGTGGCTGGGTTTGGTGCTGAAAGTCACAGGGGCCGTGCCTGGCCAGGTGTGTAAGGTAGGGATGAGGGCATGAAGAAAGGAGCGTCTCATGCTTCTCTCCCTTCTGACATCTCCATAAGGAGGACCAGCTGCTCTTTATGAGCTTAACTCTCCCTAGTCCCTGCTGAAATGATGTCTCAGGGCATGAGGCACTATGTGTACCCAGCTCACCGGAGGTGCCCCAACTGGCTGTGTCCCTTGGGGCTATGCCCACATCTGTTGTGGGTGTGCAATGGCAGAGGGCTCACAACACTGGCTTGCTGTGAAACTGGTAACCCATGAGAGCACCTTGCCTGCTGCTGGGGTGCTGCAAGGGCATAACACAGGGAAGTCCTTCATCTACGGGAGAAGGCAGGGCTGCAGCTGCACTCTGCTAATCAACATAGGATGATGCTACATATGTTTAAAGCTACTACCCTTCTCTGGGGATGGCTTGGCTCTGCTGCAGGCCTGTGCCAAACTAATAAAATAATGTCTTAATTCCAAGGTGTATTTTCTATCTTCTTATTTGCGATTAGGGTTTAAAACCTGTGTGTTGTTTTACTTAAAACTTTATTGATGACTGAGGGTTACTTTTCTTTTTTTAAATTTTGTTTCTTTGTCTACTTCAAGTATGTGCTTCCTTAATATTTAAGGTAATACCTTATGCTTCAAGCTAGGCAGCTGTGCAAATCCCGACTGGATCAGAGCCACAATATGCTACCTCTTTTTCCAGAGCAAAGCTGATCCCAGATGATCCATCTCTTTAAAATTTGGGCAATTTATGCTCCCAGTACTACTGATACAAAAAAGTCATAATGTAAATGCAGAGTCTTGGTGCTTTTCCTCAAATACAATGAATGTCATCTCAGTTATATAAATCTATACAGGTTAAAAAAGCAATGAGTATGTTCTCCTTGTATGAACAAAAGCTCTTAAAGATATTGCCTACACCGCACAAGCTTCTGGAAGGCTTTCTTGAAATCTTCATTAAAGATTGTGTAGATTAGAGGGTTAATAAGGGAATTTATATATCCCAGCCATGCTAGGAAATTAGACATGTCTTCTGAGATGTGACATCTTTCACAGGTATTAACTACTACTTCTTTTACAAAAAAAGGGAGCCAGCAGATCACAAATGCCCCCAAGATCAGACCCAGCGTAGTTGCTGCCTTTCGCTCCCTCGTGCTAGAAATTCTCTGTTTTTTCCAGGACTTCTCGTGCTTAGATTCAGACCTGGGGCTTCGTAGGGTGATATTGATTTTATCGCAGTCCACCAGGGGATCTGATGTCTTCTCCGCTGTGCTGGGCATTGAAGCCAATTTGGTGCTTCTTTCACCTGCATCCAAAAGGACTTGTCCATTTACCTCCTCCCTTACAATCCGGCTGACACTTCTTCTGTGAAATGTCTTTGCTGCCTTATATATCTTGTAATAAAGGATCAGAATCAAGGCCAGTGGGATATAGAAGGCGCCAAATGTAGAGTAAATGGTGAAAACAATGTGGTCGTGTTTGATGATGCATTCGTCATCTCTGCTGGTCGTCTGGTGCCGCCAAAACAAAGGCGGCATGGAGATAAAAATGGATATGATCCATACCACTGCAATCATGATGCCAGCATGCTTAGGTGTCCTTTTCCTTGCATATTCCACAGCATCCGTGATTGCTCTGTACCGGTCCAAAGCAATGGCAGAGAGATGCAAGATGGAACATGTGCAGCACGTAATGTCCACGCTCAGCCAAATGTCACATACCACTTGCCCCATGATCCAGGTCTCCTTTACAATGTAGACAATGCTGAAGGGCATCACTAGGACTGCCACAAGGAAATCTGTCACTGCAAGAGAGCAGATTAAATAGTTGGCGGGGTGGTGGAGCTTTCTCGTCACAATTATTGCAGTCATCACGAGAGAATTGATGGCCGTTGTCATTAGTGCAAGCGCAGATAGGGTAATGGAAATGAGAATCTTGGATGTCACCCATTTGAATAGTTCTTCTGATGTACCGTTTTGTTCAGTTGAGTTTATTAAATCCATGTTCCCTTTTAAAGGTGATCTTTACTAGTAGCAGTTACCTGTTGGAAAAGTAAAAACATTCAGAAAGTGCATCCTCAGCCTCCAGGAAGTCTTGGTTTTTATCATCTTAAAAGGCTATGGGCCCCAAACTTACAAGAACTTCAGACTTATCATTAGAAATGATTCTGTCTCCAGACAGATTTTCCTGGCTAGCACTATGTGGGATGCTCTGCCTCCAGAATAGGGGCCTTCTCTTTCTCCTTGGTCATGCTGTTGGGAAGGGCGTGTTTGCATGGCAGGGGAGAGGAGCGTGCCGTGGTGCCCGAGATGACCCTGCCCTGTGGGGTGCTGCACATTGCTGCACGGGGGAACCAGTCTTGTTCCTCGAACAGGGCAGTTGCATCAGTGCGGCCCCTGCGGTGCAGAGTCAGCCCTCCTGCTAAATGCGTACTCTGAATGGATTGTAGTGGAGTCTTGAAACTGGTTAAACATGGACAATCTCATCCTAAAGTAAGTACTAATACTGCTCTTAGGCTAGCACTGTCTACTCCACTAAGCAATGTAATGACTGTTGAAAACTTTAATCCACAGGAAGCAGGCATAATGCTTCTTTTCTCTATATAAACTCCTTTTTCCCCATCAGTATGTGAGTCCTTGTTTATAGATAAGCATGGGCTTTCTAAACTGGGGCATAGTTTTCAAAAGAAAACAAATGTGAAACATTGCTGTACAAACAGGAGAAGAAACAGTTGCGTGTTGAAAGTTTCATTTTAGAGCTTCCTCTTACGCAGCTCTAAAATGAAACAGCTGAATATATTTTAAAGTTTCAAATGGTTGACTTGTTGTCTAACTGAGATATTATACATAGATTAGAGTCTTGAGAACATCATTACTTTTCCTCAGGTTCTGCTATTCTGTGGTTGCTGCCGCCGAAGAAAACTGCAGAAAACTTGGATGCTAGTTGTTCTGCTAATGACTCTCTCTACAGAAACAGTATAACTCCTCTTATGGCTCTGCAGGAAGCAAAAAGCAGGGAAATACTGATGAAATAAATTCTCGGTTATGTTCTGAGGACGTGCACCCTACTTTCTTATCAAGAAGAGTTTCTGAGCACTCTATGAACTGCAGCTGAAGTATGAGTTTCCAGCTTTTTAGACTAGAGCTTGTAACTCACAGTTAAGAGGATCAGATTTCATCCTCTTGCAAGTTTTGACATGCAATTTCATGTGTGTGCAAGATCTACCAGGTGAAGTGGGGTTTTCTCTGATAACTTTTGGAGTGTAGTGAGTGGGTTGCGCTTGTGTTGCATTGGATGCCACACGTAGGGAAATATGTAAAATAAGTGAATAATTTTTCTTAGGAAAAATGGGTCTCATTAACATAACTAAAGCTTTTTGGTATTATGCTGGAGTGGCTTAAAAAGAATCTCATATACTATATATAACCTTGGACCCAGCTCACTAATTTGATTTGATATTCTAATCTGGGCAATGCTTAATATACTATTGACCTACTCAAAAAGGTTTTTAGCATGGCTTCACCAACATTTAATTGTATGGTGGAACAAGGAAAGGAAATGTATTTTACGTGGTGATACTTACAAACGCTGAGCAGAATCTTGTCCTGTACAAGAGCTGATTACAGCATGCATGTGCTCTCTTTCTCTCTGTGTTCCTCTCTCTGAACTTGAAATATACTTCACATGCATAAAAATAGATCTTTCATCATGTCAGTGTCACCTTAAAACCTTCTGAATCCACAGTAATTGCTAGTTTGCAGATATTTTTTGTCTATAGCTAGCTGCCTTCCAGAGAAGGAATAGGCACATATAGTATTTTCTGGTGAATGTTCAACCTCTGCTAAATAAATCTTCATTTTTGAGCTTGTATAAATACATGGAAAAAAAAAAGTTTATTTGGAAAAACTAAGACTTCTGTTGATATCCAGCAGTTGATCATTTTTAGAACAGTTACCCATTATGGTTAATTACCTTATAAATTTCTAACTCCTTGGATATTAGTCCTTAATTGCAAGCAAGCAAAAAGCAATTTAGAGATAATGAAAGCTGATTAATAGCTTTTGAAAGATTATTCAGTTTGAGACCGTGGAGTAAGGAAAATAGTATGGGTGGGTTCGCACAACTGGTGTGTAGGAATAAGTAAGTTTCCTTAGTGCTGCAGTGATTTGGAGGCTCTTTATAAGAAGCACAGTGACACAGATGTGCTTACTTGCCATGTGCACTGATTATGCTTCTCTGTGTGGTTTTAAGATTATCAGCTGGTACACTCAGATTTCATTCAGGCTGCTAGCATGGAAACACAGCAGTATTGAAGACTACCGCACAGAGTTTTTATTGTACTACTGTTAGATAGATAATTGTGCTGGGGTCTCCTGTTCGTGGGGCATCATAACCTGTTCTTTAATGGTACCCATCTGGACACACCGCCCTCCTGTTCCTATGTGGAGTTAAGACGCTCTGCTGTTGCCCTCACGGCCCCGGCAGCAGGTGTCCAGGGTGGTCCCTGCGGGCTGCTGTGCAGACCAAAGAGTGTGGCTCCTTCCAAGGGAGACAGCAGTATGGTGACAAGATCTGCCCTCCAAGGTGGCGGCTCCCTTTGAGGTTACAGAGCCATTCAGCGGGCTGTGCTGCTTGGGACTGCCAAAGTTTGGTGGCTTTCCTGTTCAAGTGGGATGGGGATCCTCTGCTTAACTGTGGCAGGAATTTGCACAAGGTTATTGGGTGATCATTAGCTAAAAAGATTGTTTTATAAATATGTGGAGTTGAAACACTGGCAACATTTAAGGACTGCCGCTTCTCTCTCTTTTGATCACTTCCAGGATGAACTAATTCTGGATTTTCTCTTGCTAAGTTGAACTCAGTTCAATCAGTGGCCATCACTGGCTTCTGTTCTCAGCAAGCAACTGAATCACTTTTAGGAGTACGAAGGATGATCCTGTAAACAGTGCACTGGATTAGGATGCAGGAGAGCTGGCTTCTCTGGGGGGAGAAGAGTGGCTGGAAAGCTGCCTGGCAGAAAAGGACCTGGTGGGGGTGTTGGTCAACAGCTGGCTGAATATGAGCTGGCAGTGTGCCCAGGCGGCCAAGAAGGCTGATAGCATCCTGACTTGTATCAGAAATAGTGTGGCCAGCAGGAGCAGGGAACTGATCATCCCCCTGTACTTGGCACCAGTGAGGCCACACCTCGAATACTGCATTCAGTTTTGGGCCCCTCACTACGAGAAGGACATTGAGGTGCTGGAGCGTGTCCAGAGAAGGGCAACGAGGCTGGTGAGGGGTCTGGAGAACAAGTCTTCTGAGGAGCGGCTGAGGGAACTGGGGTTGTTTAGCCTGGAGAAAAGGAGGCTGAGGGGAGACCTCATCGCTCTCTACAACTACCTGAAAGGAGGTTGTAGCGAGGTGGGTGTCGGTCTCTTCTCCCAAGTAACAAGCGATAGGACGAGAGGAAATGGCCTCAAGTTGCGCCAGGGGAGGTTTAGATTGGACGTG
>NW_008794836.1:824078-847859 GCF_000699145.1 Aptenodytes forsteri
GGAAGTGGTTGAGTCCCCCACCCCTGGGGTATTTAAAAGACGTGTAGATGTGGCGCTTAGGGACATGGTTTAGTGGTGGACTTGGCAGTGTTAGGTTAATGGTTGGACTTGATCTTAAAGGTCTTTTCCAACCTAAACGTTTCTGTGTTTCTATGATTCTATGATTCTGCCCCTCTGCTGTAGGCTTTCCTTGCCAATTTTTGAGCAAATTCATTAAAGTGCTTCAGTTCATTCTCTGTAAAATAACTACAGGAGTACTTCCCTGCTACCCTACTTTACATATTTGTATTGCTTTCTCTTAGTAGCATGAATTATCTCTTGTATGCATTTAGTGCAGGGAAGATCTAATCTCGGGTGATACCCCCAGGTGCTGTGGGCATACTGGCATAGCTACACACTGTACTTTCAGCTCGGACATTGCTGTTATCCCCATGTGAGTCTACCGAGCTCTTGCCTCACAGAGCAGGCACAGTCCCCCTGCCCTGTGGTGCAGGCACCTCCATATGGCCACATACCTGACACAAAACTTCAAAAGGAAGCATGGAAGACTTGGAGCCCTTTTCTCTGAGTAGTGAATTTACTTTGGTGAATGAAAACAAGCTTGCAGCCAACTGAACTGAAGAGAAATCTGTATTTCAACAATTATAGAATGGGTTCAGCAGTGACATGTAACTACTTTCAAAGAAATTCTTACAGTCCAGATGTTTTTAAGGCTACTTTTGTGGAACTGGCAACTCAGTGCCCTTCTTGAAGGGCTAAGCTCAATCTGTTAGCTTATCACTAATATTTCTTATTCCATGGAAGTTGCTCTTGCTGCAGTTGGAAGCGTTGTCTTTTATTATTATGTTTTCAATATACAGCTGTTGTTGGAAAACTTTTGAAAGACTTGAAGCTTCAATTCTGTGTATTGCATTACATTGTCTTAAGATTGGTGAAAATGATGTCTTGTGCTTTATCTTCATTATAGATCTTAACACAGTAAATTAATCTATAACTGCTATTAAAATGCAAATATGGTATTCCAGTTGACCCATTAAAATGTTAGCCTTTGATTGCTGAACAATAGCCCTGTAAACAAAGGAAGCTGCTGTTCACCTATAGACAGCGTGTCTGTTATCTTGGATACATGAACATTATTATTTTTTCAGGAATTAGTCACTTCTACAAATCTTTTTTCCTTCCCTCCCAGATATGGCATGTTAAGGTGACCAGAATGTAAGTACTTCCTTGTCTGTAAAAGCACATATATCATCCTACTGATCTTGTTTAGAAGGCATGGGGGAAAGCGTCTGTGCAGCCTTATCACAAAAGTAAACATTGAATTTGTCTAGTGACCACTCAAAGGAAAGGGAATATTGTTGGTGCTCCTCAGTTTTGCAGGAGCATGTGTATATGTTATTAAGCCCATAACCACCCATTTATGTCTATTTACAGAAGAGTAATAAAATTGCTCTTGTTCGATAGCATTAGTCCGTCCTTCCAGGTTTGGAAAACAGCACTCCTCTGCGTTTGAGTCAACCTGGAAAATAATATGAAACACCAGTTGCTGGAGAAATGTGGCTGGGAATGCCTTTGGGAAAGGCATTGTGAGCCTACTCTTTGGAATCCCAAATTTAGACTGAACTGTTAGAAGTTTACAGCTCTTGATTTTTGGTCCTGGTTTGTTTTATATTACTTTAAGCACTGGCAGTGAGAAAACTTGCTGATTAGAGTTTACGTACTGCTTTTGAATACAAGTTTTCTGAATGTAGTGGGGGGGTGTTTGCTTGCTTTTTTCCATGGGGGTTCCTTAGCAAAATGTGTCTTTAATTTAGAAACAGCAACAGTACTCAGAAAGCAAAATGAGCAACTGATTGAACGAAGGGCATTTAAATTGCTGCAGACAGCAATAACAGCCTTTGTGCATTAAGTAAACACAAAGTTGTGCCAGTGGCAGAGGCAGATCCTGCCCATCTCTCTCACTCAAACAGGCTTCAGCTGGCTTTGAAATGATGAAGTGTTTCACCTGCTAGCAGGATCCCTTGCCCTATTGGCCAAACTGATTTGTAAGGCAGTTAGAAAGGCCCAGCTTGCTTGTTTCAGTGGAAACTGATCTTACAAACTTCTTTTCCTGATGAAGGGAAGACTCTATGCTTGTTTCCAGCTATCCTGATTTTATCACCTGTTCCTGTATAGGCTAACCAGACACTTGCTGGAGGTAAGACTAAAATAACCGTAGAAGGATAAAGTAGTTGTGAGTACCAGCCTTGCTTGGGAGCTAAAATTGCTTCTGAAACCAATATTTATGAGCTTGTAAAAATCCTTCCTGATGTGACTGTGTGCCTTTAGATACCAACCGTGTGATGTACTAATGATAACTAGCTTAGTAATGATCCATTGTATTAAGTATGAGTACAGGGAAATAATACTCTTTTTGGATTAAACAAATCTGTTTAAAGAGGGTAAACTTCTATTGGGTCTGATAGGGCATGTGTACTTTGTTGAGCCTGAACCCTAGAATCCCAACAGGTGAGGAAGAGGAGAGGAGTATTTTCACTTGATTCTTAGTGCCCTGTCCTTAAATTCTTTCTTCCTAATAATTCTTTCTAAGGCTCCTAAAGCCACAGTGCATCCCCTGGGACAAAGTAAGGGTGACTGACAGGTTTATAAGAGGAGTTACTTGCCAGCTGGAGGCAGCTGCTACAAACCTGCCATTCCTGGAATGTGAAGTAGACGTCTATCAGCAGTTTGAAGCGCGAAGCAGAAATCACAAGGTTGCCAGCTTTTCTTACCCAATCTTCATTTCTGCATGCTTAAAACTTCACACACGCCCCGCTCCGCTGTTATATCCAGTTCTTCATCTCTCACAAATATTCATATGTGCATGCTGAAGTAGTGCTTTGGATTCCCTGTTTTGGGTGGTACTGTCTCAGTCCACTGGACTTGAGCACACTCTAAACATGAAATGTATGGGTAAGCTGGAGCAGTAACTCAAAAGCTGTTGAGGTTTTGCTGCTTGAGTCTCAGTTAACTGGAGTTATTTGTCATTTCCACTTGTAGAAAGTCATAACAGACCCATTTCTAGAAACACAGACCACAAATAACTACAAAATCACAGATAAATCTATTGAACTAATATAAACTAAAGATAATGCAGAATTTTGCCTCCCAAGCACCCAAGAAGCATGGATAAATAGACAGGCTTTGCAGCATGCCCTGAATATCAGTATAACACACGAAGGAGACAAATCTGAGAGTCCTGGAGAATACGTGCCTCCAGCTTAGAGATGTACAAATCTATTTATTGCCTGCGCACAGGTGCTCTGATTTCATACAGAATGGCAAAGACAAGCTCATTTCTGTGCCTTGAATGCAAGGCACAGAAGTTGTGTAGTAAACCTGCATTTGATGCTTTTCTTAGCCATGTTTCCAGTCTAAGAGTCCCTGTGTTGGCAAAATGATGCTCTGCAGTTATTTTGTGTCAGACACAACAAAGATGATGCTTGCTTTAATTTTCTGGATGACTTTTTAAATTCAGCCAGCAGAAATAATCCCAAATGGCTAAAATGACAAAGTCTGACAGACTTAGCCCTGAAAGTTACCACCCCGTATGTCTGCTCTGTCGTGTTTTTGCTCCTGGAGCAAAAGCAACAGGAGGGAGGTAGTGCTTCCACTGAAGCAGCTGAGATGCAAAGTCTGAGGGCTCGCTCAAGCTGCCAGGGAAGGTGAACTTGCCCCGGGGCCACTGGATGCTGACAAGAGAGATGCAAGCACTGACTCCATCAGGACCAGAACGAAGGCAGTAATCTCTGGCAAGGGGGCAGAGTGGAGCACTGAAATAGATCCTGCCCTCACCTCCCTGGTGTAATTAACTCACCTTCATGTTTCCTACTGAGGCTGTATAAATTGCAGCATGCTGGCTATGAGTCCTTTGACACATCTGCCTCCAGAAGGTTTTGGTCCTTGCTTCATTACTTCATGAGCATTACCAAATGCTCTGTGTTTTCCAGTCTGCAAAATACCAGACTCTTCAAGCCCAAACGTGACAACCTCGTGTAACAGGGATTCTCGCACCTCTGTCACAGGAGGGCAAGTCTTCGCCTCCTGCATTTCAAAGGTGTCACTTTAGTTCCTACGGAGGTACCACCTGAGCTAGCTTTAAACTCGGCCAGGTAACCATGAGCAGAGTGCTCAGCAAAAACCTGCCTGGGAAACGTGGTTGCTACATAGGTGGGGTTAGTCTGTGATGCACTCCTTGGTGCCTCTTCCATGTTCTCTACTCGCATCTGTTGGACTGCAACGTAGTCCTATGCTGCTTGTCAAACCTGCCTGGAGGATACCTCCCCTGCTTATTGTAATCATAACTGTAGCAACTGCTGCATTTGCTTATATGCAAGAATGATGTCCAGAAAATAAGTATGCATTCCTTGCTGTTTCTAGTGTTGAAGTTGAGGGTTTGGTGTTTTTTTTTTGTCTCCTTTTGGAAAATTAGGTGTTTTTTTTTTTTTGTCTCCTTTTGGAAAATTAGTCACTTATCTGTGTTTGCTCTTTATTTCATGTCCCTCTGCCATCTGTTTTAATCTAGCTGAGGGGGATGGGAGGAGGCAAGCCAGCTTCTCAAGCAGCCCTCTGGGAGGGGGGAGGGAGAAGCAGCAAGCATGGCATGGTCCACAGGATGACAGGCTTGCTTATATAAAACTAACATGCCTCCCAAATGCAGCTTCAGTTGTTGGGTAACTGGACAGTGAACCTGTTATGAATGTGATCATTTTGGCTGGAGAAAGGGAAAATTGCAGACCCATATTCATAATTCTCCAGAGGACATAGCAGTGATTTCCCCCCCCCATAATTCATTAGATGAAAGGATTCAGTTTCCTCTCTTATTTGAGGCTGATCTGAATCCCTAGTCCAGAGCTCTCAGGATGGTGGTCTGGATAGTTGCCTTTTATATTGTATATGGTGTGGAAGAGCCCCAGAGGACCAGGTCCTGGACAGTAGTGCCTGTGGGAGCTGCTTCCTGCCATCTCTTCTGCTGCTGATGTTCTGAGCTGTGTCAATAAATATCTGTGAGAAATGAAGTAGTGTCTGGGCACCCGAGCCTCCTGTGTGAGCTCTACACTGAGCAAAATGGTACCTTCATGATGGCAAGTATTCTATATGGACAAAGTCCCATGTAACCATGTGGTCAATACCCTGTCCTTAGGTGCACATGTCCCCTTGGATGGGTGGTTGGGATCTGAACTTGGACCCTCCATATTATGAGTGGGCCATTCACTTCCTATCCCCACTCTCTAGCCACCTACCCTTAGTTTAGTTTGATCTAACAGCCTGAAATGTTCCGTTCAACCAAAAATTTTCTGTATTAGGAAAAGATATTTTAAAAATATGTTCTTAGTTCTGTTGAGGGAAAAGCAAAGGTTTTTTTCATTTTGTTTTTGTTTCAAGTTTTCCTTTGGATTGGCAGTGAATCAAAGAAGTGACTATTCACCAATCTATATAATTTGTACAACTAGTTTCATACTGTGCAGGAGGGGCTTTCTTTCATGATTATCAACTAAATTTGTACAGCGAGGTGAAAATGCAGAATGGCTTTGCTTGTGTTTCAAAACACTGCCTTGCAGATAAGGGCTTGAAACCTGTAGGAATCACAAAGCAGCGTTGGAGCAAGGAGGCTGAGAGGTAGTTTTACTTCCTTTGAATAGTAATAAAATGCAGCCTTGTTTCTCCCACTTCCCACTCATCCTTATGCTTCGGGGCCATGTGTTCTTTGCCAGCCCTCTGAAAACACATGTGTACACAGTTGTAAGTCTCAAACCTTTTTCACCGATACACATACCTCTGAAACTCTTACAAGGAGGAGTTAAACTGGAAAACACTTCCTCCCTCCTCCCCCCTGCCATTGATAGGCATTTTGGTGGAATAGCTCCTGTTTTACCTGACTTCTAAGACAATGTGGGCACCTTTTGTCTTAGTTCTTCGGGAGTTTTATCAAATGTGTTTTTTTTATTATATAAGAACTGTGAAAGCTTTTATTCAACTGGAAGAAACTACCCTGTTTACTCCTGGACAGTAACAAAACAATCAATATTTTAAATATGTGTCTGGAAAAGATCTCTGTTTCAATCTACAATATAAGAAAACCTATTCAATCTACAATATAAGAAAACCTAATTTTCAAACTATCACCTGGGCCAACAGTAGGATATTTCTTTTTCTGCTGTGTGCTCACCAGGACGGCTTTGAGGGAGAACTGGTCTTGGAAGAGGAGTGGAGGTGATGTGTCAGTGTGCTCCTCCTCTGCAGCAGGGGTTCTGTGTGACACAAGAACAGTACAAGTCTGTGGTTAATCACTTACAACTTGGAGAGATGGCAAAAATCACAGAATCTGCAATCTCATCTCTGCCTAGTTCTTGAAGACTGATGCTTTTTTACAAAGGCTATTTTACTGCATCTTCCCAGTGTCTTTCCTTGTACTTCTTTTCACCATGTCGTTTGTCTTTATTCTAGCGCTCATCTGATAATCTCATAGATCGAAGGTCTTTCCCTAGGTCTTGTTATCCATATGTGATGAAATAGGCCTATCAGATAGTAAACTCTACATTGGGTTTGCACTGAACAGCAGTTCTCTAATACTTTCTTTATCAGGACTAACTGAGACAATTCAGGCTGTTTCCTCTGACTGATGCACACGTAGTCCCAGCCAAGAAGTATTTTAAGTAAAGCAAACAAAACAGTCCTTAAAGTTGGTGGGTTTGGAAGTGGAAGGAAAATTAAGAGGCTTAGCTTTTTAGTGGAAGTAGAAGTCAAAATGTTTTTTTTGCAGCCTGCCTGGGAAAGACAGAGGAGAAAGGATCTACATGCTGCCAGAAACCCAGGCAGAATTTGTTGAAAGCTTTCTCAAAGTGATGCATCCGTAGGAAATGATTTTGTTGTGGAGGAATGTTTGTTTTTTCCTTCAGACAATGCTTTTCCATCAGAGAGTGCCAGGCTGCCTTGCCCTGATGACTTCCACCAGTGAACAACGGCAGCTCTAGGGAGAGACCTGTAAAAGGTGTGAGGAAGGGAAGGGCGAGTGCAAACTCCTGCTGTTTGCCTGGGCGGCAAAGGGACCTGGGCCCTGCTCTGTGCAGAGTACTGCCACCACCCACGGAGGAGGACATGCCATGGGGGAATGGCACAACAGACCCTGTCCTGTCTGAAATGCTGGCAAACTGTGGGCCCCCAGGGAGCAGCGAGTGTGGGTTGTGGAGGGTGGCCTTTTTAAGGTCTGTAATGTGCAGTCTTTCTTGAAACTGCTATGCAAAAGCCTAGCATGGAAAAAGTGAACTTTGAGAGCACAGGTGGAGCTCTGAACAGGCAGGTGGGAGGCTGGGGAAATCTTACTGAGTGGATCTGAGATACTTGTATAGGAAGGTCCTGTATTGGAGCTGTCAGATAAAATCTCAACCTGGGAACCTGCCCAGGAATTTTCATTTTAGAAGCAGTAACTAAACTGTCCTCAGGTCAGGCTGGCTTAGATCACTGTGATTGGACTAACTCATAGTGGACTCGAAACCATACCATGTGGTACTGTGTCAACCTGTAGAGATCCGAGCTATTAGCCTCCTTCATAGGTAAACAGAGACTCCTGTTGGTAGAGTTCGCATAGTGAAGAGGCAGAGAGGTGTAATTATACAGTTGAGACTGGTGCTTCCTAACTTGCACTGCAATGTTTTTTAGATGTTTCTACTAAGATTGATTTATTCACCAGTGTGAACACTTAGGTTGGGGGCTGCCTTTTTCCAAAATCCAGATTCTGTGCTTTCAAACTTAGGTCTGTACTAAAAAGGACATGACTTGTGTTGTACTCTGCATGGAGTGCCACAGTAATACATGGAGTGCTGGTAATACAAAACATAGAGCCATTCTTGTACGTGCTTTCTGCTGTGTGGAGGCAGAGCATTAGTGTGGACAGGTAACTGTTGGTCAGACTCTCTGTGAGCACCACAGGAGACTTTTGTCTGGGGAGTGTATCTTTCAAAGGGAGGGGGTACCAGATACCTAGGAAGTCCTTATTTGCTGCTTTCACATATGCTTTTCCAGTTGTGTGGTGGTGTGGTGGTTTTTTTTTTTAATTTATTTAAGGATTTAAATCCTAGCACTGACACAACTGAATGTTTTAGCCAGAAGAGTTTAGTTCACTCAGTGAACTGGCGTAATGGCAAAAAAAGCATTTGTTCCAGGCCTGTATAAACCATCTACGTCTGAGATCTGGGATGCAGCTATGCTAGCAAAACTTCTCTAGTGCAGATGAGTTTCAAGATACTCTGCAGCTCTTGAGCATGCCTTTCTCTCAACTTCAGTTTATTATTGCATTACAACATGATCCCCTTTAAAAGTACCAGTGTTTAGAAAAATAAGTCCCAGGACAGCCTGCATAAAATCAAAAGTGTAGCTAGGAGAGCTATGAAGATAGGGGAGCTGGTGAGAGTGCATCAGATGGGAAAGCTGGGGGGACAACTTGAGGAAGTGGAATGCATGGGGAGGATGGGTGCTGGAGTATACCCCTCGTAGTACATGTATGTGTATAGATACCACGCTGCTGCTGAATCACATTGAATGTATGCAAGAACAGTAATTTCTTTGAAGAACCAAGAAATGGAATGTCCGTGCAGCACAGTGGAAGTCTGCATTTGGGATTTCTGAGCTGTCTGAGCAAGCTGGCATGTTTACTTGGCTCCATGTGGGGTAGCCGTGGTGAGGACGGGAGGGAGGCGAGCTGGAGCAGACGCCACTGTGCCCAGAATGGCAGCTGGTCTGGAAATGACTTATGTGTGGTCAGGACAGGGATCTCGGCACTGTGTTTTGGCAGGGAACGACTGTCTCCGTGGTCAGCTGGCATCACAGCTTGCTGAATAATTCCTAGAGGCCTTTGGCCTTGGGTATATTTTTAGTGGTACAACACTTCCAAGAAAGCTCATAGCAGTGGGACAGCGTTAAAATGTGTCCAAACACAGAAACAGGGATTTATCTTCCCTAGGAAGCTTCCTGGATCTGTCAGGTCTTGTGTTGCAGACGCTGTGATTACTAAATAAGGTCTTAAGCTCTCCGACACTTTGTGAACTCATTTTCATTTCTGATAGGAAAATAACAGACTGTCACACACAACTTTTCCTTTGCATAATTCTGAGGTAGTTGTGACACTTGACATACAGCACAGATGACTGTGAATGGTTTCTTAAAATTTAAGCAGATGATTCAGAATTAATTGTTGTCCCAGGAATTCAGTATAGACAGCAATAGTCTAACAAGATTATCCAGCTTCAGTTGATCCCCCAAATTTCTCATTGATAAAGCAGCTAAAGAACCTTAAATGGTAAGCCTAAGAAACTATTTCCAAACAAAATTTCAAGGATTTTTTTTACTGTTGGGTTCCCCACCCCCCCCTTGAGTATCTGTTGATACTGGCTTTCTAAGATCCTTAAAACATAACTTTGCAATTATGAAAGCCTTCAGCACTGTAGAGAAGTTTAGATACTACTTTATGCTAGGGATGCTTGTAGACAGCACTTCAGCTCTTTGTTTCCTAAGAAAATAGTATGCAGTTTCAGAAGAGGGCTGAACAAAGCTATCTTTTAGATTTAGATTATCTTTTAGATTTAGATTATAATACTAACACAAAGAAACAATAATTCTAGCAGCTGTTTTGTCTTTAAGTTGTATGCTGAGAAAATGAAATTTGTCTTTTTATATAAGAACATTTCTTTGTAATCTTGGTGTATACTTGCAATATTTCAAAACATTTCACAAGGACTGTTTAAAAAAAGGTGTTTGACAGTACTTGCATGTGACAACATGTAATATTAATTTGGTGGTGAAGAGAAGCATTAAACTGACTGTATCTAATTGCCCAAATCAGCAGAAGGCACATCAGTACTTGGAACTGCTTTAGGAGAGTTCAAAAACCTCCAGTGTATTCTCAGCAATTGTAGGCTGTCTATGGCCCCTGTAGTTTCCAAGGGAGATAAAGATTATAAGATGTGTTTTCACATAATAACATGGTAAAAAGCAGGAGTAAAGGACAGAGGCAAATGGTTAGTGTACTGATCTTCAGAGACTGCAAGAGGCCTGGAAAAATCAAAGGTGAGCCATTGCTTCTGTGTGATCTGGCTTGTTTGTTATTTATGGGAGCAGCATTGTGCTTAGTGCTGTTGGAAACGCTGAATTCCTTTCCCTGGATTGCTTACAGCCCAACTCTTATATTGGGAAGTTGGAGGATTTAACTATGGAATATAGCATGACAAACTATTTTCCTACCAGGAGACTGGAAAAGACCAACTTAAAACTTTGAAGGTCTCTGTAAAATGCCTTTTCAGTTTTACCCTTTGAAGCTGCTGAAATTTATGGGAAAAGGCTTTTAACATTCTAACAGCAATATACTGTTGACAAGTAATGAGAAATATAGTATAGAGCCTCACATTGTATGCCCTCATGTAGGTACAGATGTATATATTGCATTGTATTTTTTGCCCATCATTTGTATGTTTTCTATTTTAAGAAGTCATTATTGAAAACTACGTTTCCTAAGTGTTCAAAATGAGTCTTTGCTCTTTGAAGCTGAAGAATATTTTAATGTTAACCCTTCTGGAAAGGATCAATTAACAGATTCAGGCAAGTCTCCACATTTGTGTAGTCCCTTGTTTCTTTTTCTGATTTCAATTTTTCCCATTTTTAGCCACTAAATGATGACACTGCATTCTGGGATTCTTTTACCTCTTTGTTTCTTGATTCACAATCTTTAGGATGTAGCTAGGTCATATATATCAAACATTCCCCCTCATAGTCCCAAGATTCAGAGGCTTTCTTTAAAAGATACAGATCTAGCTACAGATAGTTTTATATCTATTTATAATATATAGTACAGAAAGAGGGTGCTTCCTCTAATCAGTTGACCTGAGTATCTACGGCTTCAAATAAAACTCACAAGCCTGAGGAGAAATAGCCAAATCGCTAGCTGATGACACTAATTTTATATGGCCCATCCAGCTCTATTACAGTACCTTTGTGGTACGTTTGTGATATGTAATATGTAGCACAGCAAATCCTAAAAAAGACTACAGGGCTAAATCCACTGCAGAATGGATAGTAAGGACTATCTAAAAACTTCAGTCCTGTGGTACGTGGGCTCCCTCTCCAGTGCTGGAAGATTAAAGTCCTGAAGATTGTGCCATGGTTTCTTTTGGAGCATGCACTTAAAAAAAAAAAACAACAACAAAAAAACAAACAAAAAACCCCCCACGCAACCCCCAAAACCACACCCAACCAAACAAAAAGAGCCCCCAAAACCAAACCAGGAGAGGGAGTTTGTGAACAGAGTGATACCTCAGGTAAGGGAGCCAGTGGAGCCTCTTCCTGTCTGATGTGTCTGAGAGCTTTATGCTCACTCATTTACACAATTAGACCATGCAGCCAGCATAAAAGCATACTTGGTCAATCTAAAAGGGCACACAGATAAGTTTTTGCCTGCCTGGTACTACATGATTGTGACATGATGGTCAGGAATGGGTGGTGGCAGGGGGTGCTTTGGCTGTAGGCATGCCGTATGTGTGTATCCTTGCGTTAGGAAGGTCTATAACCTCCGTGAGTGCCCCTGCTCCCTCCCATGGGAAAACTCTGCATCTCTGCCCTGGCTGGGGTGGTGCCTGGAGGTGGCCGGGCCGTGGCTGACCCCGTTGCTGTCCTTGGCTTGTTTTGCCTTGCTGGGGGCTGCAGGACAGGGCTGGTTGGGGAGGGATGGCACCAATACCTCCCTGGTGGCCCACAGCCTGGCCAGGCCACGCTGCACCCAGGCACTATGAGGGATGGGGAGGAATCTGCCCTCCAGCAGTGGCATTAGTCCCTGAAGGTTGTGGGTGGATATTTGGGGCTCCAGTAAGACTTTCAGCCGCTGTGAGGGCAGAAGCCTTGTTGCATCTGCTGCCAGAGAGCAGCAAGCTCCAGCGCCCACTGTCTGTGCCTGGGTGCCAGTGTGCGAGGGGTGCATGTTCCTCTCCACCTCCAAGGTACAGCTCCTGCTTAGCAGGGGGATAACTGAGCCCTCAGGGTCTGATAAGTGACTTCCTATGTTAGGAAAAGCTGTTGGAACAGATGAAATGAATGTGGTTGCCAGCATCTGAAGAAATCAAATATATTGTCTTTACTTGGAAGCTCTGCCTGTTCTGTAGGTGTTTAACTCTGGGTTTTGGGGTTGAAGTTCCAACACCATTAGCTGCAGCTCCCGGCTGTGCTGTTGCTTGACCTCTACTGCAACACTTATTATCCCTTCTGATGATTCAAATGGATTGCTTTAGACCCAGGCAAGCAATCACAATATTTTCCTTCTGCAAATAATTTATCCCAGTTGCTTTGTTCTGTTTCTGATAATGATTTTTTTTTTTTCATTAGGAGGCATTAGGACTTAATTTAGGCCATGCAGCTAACTTTGTCCTAAAATCTTTGAATCTGTTGTGTTGGAAATAACATTTTATTAATATTGCACCTATATCTTTTTCTTTTGATTACTCCAGTATGACTGTCAATACTGTCAATTCACTAGAAGGTATTCAGCACTGCATGGAAGAAAACCTCATAGACATAACCATTTACTCATCAACTAATCTAAATCCAAATTTTAATTTGAAAAAACTATAACAAACAGCATAGGAGCTTTCAGGAAAACATGATTTGAGATAGCGCTGTAGGAGGGAAATGCACTGAAGTCCTTGTTTCCCTATTATTTTCAGCTAGCAGTGGGAAAAAATGCTGCAGACCTTTAAATGCCATTAAGGTTTCTCATATATCTCAGTTGCAGATGAGATATAACGTGGAAAGTAAGTGCAGAAGAGCACTGAACAAAGAAGCAAAACAAAACCAACCCTGAGGGGGGAAAAAAACCAACACCCCCCCCCCCCCCCCCCCCCCCCAAACCATCCCCAAAATAAAATTTGACTTCTAATAGCCATCAAATATGGTACAGGATCATTAGATTAACCTTTTGTTATGATGAAAAGCATTGCTGTAAGATGTGTTTCAGCTGTAATTAATGGGATCAGTAGGTTTGTGCTCCTTATTACATTGAAATGGATAAAGATTTTAATTTAGATAAATGGGTACCTGGCATGTGTGTTTTTTATATATATATATGCTGCTTTCATGTTGGTTTCTGAGTTCTGCGATGATTAAGAGATAATTGCTTTTCCTGTAGTGGCCAGTGTTGAAGTTGGATGGCAAGAAGGAAGTATGTTCTTTGTGCAGATGTTGCTTCTGCAGCAACATCCAGAAAGAACGATGGAGCTGGTGTTTGTGTGTAATGCATGACAAAACAGCTGCCTCTGCCCAACGCAGTGAACTCGGCTGCCCTTTTTGCTGGTTTGCCTCTGCCCAGTTTAGAGAACTGTGGCAAAGTGTGCCTCTTCAGGCTTAAGAAATAGATGAGTTGGTTTAAACGCTAGAGATCATTATTCAGTTAGACGAAGTTTGATATCTGTGCCAAAACTATTCTGGGAAGGTCCCCGTTGGATGCTGGAGCAGGGCAATATGTACCAAGCAAGTGTGCTGGCACCTTCACGCCTCCCTGAACTGATTTCTCTCTTCTGCACCAGGGCATCTCCTTGCCACCTTGGCACTTGCCCTGCACGCCTGGGATCCCGCATGCCCCGTGATGCCCAGCAGCTGGTGCCAAGCAGGGTGGTAGCGTCCCTTCTGATCCTTCGTGACTGCAAAGGTAGTAGGGCATCTTGGGTGAATGAATGACTTAAGTGTGTCTATATATAAAATGGACATTCCAGCACTTGTACTTCATAGATATATTGAAAACTGTCAGCTGTGCGGATAGTCCTGGAATTGAAGTATTGAAGTAAGGAATAAAAATGCACTTAGGCTAGAAAGTATCTAGTTCAAATAATCTGTTACAGCTTGCAATTCTTTTCCTTTGGTCTGACTGTGGGCTAGTTTAATCAAAGCCATTTACTTCCAGCAAAGGTTGCTCAGATGCCACAGTGTGGAGTGCCACTAATGATCCCCCGAAAGTTGTGCTGCAGAGCAACTCTGAAATAATGATGCTCAGTATTTACAGATGTTAGCACAGTCAAATGCTTGCACATTGCTGGAGGTAACCTTGTAAAGACAAGTGACTATTACAAGTTTGGGGTCTCTGAAACAAACCTGTGGTGAATAGCTGGAGCATCAGCGGACTGCTATTAGCAGCGCTGTATTCAGGGAAGCAGCAGATCCTTCTTTCTTTCTTCTTCTCTCATCCCCTCCTGGTGGGATAACAAAATGCAACAAAAAGGAGTTTTGTTCATCAGACATGTCAGGCATTTTGAACACCAGGTGATTATTTCTCAGTCCTTTTTCCCCAGAAATTTCCCTCCAGCTAGAAAAATAGATGCACTCCAGCGGAGGCTCCTTGCCCTGTGCAACTGACAGTATCATACATGTTTTTCCCTGTCTGGCTGAACACTTGCCAGACCAAGGCTTAAGGTCTGTTAGCCTTAATAGGCTTTAAGGAAAGAACTGTTTGATTGTTTCTTAATAATGCAATCTTTTTTTCAGCCTAATGTAGTTAAAAATCTTTTGCTGCCATGATGGTTGTTACAAAATATCCAGAAGGAGGATATTGACCAGTCTTCAAAGTACAAGGTGTTGGTGTCCTGGTGGCTTTTCTTTTGCTAATATGTAAGAGTAGAGAAGAGGTCCTTGTGACCTTTTATTCAGCTGTTGTGAGTGTGCTTTCTTGAGTTTTTGTGTGGGTAAGAAGTATGCCTTAGAAGGAAGCTCAGCTGCGTCATTAATGGTATTGTGCTAACAGAAGTCTGCAGTATAATTGTTGAGAAGAGACATCTGTTTAGGAAATTGGTAGCAGGGGCCTCTTAATTTGCTTGATTCCATGGCATGACAAAGTTATTTTCCAGTCTGAAACTGAAGCTAAAGTAGTTGGTTTTTGACCGCAACTGTACGTGCCATTTTCATCTTATGAGGATAATAGTAACAACAGTTATTTCTTCAGGCTTCTTTAGCTGCATGTGTTGGCTGCGTTGCAGGTTGACAATAAAAATGTTGTTATAAATTGCAATGAGTTACCTATGGGAATAGGTCTTTTTAATATTTTCAGTTTGCCATAGATGATGATTACTGCACTTGCACTTTAAAAGCAGTTATGTAAAACCAGCAAAAGGTGTGTCACGGGAAAGGAAATTGCCTTTGAAAAGTTTTCATAAGCTGTGCTATTAAGTATTTATATGTGTGGTCTCAGAGCAGGCAGACCAAAAAGTAACTGCCTTTAAGAATGTCACAAATGTTGCTTGGGACCCCTGGGAGAAGCAATATGGATCATTTACCTATCAAAAAAAGAGACTGGTGAGCAGAGGAACTTTCTTCTAATTATAGTAAAAATGTCAGTCTGTGCAATTCTTGCTGTTTCAAGCCTTTGCTTTTCATTTAAGAGTCTCCTGCCCTTTAAGAACATTTGATCAGAACATTAAAGGCACGTTCAAATCCTGTGTCGTCTTCAGTCAGGATATTTTTATTCCTATACGTATGCTACAGATGCTAGAGAATTAACAATTCAGTTGGTAGGGGATGAGGAATCCAAATGCCTCCTTTTGGACCTAGTTTTGTGTGGCTAAAAATTACGTTTTACCAGCTATAAAGAAGCTTCTAGTGCTATTGCTATAGTCCTATACAGGAGAGGTGTTTGAAAAGACAACCAAGACCGCCTATATCTACTACTTTAGCCAAAAGGCATAGAATCAATTGCTTGCTTTTCCTAAAGCATGGCTCACAACCGCAGAAAAGCTCATAAAGATCTCCTATTCTCCATGAAACAGGATAAAGAACCTCATGTACCAATTTCTTGAGAAAGCCTTTCAACATCTAGTTGACTTCCTGCATATCTTTTAACCAAGATGAAATGTCCTTTAACATTTAAAGCAACTGAGTATCAACCTTAGAAAATAAGTTATACTTAAGTATCTAAAATTGTAGTGATTTAAAAGAATTAAGTATTGTTTAATAGTATTGCCTTCATCTGCTATATTGCAAACACTGTGTCAGGGACTATATTTATCTGTTCAATTGTATATTCAATAGCTAGGCTTGATGGTGCCCCTGTTCCTCTAGGCACTACTGCAATTTTCCTGCCTGTACATATGGAGTTAATTAAATAAACCTTCTCTATAAAGGAGACATAGCCCTTCTTTCAGTACATAGAATTATGGTAGTAATAATAATAATGAGTGGCAATGGAAAATTTACATACATATAGCTTTAATTATCCAGATTTTCTGTGTTTGGGCATCTGGATTGCCAACAGTACATGACATCTTAATTAGTTGGGTTTTTTATTAACCTTTCAGATGTTTGATAATATTAGCAGCAGAGTGTCCATGATCAGGGAGGGAAGCTCAATATTTCCTGCCCCCCTATTTCCTTCCTCATGTACTAGAAACACAGAAACTAGTGAAGTTAAAGACAAGTTTTGGGCTTTTGTTTTAGCTGCAAAGCAATGTAAAAAAAGGATGACTTAGTCCTCCAGGAGAGCAAGAGGAGAGTACTTAGTCTACCTCTAGTGGCAAAAGTGTCTTGAGGACAAGTCGAGCTCACTCCTCTGTTTCGTACAGCTTTTAGGATATCTTTCTGTGCAATTTGACCAAACGCTCACATTTGGCTGGTTTTCCCCATCCATACCAATTGGCAGCAGCCAGTTGGTTGCATTTCCCCTGCCCATCTCTGTACAGTCTGCAAGTAGTCTGAGCAACGAGCACTGTCCATTAGCTCTGCAGCAGAGAACCCAGCAGCAAATCATTCCTGATGCATCTCCCAGGTAGCAGATTTGCTTTTCAGCTCCAGTGCTTCTGATCTGTAAGGTAGAAACCCAGCTTAAGTGCACTGAAAGGTTACAGATGGCCTTGTTAGCTCTTGCTTGGACTTCTTTTGATGGAGGAAGTACAATGCAGGCCTTATGAGTGTAAGGGGGAATACTGAAAACACTGGGCGATCTATTAAGCCTGGAGAACCAGGTGGAAATATAATGGGCATCTAGGATGCTGAAAAGCCCTTTGAGACAAGGAGCTTACCGTTAAGAATGACTTACTGTTCTTAGTGGTACTTTGCATTTATAATTTTTTTTATCTTGAAGCAATTATGATTTCACTTGGGTGTGGAACTGTAGATGAGTTTTTGAAGGTGCAAGCTAGGGTTAGGATGCAAGCACTTTGCTTCCCAGCCATCTGTTCAGGCAGTTAGAAAATGCCTGCTCTCCTAAAGCACCAGTGCTTAGGAGCTTTGATGGATGTGCAGGGTGAATTGAAATCAAATGCTGAACCTGTTAATTGAGCCATTAAAATCACCCTGCTAAGAGGTGTCTCCTCTGAGGAAAGGCCATCTAAGTTTAAGTGCCTTAAGAGTATGGATTCAGACACAGCAAATCAAAATGTTCATCATGCCTTGTATAAGGCTGCAGTAATTTTCTTAGCTGCTAGTGCAACAAGAGGACAGAGTGTAAATAACTTAAACAACTTAGCTGGTCAGCAGCTGTAAACTCCTCTCCAAGTAAAGCCAGTGGAAAAATTCTTTGACTAAGTACTCCTTAATGTGTTTAAATTAAGGATAATAAGACAGAAGGAGGTCCTCGTGTTTTCTTCTACCCGAAGCAGAGGTACAGGTTGAAGGTCTCTTACATAAAAAGATGTAACTCAAGGATGTATCCATGAAGAATAATTTTTGTAAGATTTCTCTCCAAGTCTTATTTTCTCTAGTAAGAAAACTAATTTTCCAGAAACAAGAGTGTGGCTGAAAATAACTGTGCTTCAAAGGGCCACATTCTCCTCCTTGTCAAGTTAACTTGGTGCTTAACTGGGAAGTCGGTCCTTTTTTCCATTTCGGATGGCTGAAGCTAATCTGTGACACATATTTGATTTCAGTGCTGTTGGCAACAGGTATTGTTTGAAAGCAGTGGGACCAGAAAACAGCTTTTCTGCCAAGGATGGCAGATGACCCAGCACCAGATGAGGCATCGCCAGTGTTGTTCTGGGGCAGGTTATCCATGCAACATGCTTGCATATGGGCCACAAAGGTACACTTGGCACCTCAGTAAGCAGACTATGCACATGAAGTTCAGGAAAGAAAATTGGAGCAATCTGTGTGGTTGGTAGGCTGTCTTAAAGCACATCTAAGTCAGCTTCCTCTCTTAGGCTGAGCTTTACCTTCATGTTTTACACTGAGTAAGCCTGTCTTTCTTGGCAGAAGCTGGATGAAGGATTAAAAGTTACAGAAAGCTGCTTTTTTTTTTTTTCTGTTGGAGAAAGCTGTCCTTAGGCTTAAGCTCCTGATAGTAGAGAAAAGTCCACAGTTAATATTTGTTCTAAGACAGTGGTACCTTGCTTGAGTGTATGGATGAAATAAAACCTAGCTGGGGCTGTCTTTGTAGCAATGACACTAAATAGAATGGACTTTGGGAACTAGCTGACTTTCCCAGTCCCCAAGTGACCACCCTGTGTTCCCTCTGGGAAACTCCCTTTTAAAACCTTGAGAGAAATGGCCCTAGCAGCCACCCATGTTATAAATCCCAAAGGGGCAAGCTTCAGCTTGCACCCTGTCTCCTTGTCTGCACTGGTCAAAAGGATTAAACCTAATCACTCAGAAAGTGGGGGGGAATGACAGCTGCCTGGTGCACCTCTGGCACGGCTGGAGGTGGTGTATGTCCTCCCATTGCCTCTTCATCCATGAACTGTGGCTTGAAAGCCCCATGGGGAAGCTCAGAGAAGCTATTCTCACAGGAAGGCCTTCTGCTGTGTTCAGAATTAAAAAAATACCATGCTGGAGCATTAGAGAGCAAGCTGGAAGTAAATTAAAACAAATCAATTAGCTACAAGTGCCATTCAGAGTGTTTTGGATTGGAATAGGCACCTAAGAGCATGAAGTATTCTGTCAGATTATTGAACATAAGGGTGGAAAATGGAGGAAGTCCATTTTAGTACACATGTTCAGCCACATTAATTAGAGCAAACTGATCATTTCCTTCTGTTGAGAAATGTTGAGTCTGTACTCTCAAAACAAGAGCAGCTCTTTAGAGGGTGAACTCTCTAGCATGCTATTGTGTACAGGTTCCCCTTATGACTGTATAGGATTTCAGTACCCATGTGTCATGCTCCATGTTAGGAGCATGGGGGGAAAATAATGCTTTCAAACACAAATGGTGGAATTTATTTGACTAAATGCAGCCATCTAATCCTGAATTGTCACCCTACACAGAGAAGCACGCATCTCTAGGGCACAGTTATTCTCATCCTGAAGTAGCTGTTTCAGTTGAGTCAGATGAATTATGCCTGAAGGTGCTTATTTCTCCCCACTGATTATAAAGGGAGCCTAGGAAGACTAATTTGGATACAGAAAACTGCAGTGTGGACCTTCAGAGGTAGAGGAAATTACTCCTGCCCAAGACACCAATAATAGAAAGCTGGCAGATAGATTTCCAAGCGGAACATTTATTATGTCTATAGTGGTGTTACACAGTGGTCCAAGAAGGTTGTAGAAGTGCTTAAAGGCAATGGGGATGTCAGGGCTGCAATGGTTCATCAATGAAGATAACCAACAGAGCAAGGGCATGCAAGAAGCATTTTTCAGGATGTTTGTGGTAATGTTAGTGTCAAGATCACTTCTTTAAGGGGAATTTACCCCACAGGGGTCCACCAGCTATCTTTAGACCCTTGTAAAAGGGAACTCAGTGGAGAGGCAATAGGGAACTGAGGCTTCATCTCATTTCAGCCTGTCTGTGTAACTTCTTGCTTATAAGGTAGGTGCTTTCCTGTAATCCTTTTGACATTAAGACTCTCCTTTTTCTTCTCTCTACTAATTGGAAAATAGTATATGGTGCCACTTGGATTTTATCTTGCTTGTAATAATCAGTTTCTCATAAATGAGAATATGGAAGTCTCAGATGTGAGGTAATGGCCCAATATATGGAACTAAAGAACTTTTATTGAGTTTACATCAATACAATTAAAATCTCAAAGAATTTGTATGTTTTAAAAACATGCCATGGGCATTGGGATGTGTTGAGGGCCTGTGTCTGACACAGCAAAGGCTGGCTATTTCCCTATATTAAACTATACAAGCATTTCTAATTTCAAGGACATGAAATTGCAAGCTGCTAAATATTTTTTTTTTTTAACCAATATGTGTCTCTGCAAAGACAATGAATTGTGACTGCCTTCTCATCTTGTGCAAAGAACAATGAGTCTTATAAGGCAAAAGCTTTAAAGAATGGTAGTTTAATTAGAAAGTGCCCTAAATGAAAAGCCTCATCATTTAAATAAATTTCCTCTGGGATGAAAGAAGTTTCTCTCAAAGGAAATTGCAGCAGATATGTGAGTATTGGGGATCACTAGGGAGACCTTGGCATTTGAAGACAGGGGACTTCTAATGGTGAAGCATTTGCTCCTTATAATTTTGAAGTACATGCCTATGGGCAAGCACTGTATGTATGTGTATGTATATAAAATTGAAGAATATATATATACACACACATATATGTGTGTGTATATACACTAAAAATAAAAAGACAAAAGGAATAGCTATCTTTCCTAGTAGCACTGGGGGGGCACAAGGTGATAGCAGGAGAAGTTGCAGGGTGTAGTGAGGAAACAGTATAGCCTGAAAGGGACACCTGGAGCTGGAGATGGGTCCCCCGCTGCCAGGGCTGGGCAGCCTGCACAAAAATCGCCCTTTGTTACCTGCCATGTTGCTGGTAGGACTTCTGAGAGTTTCTTGCATGCCACGTCCCCTTGCCAAAGCAAAAACTGGCAGGGATGGAGGGGAGTGGTGAATCTCTCCTCCCAGCAGCTGCTCTCTGGTCCCCTCAGACACCATGGCTTGGTGTTCCCAACTCGTGTTTTCTGGGCCAGGTGGGTTGCAGCAAGGAGGCACCCGCTCCTTCTGCACTGTTGGCAGCTGCCAGTACTCCCTCTGCCCCCATTTTCCCCAGGACAGTATCTCACATCAGGGGTGGGTCCAACAAGGCAGGCTCGGGGCCACCCTCGCCATGTGGGTTTCGGTTACCTCACTCTTCTCACACTGATGCTATTGGGGGTTATTTCAAATAACTCTCACAACCTTCCTCATAAGCGATACACAAATAACTTGGAGAAGCTCCTTTTGGACCATTATTTTAAAATGGCAGTTCTGAGTGATGGCGGTACAGGCTCTGCTATGGGAAGCTGGTGTGCTGTCTTTCACTCTCTTTACAAGCTAGCTGATCTAATATGCTGGTAATTGCAACAGGCTTCAAGGGATTTTACTGCTTAATCTGTATTTATTTGAAGTAGCATTTGTTCTTAGCATTTTTTAAATTAAACAATCATAGAAAGTTACTTTTAGTAATGTATGCTGCTAGACTGGCTTCCTGGTAGTTTCAGATCAGTTAGACTAATTTTCTTAAATCTGTGTAAAATATATAAAACATTGCTTGTTTTAATACAACTTTATTTCTCAGTTCAGCCAGAAATATTTTATAACTTTCTCTGCAGGAAATGTCCAATTGACTGGTTTAAAGTTTATTGCCAGATTCAAGATTATATTAATCATTGTACTAGTGTAAGGGGGGGATTGCTGAAGAAACATCTGCTTTGGAAAGGCCTATCAAATTTTCACCCCCTCATCAGATTAGTGCTGTTTTGTGCATTCAGTTGCACAATCTCAAAGCACTGTCTAACAATTTACTGCAATTTTCTGCTCATTCCTTTGACCTAGAGATTGGGATTTAAAGGTTACAACTACTAGGCTAGCAGGAAGCATTGTTTTAATGGGAGACATATAAATATTTCCTGCATTGTAGCAGTTTTGATGATGCCGGTAAGCAAAAGACTTTGCTTCATTTTCAAGCAATAAAATGAATGCTTCTAACCGATTAGAGTCCCCAAATTGCTGCTCCATACATCTTCAAGCTCCTGCATTGCAGTGACAGCATTGTATTATGGGGAAGGGGAACTTTGGGAGTTACTCCACAGTTATTTTCTATTTAGAAAGGATGACTGGCAGGGGTTTTGAAGACTTGTGCACCCAGAAACATCACAGGTTTCATATTTTACTGTATCTCTGCCCACCCCGCTGTACCTGAGCGCTGTCCCCTGCTTGAGGAGTCCTCAAACTGCTCAGTTCCTTTACAAATGCTCTCAGAGTTGGCTGTCCTCAGGAGCCAACAACTAAATGGGTGATCTCAAACCACACTGAGTGTGTGTCAACCTTGTCATGTTAATTTTCTATGAATACCCTGCTGAACTGGAGAGTTACAGGACGATGGAGGTCCTCTCCAGGCCTTCTTTTCCTTGGAGGAGAGTCCAGGCCTCTAGAATCCCACCTGGGATACTACAGTGCAGGGTAGACGAGCAAGGTTTTCTGCAATAATCATGTCAGTTCTGCAATAATGACATTGGTTTGTTAATAGAATATCAATTGTCCAATTATCTTACTCTGCCTATTTTGAATCCTATAAAACTCATTTGTAGAAGAATGATTAACTGCTGATTAACGTAATGCTACATATGAAACAGTAACAGCATAACAATAAATATTTGTTTTACGCATTTTTTGTAATAATGCATTTTTGTAATAAATATATAGCTGTTTTTAGAGCAGCAATTACATGACTTATTGCATTAATTTTTGTGGAAAGTATTAAAGTATGGACAATTTTATTGGTGTAATGAATATAAGCTTGCATACAGCTAATGCTAAACGATGGGGAAAGGGAGATTATTAAAAAGACTTTGTGTGTGTATATAAAGTAAGTAATCCTTAAGGACAAATCAGGAGAGAAATTTGCTAAGTAAGCATGTCTTACTCGCTTGATGAATTTTTCTTTTTTTTTAATTTGCTGGACTGCTGGTTTAGGCGATCCGTTAGGTTATCTAATAAAAACGTTTAAAATAACTATTTTTAAATGACATTTTCAGTAATAAGCCAAGTACAAATACAGTATGTAAAGCAGATAATAGAGTTTATGTAGTACACAGCAAATTTGCTATGGGCACATTTTTTGTTTCTAGATTACATTTGTTGAAGATTGAGAGTTCATATCCTGACTGCACAGAGTTGTAGTAGCAGGACAAGATATACGTGGGCCTGCTTGCAATACAGAAGTGCTAATTCTGTGTCAAAAAAAAAAAAAAAATCAGCCTGCTTAGAGCTAGGAAGAACTTTTACCTAGGAAACACTATCAGTTTTTCCTAAGTGCAATTTTGCTTTGGACCCTCTTGCTGATATTGTAGGGTGGTTGGGGCAGGGAAGCAAGCATGGGAAAGTAAACTCCATTCCAGTGCACACTTAAGGTTAGAGCAGGTCAATGCTGTATTTCTAAGTCTGAGCAGACTGAAGCTGTTCAGAACTTGAACAAAAGAAAAGTGAAATAAAGCAGGACTTGCTATCCTTAAGGAAATCAGGAGAGAAATTTGCTAAGTAAGCATGTCTTACTCGCTTGATGAATTTTTCTTTTTTTTTTGCTGGACTGCTGGTTTAGGCGATCCGTTAGGTTATCTAATAAAAACGTTTAAAATAACAACTTTTAAATGACATTTTCAGTAATAAGCCAAGTACAAATACAGTATGTAAAGCAGATAATAGAGTTTATGTAGTACACAGCAAATTTGCTATGGGCACATTTTTTGTTTCTAGATTACATTTGTTGAAGATTGAGAGTTCATATCCTGACTGCACAGAGTTGTAGTAGCAGGACAAGATATACGTGGGCCTGCTTGCAATACAGAAGTGCTAATTCTGTGTAAAAAAAAA
>NW_008794836.1:848182-858101 GCF_000699145.1 Aptenodytes forsteri
GGGGGGGAAGGAGATTTCCAGGTCTCTCCTGACTGCAGAGACTGCTTTACTTGTTAAAAATAACCATTACGTTTCTTCCTCAAACTCTAAAATTTGAGCAGCTTGGCTTTGCATTCAGATCATTGTTGTCTCAGCAAGCACAGGTGCAAATATGAAAGCCTGCAGCATGAAGGCCAGTCTCCCTGTCAATGCTACTGTTGTGTATTTCTTCCCCAAACATAAGTTCCTCAGTCCTTCATGCTTGTCAGACTCCAGTTCTCATACAGCAATTTCTTCCATGTTATACGAGGCGTGCTAAAGCAAAGCGTTTAGAAGAGCAGAGCAAACATGAATGATGCCTTTCTTGTAGCCCTTTGGGGTAAAGGTATGATTCAGAAATGGGCAAGCTGCTTATGGCATTGCAGAGCTGGCTCAGATCTCCTCTGAAGCATGGGGAAAAAGTGTGACTAATGCTGCCTTGAGGGTGAAGGGGAGGTGTAGGGGGGAGAAACTGAGCTGGACTGGAAAGTCAGAGGACTGCTGGGCTGCTTCTGTCAGGGCAGGGGTGATGGCGGCTGCTGTGATGGGGTGAGCCATGGGCTTTCTCCCTCAGTGCGGCTGGTGGTAGCAACCAGCCCAGGGGTGGTGGTGGCTGGGTTTATTCAAAAGGCTTCTTCCATTTTGTTATCCTTGTCAGCCTGATGCCCTAGACAAATGGGAATACTTAGTCATAGCTGGCTGTGCCTTGCAGTGGGTTAATAGCAGAAGTAGGAGCAATAATGCAGATCTCTTAGCACCATCAATTCAGAGTTTTAATGACCAAATGGCCAAGCAGCCAACAACTTCTATGGAGCTTAACTGAAAAGTGTCCTCTTCCTATCTTGGTCGTGAAGAGCTGGGTGAATGGAAAGGCAAGATACTACTGAGGAAATGAAAAACATGGAAGGTGATGAGTGCTTCTTGTTCATCCATTTTTCAAATGTGATGAGACAGTTGCCATAGAAATGCAATTCTCTGCTTGATACAATGTGCACCGGTTCCAGGAAGCCATTGATGGTTGTCACAAACAGCTTTCTGTAAATTTAAATATCTCAGAGTATGTAAAGGGAAACATGTCCTTGTGTTTTCTTATAGAAGATAAGATTCTGTAAGATCTGTTTTTACTAGAAGGGGAATGTGATTGAGTTGGGCATCAGCTGTTACACATGATCTTCAAAGTGAATGTAACTGCGGTTTGTTTTAGCTGTAAAAAAAGGACAGCATATGTTTTTCAGAAAAAACAAAAAACAACTTGCATCTTTTAAGACAGTTTTGGTAGAACTGAACTTGTAAATAGTCTTGATTTACATTACCAGGCTATAAAGTTACACATTGATTTGGTTCAGAAGACAATTTTGGCTGTTTGAAACGATGTACTCCATAAGAATAAAGAGCTCAGTAAGAAACAGTTTTCAGCTGTAAAGAGTCTGGGATATTCAAACCTTCATAAATACAGCTAGTAAGTGTGTTATGAAAGGTCAGTTAGCAAGAAAAATACTTCTCAGTTCTTTTTGTGGCTAACAGTTATTTATCCCAGTCGTGTGCTCCGGTATGGCAGGAGGTAATAGCAGCTGGATGGAGAGCACCGAGCATGTAGAACAGTACAAGCTTCTGGTCTGCTTTTCTGGTTAGCACCTTGCTCTGCGGAGCCCGGCTGAAAGCAGACTTCTTTGGGCAGAAGCTATTCGTCAGAGCAGTGAAAGCTGAGCTACCACAGGGAAGGAAGAATGACCTGTACCAAACAGCATGTTGAAATAACATTTAAGAAAATGGAGACTCTGAAAGTATTTTGCAGATGAAAGATTCAGTTCATGGCTACATTTAGTAGCTCATGCTATCTACAAAATTCTGACGGTCAAGCATTTTGCTTATAAGAATTTGTTTCCTTTATTCAGAGATTAAAAAAGATATAAAAATCAAATCTATTTTATGGGAGCAAATCTCTTTATAGAAGACTAGACCCTACTGCAAATGAAGATAGGGTGGGCTGATTTTCTTACAGAGCTTTCTGGACTGGAACAGCATCCTTAAACAGTCCTATATTCTTCAAGAACTGAGACTGATTTAAAAAAAAGAAAAAAAGATACTTTTGCTGCTTTCCTTTTCTGATAGTTAAATTTGGAGCTGCATAAAGGCATACCAGTAGTAATTAATTATAAAATTTATCTGGCCAGGTGAATATACTGTGTAATGTACAGATGGAGTGCTTACTCAAAAGCTGCAGTCAGAGGAGTGTTAGTTTGCTTCTCATGTGCTGCCCTTCTAGTCTAAAGGGACCTCTCTAGCCCATCATGCCTTAAAAATTGATGGTAGGGCAGCTGCAGGCTAGTACATTAATTAATGGGAAGGCTAAGTCTATGTGAGAGTTTAGGTCAGAGATTTAGTGTTCCCTTTTCCTTTCCATGGAGTCTGCCAGCCACTATGAATTACCAAAATATCCACTGCTACTGTGATGGGGAAGAATGAGCTTTACAGCAAGGCAGCACCCAAACCACCCTCAGGGCACAGTGATCTGGCACTTGACTTGCTCCAGGGCCTCCTTGGATCCAGCAGGTGAACATCACAACCTTTTTCTCAGGCTCGGAGCCTCCCAGGTGTCCTGCCTGGCAGGGTTTTGATTCAGTCCTGCTCTGCTTGTTATTTATTCTTATTGTGCAGCAAGGGTGCAGGGAAAGTCTGCTCAAGTCCTGTAGGGGCAAGGAGAGGAGTTAATGATTCCCCTGTGCTGGAATCGACTGAGCAGAAGTGAGCGTCACCCAGTGGGTGGCAAATACCGTATGGGGCATCCTGGGGACATGGGGGTCCCAAACCAACTGCTATCAGCCACCGTGTGGGATTCAAGGGGATTCGGGGGCAGATCTGTGATTGAGGGCTGTGATCGTGTCCTCTGGAGGGATGCCATTGCCCAGCACTTTGTTCTTGGAGAACTTGCCAACTGATATCTAGTTCATTACAGGACAAACTTAATTTGGCACTATTGATTTCCAGAAGCCTAAAGGCACACTGAGGTTTAGTACTCTAGTAGTTTCTTGCAGTTAGTGTAAACAAATATGTGCTGTGCCGTAAGAGCATAATGTACTTGTCCAATATTAGACGTGTAGACAGCTTTATTCCTAGGAGTAGTACTTTTATTCATCATTGTATAAGACATTGTAAACCTATTTTCTCAACATCAATAACGATCCTGTTCTTACCTTTTCCACCTCTGATTTTTCAAATATCATTAAACTTGACAGTACTCAATTGCTTGAAATAACCAGATTGTCTATCCTGAAACAGCCTACTGTGAGGCTCTCAAATTTGAGGGCTCTTTTAGCTCGCCAAGTTAATTTACGTGATGCTGCTAGCATCTTGAAAATACTAACTTCAGTTTGTAAACGGTGTGCTTTGACGAATGGCAATCTATTGTCAATGGTCTTGCACCTTCTCTCTAGTTCTGTGCTTTCACAACCAGACACAGGACAAACGTTACCCATACTGTGCGTGACAGACATCCTTCTTCTCTTTAAGAACATACATTCTGTTCCATTTTGTTGAAATGGATGAAACTGCTATGACTTGGTGTGTGGATCTGGCAGTATTACTGTCCATGCCTGGACAAAATAAATGCATATTAATAAACTATGACTAACAGACTTTGTACTTCTATAGTTTTCTATTATCTTAAAGCCCTTTACAAACTAATTCTCAGTGTCAGAGTTTCATATTATACCTTCTTCTTTCAAAAAAGAAGAGAAAGTATAGGAAGGCTAAATGCCTTGTCCTACCTCCCATGGGAAATGGCTGGGAAAGAGCACAGAACAAACCTCTGGATCATCTTCACTCCAGCCTGCACTTTGCTTGTCATCTTCCCCTCCGCTCTCAGCGGTACTCCCTAACCTGCCTATTGAGTGTGTTTTCCAGCAGAGGTGTTTACGCCAGCAGAAGTGCCAGACATAAAATCCACCTTCAAAAAGAGATGAAGAGAGCAGAGGAGTGCTTTCTAGTGGATATGTTGACATGCTTAATGACTTGAATTGGGGGAACAGTCTTTTCATCTTGTCTCTTCTCCCGTTTGGCCTTCCCCTTTGGTTGGCAGTACTAGCTGTGCTTGCTCCTAGTTAGAAGGTAAGGTTTTCAGTAGCTTTGTATGTGCACACCTGTGGTGTTGAGAAAGGAACAAGACGACCTTTCTGGAAAGTGTGCCATCCCAGCGTGAGGCTGCCTTATTTGTGTCGCTCCCCTTAGGAACTGTTACAAAGAACAAGGATTTTCCTAAAAAGGAGAGGTGCTGCAAGCGTCTTCCTTCTTTCTGCAGTCCACAGCCAGTGCTATGAGATGCAGCTCCATAGGGATCCCTCCCTTCACATACTCTCCTAAATATTGAAACTTGCACCTGCTTGGAAGGATTTCTTCAATTATGTGCTTGAACCTTTTCCTCTCATGGTGATTTCTCCCCTCCCTGGTGAGGCTGTAGCTTTACTGCCTCCTGGAAACATTTGTGTTTCACTTCAGCCGGGGACAGCCTGATACACTCAAACCACCATGATCTCCTACAAGAAATGGCAAGGTAATCTATTCAGTCCTGTAAAGCACACAGCTGTCTCCTCTGAAAAGCCAAAAGACTGTCTCTTCTTTAAAACCTTTGGTAATGGAGGATAAAGAGCAGTAGAAAACTGCCCAATCTGTGTGTTCTAAATCTGCTGGAAAGTCTGGCAGACTTTTTTTTTTTTTAAGAATTAAATTGGTTACCTTAATATCTCTGCCTCTAAGTCACTGGTATTGAAAATATCCTAAAGAACTCTTACAAAATGTTGCAAGATTTCTTATTCCCAGCCCATTAAATATTATTTTGTTCTCTGACCACCTACACCTCCAGTAAGAAATTTCTCTGCCAGGAATACCGCAGAGTGCAGGGGCACAGTCCCTGAAGTGGATGTGTCTAGCTCTCAATTTACAAAGACTGATACCCCCCTTGGAGTGGGTGATGTCTCTTAAAAAACCTCAGCTGAGAAGCAGATGGAGTATCACTGTGATGTCTTGGTGACAGGTTTGAAAGGCTCTGTTACCAGCCTGGTTACAGCAAGAGCATCGCTATTCTGAATGAAGATGCTTGAGTCAAAACGGAAGACATCAAACAAAGATTAGTCCAGCTCCAGAACACCTGATTAGCGATAGGGTTTGATTTTCTTTTGTTTTTTTTAAACCTCCCCTCTCGGCCAGTCCATTGGCTGCTTTTTATTTTGCTGTTGCTCAAGATCACGTTATCCTGATTTAGTCAGGAGGTGGACAAAACCCAATTCTGTTCTCAGAGCCTGGCTTCAGAGCCTCATGTCTGATGAACAAAACCTCTTCTAAGCTCTTGAGATGGGACAATAAATATACTTCTAGCAAATAATTTGGAGTAGGAAGAAACACCATTTCTTGGTGCTTCTGGGGAATTTAAACCCTTCACTCATATAATGCCCCTCCCAGGACTCGTCACAGCCTGACAGGTCTATGTGCTCTGTCCTAGAAACTACATATGTGCTTCAGCGTCGAGGTCCAATGCCAGCTCTCCTCCTCCCACTGGTTGCATTTGCAGAGACTGAGAAAATTTTCTGGCCTAGGTCTTGCAAACAAGGTGGGTTGGCTTCACCAAACAATGCTTGGAGTGCAGTACTCTGGACAGCTGGGCTGAAGGGGTTTGGCAGACCTATATAATGATGATTTATTTCAACCTCCTCCTCTTCGCTGCCCGCTGGCTTTAGTAGGATTAGTGCTTCCTCTAAGAAACAAATAAATGATTCTCTTCCCTAGTGAATTACTTCCTTTTAAGAATCAAATGGCCTTTTCCCTTGGTCACGTTATCTGACTATGTAGTTTTCTAGATGGTTAAAATGGCCAGTGCAATTTTACATATGTCTCCTGCCCCAGCATGAACACTTAAAGATGGGTAGACACAATGAAAGGCATTGCTGCCAGGTGCTGGCATGCTGTTTTTCAGTCAGCTCAGAAGAGAGCCTTCTACAGTGGAACCTGTGAAACCCTTACTCAACTGATAGCAACCAGCATGCTTGCAGCGGGGTATTGAAGTGGCATAAATTGGCCAAAGAACAAGGTAGAGGATACGCAAGTTATGGTTTGGGAATGCTGTGTGCTTTTAACCTTGCTGAACTGCGTGGGTGTTCGTAGGGTGGGTGGGTAAGAACCACCCAGCCCCTGGAAGTGCGTGGCATTGGGGTCAGTGACAGCAGCTTCTGGCCAGGACAGCCTGGTGAGGCACCCTGAGGAGTCATTCATTCTTTTTGTAGTTGAACAATGGGACCTCAAAGGAGGGAAAGAAGTAGTTTACAAAGAGAGGAGAGCCGGGAAAGAAATTAGCTGGGAAGCAACTCATCAGTCCCCTGGGGGTGTTAAGAAAAGACTATCCTAGGAATTTTGCTAGGTTTTTAATAATTTCGCCTGAAAGCTCCTAGTGAAGAAGAGGACTGAAGTTGCATAAAGCTGTGAACATTGCCAACTACTGCTTTTTCCAGCAGTCTGGAGATTTTTGAGGAGCTTGAGCGTCCTGTGAAAGATTTGGATGCTGTCCCACAGGGACACAAAAATTGTCACAGAAAAGAGCTCTAGGAGAACATTATTAGCTATGTTTTGCACCTGAACTCCTACCTGTAAATCCTAGGAAGCTTTGTAAAGGTTGGAAATCTTTCTTAGAAGTGTTGTCTTTAGAGTTGTTATTGATAATACTTGAAATAATGATAAATATTATGATATATGTATTATCCAAATGTTGTATATGTGTTTATGGTCTATATATTCAAGGTTGTAAAAGCAAAAGGAGGAATTTATGTGATGTCTTTGCATATAAGCTTATTTTCTTCTGTATGGGGAAAAAAACAAATGTGTTGTGCAGCTATGCTATACATAATTTCATGACATGATTGTACTTCATTCTAATTGAACACATTTTATAAATAACACATGGATATGTAGCATTGGCATATACATAGTATGTCTTGGAGGCAGGAGAATAAATAATTGAAGTAAGGGCCAGGATCTTCCTAATGTTCAGACTCCAAAAGACATTGATATATTAGCCACAACTGCTTGATTTGTAGAAGATCCTTAAAATACTCTGAGAGTGACTTTTCCTGGACACTGTTGTCCACCTAAGACTTTTTTTTTTAAAGTAGCCACTGTTAAAAACAACTACTGTTAAGCTCGCCAAGATTTCAAAGTACTCAAACGCATTCCCACCAGATCCTGCAAGTGCACCCAACTCCACCCTGGAAAGCTGGTGCTGCCCCTGTAAGTCACCAAACTAAGCAGGCTGCGTTCCCCACTCCTGTCAATGCTGGGCTGCTGGGACTGGGGCAGAGTGCCAACCGCAGCTATTGCACTCACTTCTTACATACGAGATGCTATGATTTCCCCAAGTGCTTGTTCATGGTGGTTTCTGTTAAAATGTGGTCTTAACAGATCTTCTCACTTGTGCGTGTTCTTCCTTCCACCGCTTCCCCTCCACCCCATCTCCCCTTGCTCAGAGTGGCAAGGGGAATGGATGTGAGACATGCAGGAATTTGGTCTCAAGCTTTCCTACCTTTTCATTTAAACCTCACTGCTGACAAGGGAACACAGAAATACTACCAAAATAAAAACAGCAGCCCCAATGCACATATGAAGGGGTAGCATAGTCAAAACTGTTTCTAATTCTCCAGATGTTGTGGGATTTTTTTTGTGTATATGTTTTTTTTGTTTCGGTGGTTTGTTTGGTTTATGGTTGTTTGTTTTTGTGGTGTGTGTGTGGGGTGTTTTTTTTTTTTTTTTACATGCTGCCTTTTAGCAGAGATCTCTCTTGTTTGCAGGAAAAGTTATTGCTATGAGTTGGCAGGAGGTGCAACACCAGTTGCCTTTCAGCTTCATTGTGAGCCAGACATGGCCATGTATGTAGGAAGTGCCTCCCAGTGGTGTTCACCTATTCTTAATGAATTTTCTGGGCAATGTGCTTATCTTTTGGTATTTCTCTCTTTCCCTCACTTGTGATTGTGTGGTTGTAAATAAGTTCAGTACCCTAAGCAACAGCATTTCCAACACCATGCATTCTGTGGTGAAAAATGTCACTGATATTACATGAAGATGAAAGTTAATTACTGTTTTCAGTGCTGCTTGGAACATTTAATTTCATATTCGATACAAATGAAACAAACTGCTTTCACAAAATAACTTACCAGTTTCTTCCCTTTTGTGTGTTCCACTGAGCAAACCTCCATCTCTTCTGGATTATCTACTCACTTAGAATACTTTTGCCCTGGCTAAAAGTCCCTATGAGGACTGCCTCCCACTTAAGGGAATACTGTGTGGGAGACTCTAACAGGAGTGAACTAGCGATTCTTCACTTCTAAATGTCAGAAGGTAACAAAACAGGAGGTAGCTTGAAACTAATCTATTTGTTAATCTGTTAATCCACAGGTAAGATGTTTTTCGTGATATTCGTGACATTCATGATACTCATGATAATGACTGATTACCCTGTGCCTTTAATGATAAAGTACAAGTAACACTTGCTACATGGATTTACTATCTGCCTTGCAAAGGACAAGCCCCAAAGGGGCTACATTTCAACGAGTTTGAAAAGAAGGGAAAGGACAGGTAGATATGCAACGCTCTACCTTTTTGCTTTCAAGTACAGCTCCTTGAATAATTAGCCATGTGGCCACTGCAGCTGTTGTAATTACTCTTAGGCCTTGAGTTAAGCATCTCCTTATGTTGAGTCAGGAGTGACTGCAGGCATTTAAAGATGAAGTATGGGGTGCAGTGTCTATCTCCAGAGTATTGCTTCAGCCTTTTAAAACAGGAACTCTTAACTTTGCATGGCAGTTCTTGCAAAATTGTAGAGAGTAACAGCAAAGTTGTAACAAAGCCTGAAAGGTAAACAAAACTAAAGTGATAAGCGGTCATATAACTTATAAAATTGTCTCCCTTCTCCTTTGGTGTCACAACAACTCTTTCTTCTAGTTCCGGTAGAAAAGAGATCATGAGAGACTGGCAGATAGGAGGCTTCTAGCTTGCAAAAATGTTTCTAGCACCAGGTACAGCTTCATCTATCTGTTGCAAGACCTGGAGCCCAGATTATCTATGACTAATCCTCATTTTACAGCTAAAGAAGGCACAAGAAAGGGAACGAGAGAGCTGACCTGAGTTTTGTCATGAGTAGGGTGAGGTGAAGGCTGGATTCTACTTTAGGTTATGACAAGGATGAAACTGAACTTTTTGTAATTTTAAGACTGTTAGTTTGGGTTCTTGGGAGACAGCTGGCCTGATAGCTCAGTGGTTAATCTATCCTGCATTGGACTCGTGCTGTGTGTGCTTTGCTAACCTATTGCTAGGCTTCTGCTCTTGTACAAAGGTCCAGATTTCTGCAAAATTATCATCACACAACACCTATCTGCTGCTTGGGGATACTGTGCAGTCAGTAAATCAGTAGCTAGATTATAGAACTTCTGCTAAGACTTAGGGCATTGCAAAGACCTTGGTAGTTCATCACTGATGAGCAGAAATATAGCCATATAATTTCATAAAGGCCAGTTAAGCCTTTCAGAAATAATGTCAGTAGTTGTGCTTACAGATTAAGGGCAGGATCTAGGCCTCATTTCTCGTTATAATGCATCATTGTTCATCATAGGGTACAAAAACTTATAACTGAAGGCATCCTGTTGTGGGAGCCTTTCCCTCTGTGTTGAAGTGGGTTGGTCATAGCTAGAACTTTATCTCTATCAGCACACATTTCCTAAGTCAGACAAATTATAGAATCATAGAATAGTTTGGGTTGGCAGGGACCTTTAAAGGTCATCTAGTCCAACCCCCCTGCAATGAGCAGGGACATCTTCAACTAGATCAGGTTGCTCAGAGCCCCGTCCAACCTGACCTTGAATGTTTCCAG
>NW_008794836.1:859610-933545 GCF_000699145.1 Aptenodytes forsteri
TGAGTACCTCTGCCTTCTCTGTGTCCTGGGTAACCAGGTGTCCCATTTCATTCTGGAGAGGGCCCAATTATTTGCATATAATAATGCCTACCATCTGACATTTACGGGGGAGACTCTCAGAGGGAAGAAAAGAGAATTCTCCTAACTTTCACCACCAGTTGTTTGTGGTGACATCTTTTAGCTACAGGCTTGTCTTGTTAATTGATTGAATTATTTAAGGTATTGATTTATTTACTGATGGCAAAATTAGTATTTTTGTCTCTGACAGCCTTAGGACTTGGAAGAATAGTCAAGGTCTTTTTACTGATCCTTCAGTGCATTAACTGAGAATGTATTTCCTGTGTACTGGATAAAAACAGATGGAGAAATCTGATTTCTTTCTTTCCTTTTAGAAGTACTCACTTCATAGTCACTAGAAACTTCTCTTAGCAGTATTTTTGGTTCTTTTTCCCTACAGTAGTCTCCATAAATCTTAACAAAGATCAGGATTTTACTACAGCTGTAGATGAGCCACATGAAATTATTTAAAAAGGTAAATGTTGTTTTATATGTTAACATATATATGTATTTATTTTGTGGACATTCATTCACTATTTATAATGCTTGTCCACATTTATAGCGTGAGAAATTTTGATGTTGGCTCAGCAGTAAGGCCTTTGGGGTTTGCATGCTGCTGCTTCCCGTCCAATGCAATGCCTCTGGCTGTACAGCCCCCTTGCTTCCCTCCCCCATCCTGCCCCAGTAAAAATGTGCGAGTTGTCTTTCTCACCTCAGAGCCCTTTCCTCTCCAAAGTGTGCACAACCGCATACTTCTCTATAGTGTGTTGCAGAGGCACCTAGTCACTTGTCATTTGTACTTTCTTCCACAAGAAACAACGCTGCTAAGTTCTCTTACTGGGGATTAATCTTTCTGTCTCTTACCCTTTGAGTTGCTGCCAATCAACTATTATATATAAACCAAGCTCTTGGGTGATAATGGCAATCTCATAAGTCACTGCTCAGTTTCTGCCCTAACTTACTGAGTCTATTGGCATAAATTCAAGCATGTATGGCTACCCATTTCTAATTTGGTCAAGTACAGATTAATTTTATCCACACCTTACTGCCCATGCTGGAACATCCAGCAAGCAGCTAATGTCACTTTTCATCTGCCCCGTACAACTGTACAGATCAGAAATATGGGGCAGGAGTTACTCTGCTCTGGTCTTCTGAGGGGCTATTCAGAAATGTGATCTACTCTGCAGTGCTTAAAAACGGGAACACTACTACTGAAATCCCCCCACCCCGCCTCCAAGAATGCACTTTTGGGGGAGAGGGGGGCTCTGAATTTCATAAATGAAGGTTGATCCTTTCAAGGATGCTAAAACTGAGCTTTAGCAGTGTTTGTATGGAATGGCCTTTATAACTTGTTCCTCTCTTTGCCTCTGAAGCTATTGCAGTCTTTCTGATAGTCTTCATACCATACTGCTCCCAAGAGAGATGTAGAAGCAAGGAGAGGGATATGTATTATTTCGTCTGTGGTTTGCACCATGCTTCAGTTAATCTCTAGATATGACATGGATGGTTAATGTTGTGATAATCAAAGCAGTTCTGTTCAGATAAGCCTTGGCAATTTTGAATGTTTACCCAATGAATACTGTGTAAGTCTCTTGAACTTGCAAAACTTGCTTAAATAACAAGCTCTCTGCAGGATGTCAAGTATTGTAACTCCTGATTCAGGCTTAGTCAAATACCTTGCAATACCTTCTCTTACTATTTTGCAACACTTCTACTTCTGATGTTGTTCAAGAAATGCAAAAAACACAAATGTAGGAGAGGGCTGTGCTAAATAAGCCTTTGAATGTGTGTTAAAAGAAATCTCTAATAAACACTTTTTTTCTGAATTCTGGGCACATATTCAGATTGCTTTACTACTAAGTATGCAGTTTTCTCCTCCCATAGCGGACATGCAGTGCTGGTTAAAATCTTATCTCATTTAAATAAGGTACTCTGCTACTGAAAACTGTTTTTAAAAAAAAAAAAAAAAATACTGCCAAAGACTTGTTTAAGACCTATGGTTACCAATCATATGATGTCTAGATTTATTCTGTTAACCGTCCCCCATGCTTAGTTTGTTCCCCAGCCTACAATAACGAACTTGAAATTTACTGCTTTATTTTACTTTCACCATTAACTTGCTTATTGTCTAGAGATTGTTAATGTAGCTGATGAAAATAATGTGGCATGGGATACAGATATTGAAAGGCTTGCTTTTTCCTGTTGCAAGGTGTGAGGCTGATCCTACAGATGCTTACTTTGAAGCATTGTTTGTAATATTAATGGGTTAGGTAAAATAGGAAAGAGAGCAGTGAGCTTTTCTTTCTAACTTATACAACGCATAGAAAGGCCAAAGAGATTTGCATCTTTGTATTCTCCTGCAGGTTCAGAAAGAGAGGTTCATTCACACAGCTTTATTCTGTGTGGGGACACTTGCCTCCATTAACCCATTAATAGTGAGGCTTCTGTGGGGAGTCGCAGAATCACAGAGGCCTTGGACAGCTGGAAGTCACCTCATCCAGCCTCCTTTTTGTAGCTAGAGGCTTACTAATATTAGAGACCAGGTCAGCTATGGCTTTGTCTAGAGGAGTTTTGAAAACCCCCAATAACTGAGACACTACAAGCTCTCTGGGCAACAGTACTGCACTGTCCTCCCAGTGAGAAAGTTTTTCCTAGTCTCCAGCCGGAACCTCTCAGGACACTATTTGTGAATGTTGTCCTTTGTTATATTGCCTGCCACTCTCAAAAACAGTTTGGCTCTGTTGTCTGTGTCTTCCCTTCAAGTAGTTGTACTAGATCATCCCTTCTTCAGTCTACTGGATCATCCCTTCTTCGAAGACTAAATGAGCACTGTTCATCAACCTCTTCTCACAAGCCATGTGCCCTGGGCCCTGACCATCTCGGCAACTGGACTGTCTCCAGGTTCTCCACGTATGTCTTGAACTCATCCCTCATCCCAAAAGTAGATGAAATACTTTTCATCAGTGTGGCCTCATCAGTGCTGACTAGAGGGGGATAATAACTTCTCAAGCCACTGGACTTGCTTCTCGTAATGCGGTCATTTGCCTTATTTGTGACAAGAGTGCAGTGTTGGTTTATGTTAATCTGGCAACCACTGTAACCTCAGGACCTTTTCGGTAGGGCTGCTAATCAGCCCACTTGGTTTCCAGCCTTTGCAGATGCCTGGGGTTATTCTTCCCTGAGTGCACAGCTTTGCACTTTGCTGTGTTTGACTTCATGATGTTTGTTTGCTCAGTCCTCAAATTTATGGCCAAGTCCCTTTGGATTGTAGCTCTGCCTTTTGTCACATCAGACACTTCTAATCTGGTATCCTGGAGGGTAATCCGGAAAATTTACAGGCAAGTTTCTGCTCTGATTTATTTTCTTGAGGAACGTTTCTCTATCCATTAACTATAGAGGGAACCACGGAAGACTTATTCCCTAAGCTAAGGTTGGCTTTTAGGGGTCTTCCCTGCAAAGAGAGAGTGTGTATCGGCTTTAGCTTTCAGAAGTTAGAACAGTGGGAGATAGAGAGAGACTACATTTGTTTTTTCTTTTTACCCTGCTGTGCAGTGCCCAAGTCTGAATGGAACAAGAGCTTTTTTGTTTGCTATGATGTTCTTCTGCTTTGTGTCTGTTTCTGGCTTCCAAATATTGTTTCATCTTCAATGGTTATGGCACCCTTTAAGCAGAGAACAGTCTTATGACTGAACCAGCTCTACAGACTGTTAGCCTCATTATGGAACCTTAACTTAATGTTCAAACAGTTGGTACATTAATAATTGTTCAGCATAAAATGTTGGCTTGTCTTCATGCCTTTTTTCTTCTATTAAGGTTCCATTATTTGTAAATAGAGTAACTGGCCAGAAGTTACTCTATGTTGTGGGTATTTGTTAACCTTCCTGTTAACATCATATTAACTACAGATACTCCTAGTTTTTCTCAGATTTTCATCAGACCTCCCACTCTAATTTTAGACAATAAAATCCCAATGGATATATTTCTGTGCATATTCTTGCCTTTATTTTCATGGCCTCTCTCAAGGGATATGTGTCTTCTGCTATTGACCATGCAGATATCACTTAAATGTATTTAGCTTCTGCAGTGGTTTTCAACCCCCCTTTTTTTTTTCTCCTCCCCCCACCCCTTCCCCCCTCCAGTCAATTTATAGACTACTAAGAATCTTCCAGTAGAAATGCAGGTCCCTGTGCGATAACTCTGATGTCCTGCACCAGTAATGTGATGGTTTTGTTCTTTTGCCTCCCTAATTGTTTTGGGTGGATCTCTTAGAAGTAGTTCATAAAGGTTTACAGACCCTAAGATGAAAACAGTTGGTTTATGTGATGGGAAAATGGAAAAGGAATATTCTTAGGCTGTTGCTTACAGTAGAGAAAGCAGTATGTGCTAAGTGGTGATAAGTATATGCAATATATTCTGGCTAATGTTGCCTACAGGATTTGCAGCAAAACACGTATTTGACTCACTTTGTTCACTGAGCGATAAAGGCCTATTAAGCAAAACTTGTTTTTGAGAAACCATGAAAATCCTTCACTTTGATATAGCTCTTCAACCAAAACTTACAACATGAAATCAACGTGCCTCATTCTATCCTTTCTCCTACAAAGGGAATACATCCTATCTCAACCCAGACAAGGACTAGGTTAAAGGGAATGTATTTTAATGGAGGAAAAGGTGTACTACTACTGAGAAGGATAGCAGCAAAAAGGCACTGTGCTGATGAGTGACTGGCGCGCGCTCTCTCTCTCTCTCTCTCTCAGCAGTAGTGGTTTCTCTTTTCAGCCACTAACCATCCTGGATGCAGCCATATGAAAAGCCCACTGCTGAGGGGGAGTGAGTGTGACATTCTCTTCAGTGGGACTAAGAGCTAAATTAGCACAGTCCTCCTCCCCCGTTTCTTCCTTCATGGATTGCAGTGCTGTGGCTGTATTAATGAGGCACCAGCCTCATACAGTATGTCTTTCTAGAGCCAAAGTTCAACTGAAGTTTGGTAAGGCTGTCTGCAAACGTTTTAGTTCTCTGCAATTACAGGTTACAATTTTTAAAAAAGATTGCTTCATTCATTCTACAGTGCATTGTCCTTGTTTCTTTCCTTTCTTTGTGGTAAGCATTAAAAAAGGACCCATTTTATATAAAGAGATGCCTAGGCTTGCAATTTCTTTGTCTTCCACCCTGTTCCAGCCATGGGTGAGTTTACCCAAGTCAGAGGACACCTCTGGTGGTGTCAGTGGTAACTAGCTGTCATGGATATGGTGGTTTTCTGTATTCACAGAAAGTGAACTTACAGATAATAACCCTGAAAGTTTCTTGCAGTGATTCCCCCTGCGAAATGAGGGGTGTGTAGGAAAGATCACCCAGAATAGCAGTTCACAAAGTGGTCTCTGGATTGGTGGTGGTTGGAGGGCTGGGCAGCGCTCTGCTCTTCAGCTAAAATAGGTAGCTGCTAAACACTGCTTTGTAAAGGAAACCACCTTTGGTTTTATCAGTGTTTTTCTCTTTCAACTCAAAATCCTGATTTTGTTTGGCACTAGGGCTAGGCAATAAGGAGAAGAATGCAAGAAATGTATGTATGGACAATTATGAAAAAGCATGCCTACAGAAAGTGCTTACTTCTAACTGCCATAAGCTGCAGGTTGGCTGATGGTTGAAGAATGAATAATTGCATTCCTTTTAAAATGACACACTTTAGAAGTGGTGTGGATATTCCCTTTTTTTAGTCGGTCACATGTCCTGATCCAGGAATGTGTTTTAGATCTTTTTAAACTTGGATGAGATTTTGAAATAAATAAAATTAACATATGCTTCAACACTGTTCTCGAGCATAAGTTCTTTCCAACGTCCAGGCCCTAACTTTTAAAAAAGCAATTATTTCTAGAATCATTTCATGCATTCAGTATTCCCATGTGCATTCAGCTGAGGTGCCTCATGGTAGACACCCAAAACTTGGAGGGTGTGTGACATGGGTTGTGCAGAAAATGACAGCTGAACTCTCAGACTTGTTGCATCTGACCCCCAGCCCTGTGCCTTAGCCATGATCCCATCCCCTGCCACTGAAACCGGAGCGTGCACGAGGTACAAAGTAGAAATCAGTGCTGGTTAACCATGCTGGCGATTTAAATGATGAAGCTGATAGAAGAGCAGAAGCAGGGAAGTGCGCTGAAGGGAGCAATTTTTACGTACTTAATTGTAGAGTGCCTGAAGAAGGCTGGGTGCTTTCTGGAGTACAGATCAAGTGTTTTCTCCTCTGATAGGATTAGGGCGCTCTGGCTACTTGTGTCAAATCCCTTCCAGACGTGCTAGCGCTTTGATTCCTCCCATTCCCCAGAGGACTGTAATTAAGAAGTTACTGCCTCCTAAGTGTGCAATTATGTTCTCTGAAGCCCAATAACGAGCCCTTAGTCTGAAATGTCCCCTGCTTCCTGCATTAGCATTCTTCTGATAGGTAAGTACCTTATCCCGCTCTGGTAAACTGCAGAGGATGTTTTGTCGTCCAGACAACGTACTGAATGAGAAGAGTCTTAGAGAGGGGATCAAAAAGAAGCCATGAAGTAGATAAAATCAAAATAAATGTGTAAGTATGCTTGATGAGTATTTTTAAAATAAAAGCTTATATAAAAGTCTGAGTATTTGTTGAGTTTGCCAGAAATGAACAATGATAGACTTCTGAGGACCACAAATTTGGGTTTTGCTGTTTGTTTTTATTTTTTTAACCCCTCTTAAAAAAATGATGATTCTAAATAAAAGATGTTGGAAGAAAACTTATCCAAAGAGTCAGAGTCTCTGTGCTGGTGACAAAAATAAAATGCAAAGAGTTACTACCCCTGAAAGCCCCTTGTTTAGGCTAGCCAAACAGTTAATGTTAATCCCACTTTAAAGCTTCTGTGAAGGCAAAATTGGTTGTGTAAAAATTGTATGTGCAAGGCAGTAATAAACCTGCTTGAAAACTGGTTTTGAGCAGTGATCTTGACTATCCCACCATGCCAATGTTACTGTCGCATCTGACAAATAATTTTATTTCTCTTGTTTAAGGCATTCCAGCAGGAGAAATAAAACAATTCCTAGGCATGATCTTCCAACGCAGCCACAGAAATTTGAGCTAAACCTTTCTTGTTGCCATGCACGCCTTCGTGTTGTGCTCTGGGTGGGCATGGAGACTGTTTTATCCCCCCCCCCTCACTGCACCAGCCTTTAGGCTTTCAAACTTGCTTTGTCCCTGCTTCCCTTGTTTAGCCCAAAGATCTTAATTTCTTTGATATTTCTTATTAGGCCACATTATCTAGCTCTTTGAATTTTTTTCCTTGTTGTTTTCTGGGTGCTTTTCAGTATGTCCCTGCCTCTCTCAAAGTGTAGTGCTCAAAAATGGACAAAGTGGTCTGGGTGATGCCTTGTTAGTGCTGAGCTGAGCAGAAGGATTTTTTTTTTTTTTGGATGCTTTGTTATATCCCTGTTTTATGTATTATGGTATAATATCTTTTTTTTTTTTTTCTTCAGTAGCATGGCATTGCTGACTCCTGTCCAGCTTGTGATGTCTTAGGTCCCTCTCTGCAGAGTTCCTCATAGCCCTGCTTTAATGCAGGCGATTATTCCTACCTAAATGTAGTGCTTTGAAATTCACTAAGGGCCATGGCTATCTCTTTTTAAATGGGCTATTTCTCCAGTTTGCCACAAATGCTCTTGATTTAGGGCCTAGTTGTCAGAGTTGGGCCACAACCCAGAATGCATTTACCAGAGAAAAGCAACTGTCTGTGCTTGGAGCGTTGTTCCAGGAGAGGACTTGAAGCTCCGTTGGGAAATATTAACACCGTGGACCTTCAAGGAAGGTTTACGACAATAAAAGTAGGAATATTCTAAGGAAAACAGAAAGTATATGGTTTTAAAAGCAAATTTTGTTACCTAATGTCTCTTTTTAAATAGTAACTTTTTGCAATTCTACAAGTCATGGCAAGTTTCAAATAAGTTGAGCGCAAATGAAATAGGCTGGTTCCACACCAAAAAATAATGGCAATAGCTTGAGGAAGAAAACAAAAAGTAAACTACACAATAAATTAAGGAATCACAATAATGAAACTTTGTTTAATAGATGTATCTAATAAATTGCGACTTAGCTAATAAACATAAGGCGGCAAATGCAATGCTAGAAACTATATGATACAACCTTCACTACTTTACGTTCAAAAATTACTTTCGTAATCACTGCTGCTGTCTGCCAGCATCTTAGTCCTGGCTGATGACATGTCTAAATTATGAAATCACTTACAGAACTAACTTGGAAACTTGTAGAAGTACTGCAATTATGCCAGCTGTTTTGGTCAGGGAAAAGGGATAAGTGCATGATATTCTAGATTACTGTTTCTCCAAAATGTGTTCATATCCTGAACATTATTCATTAAAAGCACTGGGAGCAAAACATGAAAATAACAGCATTATCTGGATTGTAGACAATTGCCTTCCAAACATGAGATTAACTCTGAAGTTAAACTATAAGCTTTTTTGGTATCCCTTCAGTTCTGTTAGCCGTAGCACTAGTTAATAGTTGTGTTTGAGAGGAATGGATGACCTGTCATTGCAGAGTATTTTAGTTCTGAGTGTGCCCATTTCTGAATAAAACAGGGAGCACTGCTGTATTTATGCCAGTAGTCTGGCTACTCCTTAGTTAATTAAAAACACCTAGTCAAACTGGCACCTGTACTACTCTACACTCAACAGAATACACTATCTTTATTCTGCATTCTGTTGGTTTTCATGGGGCTTTGCATTTCCTACAGAGTATTTCTGGTAGTGTTGATAATATCTCCATTTAACTTGAATGCCACTGTATGGATGAAAAGAATCTGGATTCATGTAACAGAAGGTAAAAAATCTAATTTAGGCAAATATTTTAAAGTGTTGTTGAATTTAACTCTGAAGTTAAACTGTAAGCTTTTTTGGTATCCCTTCAGTTCTGTTAGCCGTAGCACTAGTTAATAGTTGTGTTTGAGAGGAATGGATGACCTGTCATTGCAGAGTATTTTAGTTCTGAGTGTGCCCATTTCTGAATAAAACAGGGAACACTGCTGTATTTATGCCAGTAGTCTGGCTACTCCTTAGTTAATTAAAAACACCTAGTCAAACTGGCACCTGTACTACTCTACACTCAACAGAATACAGTATCTTTATTCTGCGTTCTGTTGGTTTTCATGGGGCTTTGCATTTCCCACAGAATATTTCTGGTTAGTGTTGATATATCTCCATTTAACTTGAATGCCACTGTACGGATGAAAAGAATCTGGATTCATGTAACAGAAGGTAAAAAATCTAATTTAGGCAAATATTTTAAAGTGTTGTTGAATGTATTGAAAAATCATCCTACACCTAAAATGACAAATGCTTGTATAGGACATATCATCGCTCTGCTGTCATAATGCAATATGTTGTATGACATTATTGACTCTCCAGGTTTGCTAGTGAAGAATGAAAAGAAAAATAGAATTTCTACTTCATACCTTAGAGATGAGTGCAATCATCATGAAATTCATTCAGGTGACGATGCCTAAAACTATCCACATATTTTCCACTGTAAGATGTGATTTTTGACTTCTTGCAGCTTTGCGAAAAAAAGAATTGTCATGCTGATTTTGTGCCTCGGGATGAATTGCAGTGGGATGAACTAAAATGGCTGGGTTGTTTCAGAGAACGAGGCTAAGGAAATATGTATGATTTTGCCGCTATTAAAATCCTTACAGCAGTTTGACTGCAAAAAACTTCAAAACTTTGGGAAAAGGGAGATGGGATATGACAGTGAGGGGGGAAGACTCATGGTCATCCCACTATAAGGACCCATCCTCCTGGGAAAGCGCTCCGAGCAGACTAGTATGAAGAGAGAAATTGGTGGAGAGGAGACAGGATGGAAGTGGCTGGTTGGTAGTGCTCACTCTCCAAAGCTGGGAAACAATCCCTGTGCCCACCATCTCTGTGTTTCTCCTATCAGCCAACAGCTGTGACACCCACTGACAGAACGTGTACCCATCTTCTGCTAGTGGTCAGCCCAGAGACATTAGCAACTTAAAGTGCTTTCTTCTGCTCTGTTAGCTTGGTGAAAGAAGCTGGTGGTGACTACCTTGATGCACGGGCTTAATAACCTTGGATAACGATACATGATGGATGTTCCTTTGTATTGTTTTTAAAAGGAAGAAGATTCTTCAAAATAACTGTATTGAGAGAAAAGGGCAGGTATAAGGTTGCTTGTGCAACCTTAAGATGGTGCTCAGGGTATAAGTCAGAATTTTACAGAGAAGGAAGTAGCTGTGTGTCAGACTTCTGCCTGCTTTGTTACAGAATCAAAGTCTATGTAATGAAAGAGAAAAGAAAATAAGGACTTCAGGATTAGACATTTGCCTCTGGTCCTAAAAATGAGTTTTAGCCCTCATTCTGTCCTAATATCACTTACAAACTCTCTGAAGTCAGTTAAGTAAAGCTCTTCTCCCTCTGTGTAGTCTTCAGTGCTTGACTTGTGAGAGCCCGTGTCTGATTTGCAGAAGCGATAAGCTGCTTTGAAAAACTGATATCCATGAGGTGTATTCTCTAACTAAAAATGAAGGGCTGTGCATTGCTAAAACTTCTGGCAATTAAGGCTATGCAGGATCCCAGCTTAAGAAGAGCAATTAGTAGATGCTAGTGAGTGTCTTCTTTCTGTCTTCAAAATGAGAACAATGCTGCAAGCCTGTGGGGGGTTGGGGCAGAGGCCTTCACTGGGCTTCGGAAGAGGTCTACAGTGATGAACGCTACTGAAAAAGGACCCTGAGGGAGTGAGCAATTCTAACGCGCAGTGGGGGGAAAAGCATTAATTGGAAAAAATAATAAGATCTGTCTGTTCACTGGGCATGGTCCCTTTGACCAATAATTGTAGTAGGGTCGCATGGGAAAAATAACAAAGCATGGTCCAGTGAAAGACTGTACAAAAAAAGCCAGTGTGCAAAGGAGCTGAATTCAAGTTGTATGATAGTTTTAAGCTTGTCGTTTTCTAACTTTTAATTGTTTGTAAGTGAACAATATATTGATTTGTGGATGGAATGTTTATAGGGCCATGTTGGGCATTCAGGGCTTGCAGGGCCTTTTTTGTACGCTCTTCATGTACATGTATGCATACAAACTAAGAGACTACTTACCTTCCCAAAGAAGCCTAAAAATATTGCTTGTTTAACCAGTGCATTTTTACAATGTGATCATTTTTTCAGGTGAAGCAGCAAAACCCAATTATGCAAAAAGCTACTGTGCTAAGATTAGGAAGATTGTGATTCACAATAAATATTTTCAGTGCCAATGTATTTCCTTTGGAATCTGCACTTTGGGTGTTTACAGTTGTTTGTTTTACATTTCTAGGCAACAGAAACCTACTTTACTCAATGTCAGAGAATAAATTAAGTCGTCCTTCAGTGTCTCACTTTTAATGTGGAGATTGTTCTGAAGATATTTTTGATTACTTTGCATCTAGAAATATCAGTCTGATAGTTTGCTTAAACTCCTTGAATACTATTTCTTGCAGTTACACTTATTAAAGGAAATCTATGGTTTAATTTGTAACTTCACTGTATGTAAAATATGTTTAAGTCTCCTTTTATCATTTACATGTATAAATATTAATATCCTATTTTATGACATTACTGTTGTCTTATTTAGGATCCTAGAAAAAAACCTAATTTGATTCAGAAAGAACATCTATTATTTTTATTTAACTAGTAGGCTACTATTTTTAAATTATATTGAAAATTATCCAAGATACACAATTGTCCTATTTAATTCTGTCTTACCCACAGACCTGATGGACTGCTCTTTGACTTTGTCGCTATTACCTATCAGATGCAGGGGAGATGATATCCTCTAAACTTTGCGTTGCACCTCTAATGCCTTTGCCAAATTCTGATCCCAATGCGCAATGTATAAAAGCAGCCTCTGTTGCTCTCCTGTTTGTAGGAGACCTAGAAAAAGCTTTGGGAGATTGTGAACTGTTATGCCTCATGAAGCCTATCCTGTCATGGTTTCACTCAATCTCTCTTCCCCCTTCCCCCTTTTGTCCTGAGGATATGCAGCGCTTGCACCTGTGACTATGTTGTCTTTTTGCCCCCCGTTTTACTCCAGGGCTTTTGATCCTCTTATTATAAATACTGGCTCCCTTACAGAACAAGCCAATTTCTAATAGGGCAAACCCAAATACCAAAGCCTGGAGAGTTTTATGCCTGAGCCTGCTGCAAACTAGTAGTAATGAAACAAGGCAGCACCACGTCTGTCCCCCTTCAAGAGCAGCCTTTGCATCTTCAAAGTCTTACACCCTCATGCCATAGCACAGTCGTGTAATACAAGTGTCATGGTACAAAAACATTACTCTGGTAGGCTGAGACATGGCTTTTCATATTCTTAACTTTTACCTGAAAAAACATGATAAGAATAATATATAATAACTATGTTCTGGTGCCACATGGGCTACAGGGACTCCGTGGGAAGCACATAGGAGATCAGCCCATGGTTCAAACTTGCAGAACTTGTTGACTTCAGCTCTTGTGCTGACTATGAAACTATGAGTAAAACGAGTTGCTGTGATGAATTGTGCCGCCTTAGAGCATCATCTCATTCCAGCTATTGTCTGTAAGCAGTTGTCACTGTGGCTACCTTTATGTCTGTTCTCAGCTCTGCCAAATAAAGGGATGAGAAGAACTGAGGGGCAGAAAAGTGTTCCAGGTGTACGCTTATGGAAAAGCATACAAATGAAGGAAGTGCAGGTAGCACTTCCCTCAGGAACCTTCCTGGTCTATAATATTTTCTCCTGACCTTTCAGGAACTCCCTGGCCATGCAGCAAGTTTCCATGGATTTCCTTCCACAAATTTAGTTAGTTATTGCCAAATGATGTGTTTGCTCCAGAGAATGCCAGGTCTGAGCAGCATGCATACAAGACCATCTACACCAGCTGGTTTGGTGGCCAAGTTTCTTTTGCTGGTGTGCCCCACAGAGACAATTTCAATGTAGCCTATTTTACGATTGTAATGTTTTCTTTTTCTAGGTGAAGATTAAATTCTAGGTGTTTACTCCTTCTGTGTGGAAAATGATGTATACCTCTGTAGGAATATCTTAAACTGGAATGGAAATTCCTGCTTTCCCCTAAGTGGCTTCCATGTTAATTTGCACATCAGCCTCTGCTGGCAATTTTTAACTGAGGTACTACGCTTCCTGTCCCTTTGGCTTCTTACATGCTGCTGAACATTGGCTTGCCATGCCTGGTCTTACACTCTTACTGATGCATTCGGTTTTGTAAAGGAGTAACCACAGGGCGAGCAAGGTCGAAACTGTCACTGCTCCAAATGAAAAACAGAATTTTGAATCAAGGGGGAGATTAGCTTTGCAACACTGTCCTTTGAAAAAGTTAGTGTTGCTTTTCGGTAATAAAAATCACCTCTAACTGTAAGAAGTAAGAAAATAATTATTACAAAGATATTGATAAGAGCACTTCTGAAATGTGCTTGTGTTTGGACTGAGATGTTTAAAGTGTGTTTCAAATTTGTCTTAATTATGGCTCTAAACTTGTAAGATGATGAAAAATAGTATTTCTCTTTAGTAGGAGTGGGTGGTATTATCTATTAACGTAAGTTTGAAGTCACACAGTTACATTTAAAGTCTATGTATAAGTGAAAGACTAACAAGCAGATAAGTGAATATAGGACAGAGAGGGGAATTAAAGAGAATGGTAATAATAACACCTCTGGCTACATGGGCTGGTAAGACACCACTGATACCAGGGGAAGAGGATCAGAAAAATAACCTGGTGTCTAAGTAAACTGTGGATTCTTGCTGCAGAACAAAATACCAAACATTATGACTGTACTTTACAGCACTGTGGGCTCTCTGAGAAGCTTTCTGTTTCATCCCAGAGGCAGACATAGTGTACTTATTATTCAAATAGCTACCACTTATCCTTCATGATGCTTTCAAGGCATACCTGACTGAACTGTAAAAACCCCATCTGGTCAAGTGCTGTTTTAATATGCACAAACGCTGGCTCGCAAACCACCATAGGTTGTTTCCATAAACTACAATTTAACTGTCAAGATTTAATTAAGAAATACATCTGAGCCTTTGGAATAAACAGGATAGTCAGGGGTGTTGGACAAGCGGGCTTAAAAATTTCTGCACTGACAGAGTTGTCTTCCCAGCAGTGAACAGGGGCAGGATTGCTTAAAAAACAAGGCACCAAACCCCAAAGCATCCATCTTATGTATAATGCACGTTAGTTTTACATCGTTCTCATCACTGTCAGCCACATTATGTAGTTGGTTTTTGATTGTATCGACCTGCATATTGCAGTCTTGAAAATCCTGGGAAAAGGACACTTTTCTGCTATTCTATGAAGATTATTACATTCCCTGAAAATACATAACAGGTTTAATCTGACATAAGATGTTATTTTTTTCCTGTACAAGCGAGCTGTCTGGCAGGCAGAAGAAGATAATGTTTATTTTTGAATTGCAGTGATTTAAAGTAATAGTTGTATAAATGTGCATATACATGTAAGTATTATTAATATATATTTTAAAAAAAACCTACTAAAGCTGACATAAATGTTAATTTTAAATAAAATTCAGAAATAGTGAAGCCTAAAGGACAGCTTGACATAATTCATGGACATAAACTAATATAATTTAAGAAATGATTCTGCTGTAAATCTCGTGTTAAAACTAATCAGTATTTGCTGTATTATCTCTGAATATAATAAGGAGGGTGCATTATCTGTTTCAGTAATGCAAAGCTAATTTTAGCTGTCAAAGGTTGGAGTCAGAGACCTATAAAAGAATATCTTCCCGGAGTGAAATCTGAAGGGACATTTTAATTTGTTTCTGTTCCATAACTTCTGAATAAATTGTTCTGAAGCAAATAATGAATTCATGTAAATGCTGATCTTCAGATCTGGTCCTAAACATTCTAAAAAGCTTTCTTAAGAAAGTTCTTTTTCGTTATTTTTAAAGTATAACCAAATAGGTTTTTCAGTGTTAAAATGCCTGTGTGAAGGTATTCCAAGCAAGAGTTTTCAAAATTCAAGTTACCTTATGTAAAATCCATATAGTTGTGACAGACTTGTTTAAAATTTTAAATATGTACCAGCATGACTGTTGCACCTCACTGAAAAGAACCCGTGTAGTGACATGGAAGATCTTATTTCTGTTGGTTCATAGTTGTGAAATGTAAAGGACTTAACAGGGACAATGTTCTTTTTAGTGTCGTGGGATCCTTGTATTCAAGCTGGAAAGCTTTTGCCAGATGGTTAATTGACTCAAAGAATGCTTCTAAGCCCTGGAGAACCAGGCTGAAAAGTTTTCTTCTCTCTTATTGATTTGTTCTGCAACAAACAAATGGTGCAGCTTGGGATGGTGAAAGACTGAATCCAGCAGCATTGTCTTAATTATGGAAATGAAAAGCATAGTTGCAGCTGAGAACTGAAAAGTATCACCTGCAAGTTGTAATCACACAACTATGACAAAAGTAGCAGCTTCCCATTTAGCGATGGTTTCTGTGCTGTGGTTAGCCAGAGGCTTCAGTCATTTCCATCCATCGGCATCATCATTTGTTTCACCTGCTTCTGCTTTAAGCTTTGCCTTTCTTCACTTGAGAATGAGAGCTCTGCTGTACCAGAGCTCATACCATGTTGAGATATAAAAGCTGTCACTTAACATGAGTCATTTTGTGTGTGCATCTCATGAGTGAATAACTGAATGAGAGATACAAGAGTCAGCAAGTTAGCCCAGCACTTCAAAGTACAAAAAGCCTCTGGTTAGCTTGATTTTCTTCGGTTTTCTTCTATGTGCCTTGGGTTTTCATAGTTAGGTCCTAAGATAAGCTCAGGAATGTGGATACTTCCCTATTTTCCACAAAATTATGACTTTCCCTTCTGCAGGATAAACTGCTAAACTTTGCCACTGGCTCTTTCTACCACTGAAATATCTAAGATACCCAGAAATGTTCTTCAATATTTTGCAGATCAGAAGGCTAATCTGTTTGAAACGGGCATGGCTATACTCTCTGCTTCTGCTAGGCTGTGCACTTTTGTGTTTACAAGTGACTGTAATCAAGCCACCCAGAACTGGCAACAGTAGCAATGCACCAAACCCCCAAACACAAACTCTCCCCTGACCTTTGACGCCTCTTCTAGAGGCTGCAAAGAAAATGCAGAGAGCACAGGGTTCCTTCAAATCCATGCAAAGTTTTCTGTGATTTTTTTTTTTTTTCCTCTCTGCTTTCTGATAGGGACAGAACCTGATGAAGGTGCAAAGGTGCCATTCTTGATGGAAAAATGCTATTCATATCTCCTGGTGATTGCCTTTCAAAATCTAGGCAGGATAGATCGTACATGAGGACTACTGTTTGATTTTCTCCAGGGACGACTTGCTAACAACTTGTAAAAGAACTTCACCTTTCCTATGCGTCCCACGTATCTCTGGTCAGTCTGTCGTTGCAATTGGAAAAATCCTTTAGAACTAGTAGGGTGGAAGGACAGGGGAAAGGTGGAAAGGTTGGGAAACAGGTATCGCTCTGGGAACTGAAGTCCCACTATGGTGGTCAGAGGTCTGAAGTGAGGCAAAAAAGAGAAACCACTCGAACAGGGGACGGGGATTTTGCATGTGCATTTTTAATCACGGTTATCGTACCTGCAGCCACTGAAGATTTCTGGTACTGCAGTTTAATGCAAATGCAGGCTGAAACCATAGCTTGCTGTCAGCAAAGAGGGCTGTGCTGGCCTGTCTGCTTTTCAGACTGAAGTGAGATTGTTCGTAGTCATGCTGTTTTCAAAAGGTTTGAAGCCACACTACTTAACCAGCTTCAAGTCATTACGTACGACCCTAGGACAACTGGGTATAGGAACATATACATGCTATGTATAGGACAAAACAGTTGCTCGTGGCAGTATTTTTAGGGACGCAAGTTTACAACTGAAGGTACATTTGATGGAAGGCAAATGTAAACTATTAAATCCCTATACATGCGGACTTCAATTGCCTGGCATAACTTCAGTTTCTGAAGGACTTCAGTTAAGCTGTTACAATTTGTCTAGCTAGGCAGGACCACAATTATTTTCAAAACCAGTTTTTCCCAAGCCTTCATTTTGGCTATTTATACTGAAAGCTCTTTAGCGAATGGACCATTTACTACTGTATGTTTGTTCAGTACAATATGGGTTTCTAGGCATGACTACAGTAACACAATTATGAACAAATAACCACTCCAGGATAATTCTGTACAATGTAGCGGACAGACTTCATATTCGGTTCAAAATCCGTCTTCCTGAGCAGCATCTTGGCATCTGGCTACCAGTGTTGTTGCCAAATGGTCAGTTTCTGTTATTTTAAATACCTGCCTGAATCCATACCAGGTTTCTCAGGTGCTTCCTTATTTTATGTAATGGATCAATGCAATAACTGCTAATTACTAAACTCTAGAAATCATTTTATGGAGACAGTGACCAAAATGACTGAAGACGTGAAGTTCAAATATGGGTGTAATGTCTCCTCCTGGTCAAACATAGCATTTTTGTATTTTACAGTTGCCTTTTTGTAAGTTACAATAACAAAATGTAAACTGCTTAATGATGTAATTTGTCTTAATAATATTAATTATATTTTAAGCAGGCAATTTCTGATTTTGGGGTTTTTTTTATCCTGCTGCTAGTGTTTTAGATACAGTTAAAGGGATAATGTGTGTGTTGGTCCAGCTCAGCAGTATATGTATTTGTAATTTTAAAACAAGTCCTTGTCCAAAGTAAAGGAAATACTATACTCATTCATAACTGACCTCAGAGAACTGGACATTTAGTTGCCTGGTCAAGTAAATAGCAAGCCCCTTTGTGATCTTTACAAGTACAGAATTAAATCTGCATTTCCAGATTGGTGCAGGGGTAGGCAGACATCTGATTAAGACTGTCTGAAAATTTCCATTCCAAAGCCCTTTTTTTCAGGGCTGTGTTCTCTACTGTTCTCTACTCTCTAAACTAACCTTAACCAGCTGGTTGACATTTTCAGTCTGCCTTGGGTTTTTTTTTTAAGAGTAGGAAAAGAAGGAAAAAACATTTACAGGAAATATAAGTTTAGAAAATTTTCCAGGAACCATTTTTCCAGAGGCAGACATAGAAAAGTTAAGTCATTTTTGCCAATGTAAAATGTCTGTGAATATTTTTCTTGACTGAGAAATTCTAGCAGACTCTTATGACCTTGACATTTGACATGGGATAACCTTGTTGGTGAAACACATGGCCTTGGCATCTTTGTGGAAGCTCAATTAAATTTGATTTACTGAAAAAAATAAATCATAATGCATACAGGCTTAGTACAGACTTCATAGATTTTTGGCAACTAAATTCTGCAAAGAACAGCAGTGCTTTGTTCCTGTTTACTCATAGGAAAAATACAAGGCAGTGTATTTTTATCCCATTTCCAGGCCATCGGCAGTCTCTTAGGTGCTCCATCATCTCTAGCATATCAGCAGTATGACTCTGAAGTATCCTGCTTTGTCAAACAACTCTTTATTAGCAGATTAATGCAAGCTGCTCTAGGTTATAGCCATATCAAGAAATCCTGTATTTAGAATAAGCAGTATTTTCAGTTGGCTGCCTTGCATTTTTCTTCTATAGAGACACTGAGCTTTCTTTCCAAGGACCTGAAAGATCCCAGGGGAGAAATTTCTAATGCTAGGCTCAGTTAAAAACCAACACACTCTTTCAGGACAACACTTACATACAAGCTTTGATTTTTATGGGTTATAGCCCTTAGCTGTCATGAGAGACAGGGCTTACAACAACAGAGACCTTTTTGAAAACTCTGCAGCAAGGACTACTAAAGCATGCGACAGCTATCACCCAGAAGAACGCATGGAAATTGCTACTTACCAAAGTAAAGTTTACCAATTTTTCTTGACCATGCTACCTGTTCCCCTGCGCTGGGGAGATTACAAAAGGTATTTGCATATGTTGATTTAGTCTATGAATTTAAACTTCTTTCTTTTTTTTTCTTTTTTCTTTTTTTTTTTCCTGTTCCCCCCCTCATTTCCTCCCTCTCATTTCCCCCTTTTTTCCTTTTTTTTTTTTTTGTTCTTCACTATGTTTCTGGTAAACTGCCATTCTTCCTGGAGTTACCCACTCCTAAGTGAGAAAGTTTCACGCACTTGTTTATATAAAGGGAAATGACCCTCTCCAGTCTTCTAAATTTTCCAGCTACTGTTGGTGGGATTCATCTCACCTGCTTTTAGGTGTCTGCCTAAGGTAAAAGCAATGTGATGCTTTTATCTGTGCCAGACAGGTACCCTTTGGCACCTTAGGCACTCTTCATAGGCAAAGGAGTGAAGTGTAACTACTGGGGTGAGATTGTGCTGACCTATTTAGACCAGATGACTCGCACCTTACGAGTGGCTGTTTCTCTCCATTACTGCAAAAGGAAGCCTGGAGTGATTGGTTCAGGTACAGATGTCTGTCTTTTGGTCAGATGAATCCTACCCTAAATTTGTAGGTTCTCAGTGTTTAAGCTTTGACTGAGAACGATAAGGGATGTATGACAATTTTTTGCTGGGAAATTTGTAAGTGTTATAGACATAGTCAGTAGGAATAGATTCTAATACAGCATTGTCCTGATGCTTAGTATCCCAAGAATCCAACATTGGAGGCATTTTGGAAAGGGAAAGAGATGTCTTTTCTCTGAAATAAATGCCAGTGTAACAGAAAAGAGCTGTATTACTTCCTCTTAGGTCCTCAATAAAATCCCAAATTTGAGTGTTTGTCTGGTGGGCCTTTCAAAAGGGAATCTGCTGAGCTTTGCTGTACCAACCCTGTCTGCAATAACAGAGGTTAGTTTAATTCAACTAAATATACTTAGGTGATGACAATACCATGTTCAAAGCAGGACACAAACTTATCAAACATGTTGTAGTTACCATCATTTTTTAGAAATGCGTTTTAAAAGTCTGAACAATTTTTCCCCCAATTATTATAAATGTATGTATTTTACTGAAATAGCAGTAACTTGCCTTCCCTTAGCTCAAGTGTAAATGACCCTATTCATTTGTAGGTAAAATTGTCCTCCCCAGAGTACGCTGACTTCAATAGAATTACAACTTGCATGATTTCAGCTGATAGAGTCTACTGCAGCTATAACCTAAAGAAGTAACATATTTCTTGCAATACATGATAAAAGAAGCACTTGGCAAAGGTCAGCTTTTCAGATGTCTTGTAGAAATGTCATTAAGTACAATCTTCTGATAGGTCCTCTTCTTGTGCCTCAGTGTCTGTACCAATTGTCTGGAATTTCTGATTGAAGTGCAGCATCTCAGTGACTTTAACTTCAAGTTAGAAAGTTCCAGTATAATTAAAATAACCTCAAAGTCAAATTTAACAGGTAGAAATTTTGATAAAACTCTTTGAATGAACTCTATTGTATGAAAGTAAAACAACTTTTAAATTATCAGTCCTTCTGAATGTAGCTAAGATTTGAGTGAATGTCAGGGAAAGTCCTAAATATTTGAACAAAAAGCCCTGCTCAGGCTATTATTTTATATTAACGGGGGCAAATACCATGCCAAAATGAAACCATTCTGCAGTCAAGGCCTATCTGCATTTCAGTTTTCCATTTCTAAATCCTAACTTTTGTCTATCATGATGACTCCTTGTTAAGCTGTGAAAAGGCTAGGTTAGTGCATATGTTAGAAGAGTGCAGGTACAGAGATCAGAGAAGAAATCAGATGGCCAAAAAGTTGGAATGAACTCTAGGTCAGTGCTGAGGAAAAACATATACCTACCAGCACTGTTGCTGTCTACAAACTCCAGAAATTGTTTTAGTTGAGCTATCTACAAATAGGGAAATGCTAATATTTACAGGGTGACTTTCTGTATGAACATCTATGTAGCTAGCTTTCAGTTGACAGACTGCTATAAAACAAAAAAATGGCCAGCAGGCAAGTAACAGTGGTCAAATACAAAATCAGTCAAAAAAAAAAAACCAAAACCCACCAAACCCTCTGCGCTTTAGATATGAATCGGTCGCACAGCGAGATGATAAGCTTATGCCTCTGTCTTGCTGGAGGTGCTCGTAGAGGGAAGCAAAGTACTTTGACCTTGATGTTTCAGAGCATACTTGCTCTCTTTACATGGGCAGCAACATGTGAGCTTGATAGGCTGGCGCTTCAAATCTGCATTATACTGCCCTTTGGGAAGGACTCTGCACTTTAGATATGAATCGGTCGCACAGCGAGATGATAAGCTTATGCCTCTGTCTTGCTGGAGGTGCTCGTAGAGGGAAGCAAAGTACTTTGACCTTGATGTTTCAGAGCATACTTGCTCTCTTTACATGGGCAGCAACATGTGAGCTTGATAGGCTGGCGCTTCAAATCTGCATTATACTGCCCTTTGGGAAGGACTAAGGTACCAGAGCATCTTCTTGCATATTTTAGAAGATTCTGTGAGCCCAAACGATTTTCTGACTTCATAAGCATTCAGGATGCATTATCCCGGATCCCAGCCTTACAGAGATCTCCGCAACCTCTGCAGCATCGCAAAGGTCTCTGGATCAAGGTGCCTGCCAGGAGATTGAGCAGTAAAGAACACACCAGCTCTGAAGAAAGAGCTAAGGGCATATCCTCAGCTGAGGTACAGAAGAACTCGTATGTTGTGAGTTTCTTGGTCAGCATGAGCCTGCAGGACGCTCTAACCACTAGTTGGTAAACTTCAGGATTTTCAGTAAACTGCAGTCAGTTGTGTTGTATTGAGCTGAGAAAAAAAAACCCTGCAAGATCCAAAGCTAAAAGTAAACCCAAATATAATTTGGACAGCTTAGTGTCTGATGTGTGTCCCAGTGAAGGCATTATTTAGCATGCATTCTTATGGACCACCCTTAGCCTTAGTGATACCGAGCACCCTGTAAGATCACAAAGAAAAAAAAAGTTTGGAGTACGTTCAAAGACAAATAGATGGTGAATATTTACGTGGATTACAAAAGAGGAAGTGGCATAATATAGGCCTAACCTGATGCTGAAAGACTCTAGTGCTTAATGCATTGGAGAAAAGGTGCAAGAATAGCTTGTCCTTTTGGAATACTGCTGCGGCAATGTATTCCAAGGACAGACTTCACAAGCTAACTGCTGTCCATTGAACTAGCTTCAGTCTCGACCTTATTGAGGTATAAGAAATATATGAATAGTCTACAAATATGCTGGTAATTTAAATGATAAATGCTGATAAGTACTTTTCTCCTTTGTGCCTAAGCTTTACTCAGAGTCTTCCATTAAAACATATAATTGAGTATCTAGACAGTTGCATTTTGATTTGCATCTATTGCCAAAACAATAGATCTTTCAGATAAGCCTTTCATGCATTACTTTTAATAATGATGTTTTAAATTAAAAGACTGCTTCCATCAGAATAATGAAGCAAGATAGCCAAGAAAATAGCTATGTGCCTGAGTACAGAAATTCATTAAAGTGGCAAAAATCCATGAAACAGTGATGATAATGAGAAAAGTATTGAGCTTCAAAGTCGACAATACTGAAAGCAGAGACTGCATTTAAAGCTTACTACATGGGAGGGGCTGTTTTCTCTTTTCAAAGATCTTTCTCTTTTTTTAAATTCTGAGAAATCAAAGAAAATTTTGGCAACTCAGTTACTTTTACATTGCCATAGGCGTATGGGATTTTACTAGCACAAAAACTGGGCCTGATAGTGCTCTGAGGAATAATCCTTTATTTTATTTATGTGAGTATTAGTATTAATGATTTCCCTTCTTCCAATACTAAGAAACATACAATTATTTAATAATGACCGACACCACCTCTTGAAGAAGGCAATTTAATGTAATCAAGATACGCTGCTTTCTAATTTCCCTCCTGGTCTCTATTTAAGCTGCAGATAGCGTATGTGTTACTTATATTTATCTTAGAAATAAGTTGTCCTTATAAAGCCTTTTTTTGAAAGAAATATTTGAAAAGGTGCTGTTTTCCTCATTAAAATATTTTTACCTTCCCCAGAATATAGCAAGTGCTAATGAGACACACGCTTGCCTTTTGATTGTGTTCCCTTTTCCTCCTTTGCTTATGTTATTTCTTTTCTTCACCAAGTCAGCCCAGTATTAAACAAAAAGTGGCACTAACGTAACAGTAGTACACGTCTGATACTTCTCTGCATCCCTGCCTGTCTGCTGAGCTGTGCTGCTGCTCCTGGCAGGAATACAGAGAGGCCTTACAGGAGAAGCTGACACTGCGTACCTCCAGCCGGAGACAAGTTTTATAATTCTGATATCTGGCTCCGTTGACTCCTGTGACTATGCAAAGACAAAAGGTTCTGCCTGGGACAGAGCAACCCTTTGCTGCTGGAGCACAGGTGGTATGAAAGTGCTTTATATGACACAAACTGTTACAAAACGTTCGGTGCGCTGAAGTGTGCTGTCAAGACCCGTCTTCTTTAAGCTGCCAGTCTGTCATTGTCTTTTGGAAACTAGCATGCAGCCAGCAAACCCATTTCCATCAAAAAAAGAAAAAAAGCCCTGTTTATACTTCCCTTCCATTTTCTCCTACCAGGTAATTTCTCTCTATAATGTCACCTCAGGTATTATAGTAGAATTAATGAATAGCCAAAATTTCTCTCGTACTAGATACGAAACAATAAATAGTAAGAAAGAAAGCAGGTTTTAAAAATAGTAAGAGAAAAGCAAAGACAAGCTTTCAAACCAAACATTCCCCATACCTGAATCTGCTGAACATCCCAGATACAGTATAAAACTTATCCTTTTCCTTATTATGGGCATGGCTGTGCTGAAGGGCATTAACCCGCTACCTGCAGTTGGTTCAGATGCTGCTAACTTTCATAGCTGAATGTAGTATGGACCAGAGCACGCATTTCATGCAGTCTAGCACACGACTCGGGCTAAAGCTCTGTTAGAGACAGAGCATCATCTACCTTGCTGTTTTCCTGAAGCCTTGACAGTTATTCCGGCTTGCTATGTGAGTCTCGTTACAGGTATGCAATGAATTTCTCCTGATTTATGATGCATTCTTTAATCCCCTTTTAAAAAGCTAAATTAGGCAGCAATGGGGTGAGGTCATTGATCAGAAGAGCTCCCATTCAGCATATAGCTCCAGTACCTGGTGCATTCATCCTCTAATTTGGCAGTTGGAGGAATTCCTTGCCAAGCTAAAATCCAACTTAGAAGTATAAAATCGTACAAGTTTGGTAACTTTGTGTGTCTTTCTGTACGTCTTCATGGCAGCAGAAAAGGCTGGTACAAGGTGAAACTGGCCTGTATTCCAACCTATGTTTCACTTAAATCTGTGTGTTTCATTAGGATTACCATGAAGCAATTAGATGACTTTATTTTCATCAGTTTTGCAGTTACCCAGTGATGCTTTTTAATTGTTCCGTTCTTACAAGCACAGTAACCTTGTCTTTGCCTCTCTCACTGTGAGTAAGACTTTTAAAGTGCACCTTGCCAGATCTTTCAGGCACCCAGAGTGCAGATGCAATCCTGAGATGCTAGGACTCTGAACTTGTGTAGATATAAGTGAGGGTAAGGAGTGCTGAACATATGAAAACATCAGCCTTGAGGATCTGTTTCTTCCTCTAGCAAAAAAGCAATGAGATTAAATACCCCAGGAAGAATGTCTTCAAGTGTCAAATGGTGGCACATTGCTCTACTCCCTCTCAGCACGTGCAATTTTCAGGTCCACTTATAAGCAGTCATACTTCATGTGCATTCGCACAGGCAATTGACTGCTGAAGATTTTAATTTGTTTCCTCTTACTTTAGTATCCAGACATCTCAATATTAAATGATGATTTTGTCTCCTGATACTGTTGCAGGAAGTTTTGCCCTTCTGTTTTTAAATAGTTTTGTATTCAAACCAGTTGTAAGTGCTTTATGAAATGTTAGCATTAAGCTGTTGTATTTGAATCATTATGGGAAACAAGAATTTGGGGTTTTCATCTTTCGTGTTCTTAAAAAACTACATTTATGTGCTATGTGAAAAGTCACTTCTTTGAAAAACTGCACATGACAAAACCAGAAATAAAAATAAACATATAGTGGCATGAAATGGCCACAGGCCAACACAAAAGCGAGAAAAATCTTTTCACAAATTATCTTTGTGATGAGCTAACATCAAAAGATTTTAGGTTCAGCTAGGCACAGAGAAATTTGGTTAAGCAAAGTAATGAGTGCTGCTGTGCTTTTCATCTTCAAAATGTCTTACAAAGGTTAAGTCTTTAAAATATATCTGTGCAATGAAGCATTATATTGCCACCGTTGGTTTTTTTTTTCCCTCAGTTGAAGTGGATGTTGAGTGTTTAAATGTCCAAGGCCACGGAGAAGGTCGGTCAGATCTAGGACTGCAGAGTAGATCTGCAGTGCCTGAACTTCTCAGACTGTGCTGGACATTCTCCATTTATTCAGTTGTCCGTCCATTGGCCACTGCCCTCCTTTTCTCAAACGGATTGTCCTTTTTGACATCTTTTCCCTGGCTGGTCTGCAGCTTTCCACTGCACTGTGTGTACTCAGATTGCTCGGATAAGCCTCCAATAACCCTGTAGGTCAACCCTCACCTGGCTACGTTTGCCTCTTCTATTACTTCAGGCTTTTCACAGTGCAGACTTTTCTCTCCTCCTGCACTACTTTACAGAAAGGTCAATCTCACAGAGCCCAGCAAAACTCCCTATTCAACATGCTTTGCAGAACCCCTATGGAAGACCCAACTAAATGAATTTGATCACCTTTAAATTAGGTATATCCCTCACAAACGCACGTGTAGAGTCTCTGCGTATGAGGGTAGAAAGCAACTCACCATCTCCCGTGTTCGGGATAGCCTTGGAAAAGCTGCCTCTGTGCCAGGAAGCCTGGGGATTGGACTGGAAGTAGGAATTAAATCACCCTTAGCAACACCAGATACTGCCAAAAACCTGTGAGAAAGCAAAAAGTCATCAATACAAACTCTGTAAGTGACAATGAAAGATCTCTATTTCAGGGGAAGGAAAGAAATCTTTCAGAAGGCCTAAACTGCAATTTGCACGATCTCTTCAGCTAACCAGGGATGATTCTTTAAAAGCTTAGAGGCCAGTGTCAGGAAAACCCCACGGAGTTCACGTAAGAGCATAGCTGGTAATGTCTGAAATTCTTTGTAACGGGCTAATGACCAGCAAAACCCTTGCAGGATTTGACACTCCAGAAATTGGCTCCACTTGAGGAACTCAAGAAATTGAAAAATTGACCTGGACTTTTCTGAAGATCAATGGTCAGTAAAAGGAAAAGGAGGAGAAGTCTGTGCTGTGTAGCCAAGCCAGCAGGTCTAGTGTATCTCATGCTATTAGCACCCAAGTGCATCTGTGAGGTGCTGATAGTCAACCCCTATTGACTGCAGTGGAAGCCCGGTGAACTTGGCATTTTGCGGCATTAGGCCTCATGTTATTAAGCTAAGGACATAAATGTGCCAGCGTATGTGCCCTTTGAACTGCAAGGCATTATTTCTTGCTTTATCAAAATAATAAAGCTTTTATTTCTTGCATCAAAAAATTAAAGGTTCTGCCCGCCCCCCCCCCGCAGTGTCTCACAGTAAGCAACTGCCTAAAAAAGAAATATAAATATAAAGAGTATGCACTGTGAAAAGCAGAAATATAACATTTTACCAAGAATAGGCCGGTTTAATTTTAAATATATATTCTTTAAATGGCTAATGTGCTTAAAATGTAGAAAATCAGATATCAAAGGCAGTTCAAAGCAGTCAGTAAGAAAAATGAACAAAAAGAAGACAAAGTGACAAAAGAAATAAGGAAAGATCATTGATCTCCTGGAAAAAAAGGATAAAAACTGATAATTTTTCACATGTTATTGAATAACATGGTAATTTATCCAGAGTATAATTCTACTAACATTTGACTGTGACTTGGTATCAAGTGAGGTCTTACAGCTCAAAGCTGTCTGAGGCAAGTTTTGAGGAAGTTTACAGACCTATTTGTTGTACCATCTACATGATGTTATGGTCTAGGCTAGGATAGTCAGTGACATGGTTTCCTGAGGTTGTCAGCGCAACTTTAGGAATTCTGGGTTTCATTATTGTTGGAGGAAGGGCAATGGCCTCCCTGCCAGGAAGGCACCCAGAAAATCATGAATTATAACATCAGTCCTGTGTGTATTGAAAAAAGCATGGAAAAGTAAAAGCTGTTAGTACTTTTGTACCCATGCCACTGGTAGACGTGAGACTTACATTTTTCAAAAATTAGTCTCCTTCTCAGTACAGGGCGTTAACCTTCAAAATCTAACTTATTGGCAGCAATAATAGAGTTTAAATAGTAAAACGAGTGCCCGTGCTCTCTCTCTTTCCCTCCTCTTCTTTGCAATGCAGTTTTCTCTATTTCTAGACAAGGCCAGGAAGGACAGAAGGTAGAGTGGCCAGCATGACCTACTACGGGAGTGTGCAATACTCAAGACGTGAATAATGATGTACTTAGCTGTATCTCATTAAGCATCTAACAGATGATCAGCAACAACTGATCAGGGCAGAGGCAGAGTAACCCTCTTGCTTGGTTTTGCTTGGATGTTGTTAGCATAACCATTGTCTGCATCCTCTTCCTTCGATACACTCCATCGGACGTGGCGAAACTATGTTCTGTACGAGAATGCAAGAGTGCATGAGAGCTGGGATAATTTTAGGGTAATCTTAAAATACTCAAAAGGATTTCTGTCTTAAGGGGCGGAGGGAGGGGAAGCTGGCTTTAGTTCCTCTTTGAGATCTTGTATGCTATGTTTCATCCCAAGGTAAGAAATTATAAGTACCAGAATGTCTAGGTAGCACCTACACACCTCAGAAATTTGGTTTGGCTTTTCTAGAAAAGTAAGAAGGCTCTATTTCTTGTCAAACTCTAGGTCCTCTTTGCACATGCCTTCCCTCTACAGTCTATCCTTTTCCCATCCTCCTTTCCTTCCAGCTTCTGCATCTTCATATTTTCATCCTACTTTTCTCAACTGTGTTTGCAAGTAGCTGGCTCTTTGCACTCAGGCCCTTCCTAATTGTGCTCCCTTTTTCTCTCCTGGTCCTCTTATGCAAAAAGGAATATTTCTGCAATGCATGTGCTTATGCAGTCAAGAATTTCTCCGCTGGCACGCCATCCAATGACCTCATTCTTGTCTGAATGGGGAGAGAGTGTCCTCTGAAGGGAATGGGGAGGCCACCTGGGTGCTTAGATCACTATTTGCACGTTGTTATCTAGCTTGGGCTGCTGCCAGGCATTCCTGCACAGGCAGATTTGCAAGCTGCCTACAAAGCTCTTGTGAAGACCTTGTCTGGATGGGAAGGGAGGATGGATGCGGGAGTCCTTGTTGATGATATAGTAATATGGCTGAAGGTGTTTTACCTCCCATCGTTTTCAGCTTAATTAAAATGTAAGTACCCTGGACCTAGAGGTTCAACACAGGCACTGAACAGACATCTCCAAGAAGAATCCCATATAGCCAGCAGGTAAAGTTCATTTGGTATCATGCTTTCTTTTAGCTTTCTAAGAACATCCAAAGAAAATATGTAATGTTCAATCAGTAACTGAGGCTGTTTTTAGAATAGTGATTCCTATAAACTGAGATTGGAGAGGAAGACATTACAGAACTGCAGAAATAAGGACTTTTGGAACCATTGATAAGTAATTTACAGCAAGGGCAATTTTTGTTACGGCAGAACATCCTAAGGTAAAGGGAAAAATTAGGAAATTGCCCGAAATCCTATGTACTCACTGTTTTGTTTAATAAACAGAAGCCAAGCTTTTAACAGACAAAGAGGGTCGTCTTGTACATATCAGGACTTAATATTTCTAAACATAAACAAACCTCTTTTTACCCAATATAAAATCATTTCACATCTGCTCAAAATCCCAATAATCTCAGTATATGTGTGGCAGCAACTACCTTTGGGAAGGTAGTCCAGCAGAAGTAATTCTGGACCTGCTTCCGTCTCTGAAGCATATTATTGCTTCCATTGCTTCTCAAGCCTCAGACTTCTCCTGCTTCAAGTCTGAATATCTGTTGCGTCAGGTTGAAGTCTGCCAGTAACCAAAAAGCAGAACTATCAACTCCAGCCCTCCTTTCCCAGCAAAGACACTGATATTATGAGGGCTTTGGTCCTGTGGAAAACAATGGAAAAAGTCTTGTGAAATGTGTGGAATACGAAGGCAAGCTTTTCTGTGGTTAAAAATAGCATCTGCGATAATTCCATGACAAGACTAAAAGTGACTTTCTTACTGTGTGGAGGATGCTAAATAAGACTTTTTAAATGGTATCTTGTGCTAAGATAATTACGGAAAAAAACAGCTTTACGTGAATCTGACAGCTGTTTTAAAAGCTCAACTGGCAGCGTCGTTTGCTATAGTGCAGAAGACCTAGGTTCAGAATCACACACACAAATTTTTGTCTTCTCAAAAGCCAGTAGGAACAGGAGGTGGCATAAAGAAAATGACAGCCTTACTACAAAGGCAAACAGAAATCAATCTGTGATCTTGAGCTGAGTTTGTTTCCTGTATAAAAGGGGCAAGGAGTTAGAAGTAGGTAATGCTTCCCAGAACGGCTTGATGTCCATAGTTGGATGAGAATTCTCTTTTTCTTTAAATTTACAGTGGCTGCATTGGATGTGACAGAAAATGATGGTTTGGTACAGTCCTATAAATCCTGAACACATATGTAGTAAACCTTTCTAAAATAACTTACAAAACAGCCTTCCAGGAGAAGAAAAAGTCCACAATAATGACAACACACTGACAGTGCAATAAAGAGGAATTCGTTATTCTGACTGCAGGGGTTGACAATGACCAGAGGGCAAATGCATAAAATAGGGAGGAAGAGCCTATGCTCAAATGTCAAAAACTCCCTTGAACACATATGTAGTAAACCTTTCTAAAATAACTTACAAAACAGCCTTCCAGGAGAAGAAAAAGTCCACAATAATGACAACACACTGACAGTGCAATAAAGAGGAATTCGTTATTCTGACTGCAGGGGTTGACAATGACCAGAGGGCAAATGCATAAAATAGGGAGGAAGAGCCTATGCTCAAATGTCAAAAACTCCCTGCCGCAAATGAAAGAAAAAGAAATATGTTTACTCTGTATAAGCATAATAATAGTAATAAAAAAAAAAAAAATCTGACCACAATAAATAGTTCTGAGCTTGAAGCTGAGGATGCAGCGTTACATAATATCACCTGTGTATAAATAAATGATTCCTTTCAAATGTTCATTGCCATGACATTGGAAATCTTTGCCATCTAATGGTGAAGAAGGTGGCAGCAAAAAATGAAAATGAACAGTAAGTGAAGGGTTAAATATGTAGGACGGTCGTCTTTGTGAGTAACTTTTGATGATTTTTAAGCTGCTGTTCAATTCTAGAAACAAATGTGATTATTATCACTATTTCTTTTATTACCTAAAGAGGATAATATCTGCTCACAAGTATGCTTACTTCTGCATGAAATTAATTTTGCAGGCATGAATTGCACCCTCAAACAAGATCTCAATCCCACAAAGGAACAGCACTAAATTGAAAGCCCGGTTGTTTTTCTAAAGTTATTTAGTTCTAAACAAACCTTCCTATGCAGTCTGTCTGCTTTTTATTTTTAGTTCTTCCTTCTTTGTTATTGAATGCTTTTTTAAGAAAGAAGGATTTTTGTTCTGAGTTTTTCTTCCCCTGGTATTTCCCATATGAAGTTCCAATCCTCTGACAGCTTGTACGAAGAGGATTAGAACACATCATCGCTAATTGCAGATGAGGATTTAAAGCAGGGATGGGCAGGAGAAGCAGGAAGATGAGATTGCCCGACCTGTCTTGATTCAGACTGCATGGATGCTTTGCTTCTACCTCTGCTGCTCCAGGAAGTTAGCCTGGCTTCCACATCTGTCCTCATCTTATGGCAAGGGAAAATTGGTTTTTGTTGAACATGGTGAAAAACTAACTTTTCTGCTGAAAACCTGATTTCTCTAGTGTACATTGTTCCTAAAGTGCCATTGCTACCATAAGGACTACACAAAATTAGTTGGTTCATAAAAGCACAAGAGAAGGAGCAGTTGCAAACAGAAATCACTTCTAAATGCCAAAAATTGCCAGATTTCAGTTGTGGGATTATATCTTCCTCCTCCACAATTTTTTTGTTGTTTCTGTTAGACTGTAATCTTCTGAGTACTGTCATTGTATCTTCACATGTACCATACAAGTGCTTCCTGTGGGTGTGGAAATCGTAATGGTAACGTATGCAAGCCCTAACCATCTGCAAACATTACTGTTACTTAATGTCAACAACGGGTAGCAATTTGACTAATAGCTTGAGGAATTACATAACTTAAGTAGCAATTGAACAAAATTATGTCAGCCTGCATTTCCCCCTCTTTTGCTTCAGGACGAATCAATTATGAACCACAAATCAAAGGAACGGATACACGTTTATAACAATTTAGGGTCCCAGGCATTGATTAACCACGACTGAGAGAACTTTCTCTCATGAAGATAAATGTTATGTCATAAAGAACCTAAAAGCTCCCATGTAAGGCCATGGACTACTGGGAAGGACGCTTCATATTAGCCCTAGCATTCTTTGATGGGTTGAAGTCTAAGGAGGTAAGACAAAATAAGCAAGGCTAAGTGGTCAGAGTTGCTCTGCACTTCTGTGTATGGACTGTTCCTCAGTAAATTGCGTAAGTAAAGGAAAGAAGTTAACATAAATGCCCCTTCATCTGCTTTTTGAAAAGATTCTTTTCTTTCAAAGCCTACTTCCTTCAAGCCTTGCAACAAGATGAAAAGTGGCTCAGCAGTTTCAAAAGATGGCAAAACTGAGCCAGAGGGAATTTAATTATCTTCAGACATCTAATGAAAACCACACAGTTTTGTCACAATTTTCAGGACTTATCTGTCAAACCTTGGCAGATCAGGAAACTGAAAAGGACAATTTCTTGATTAAGTCTGAAAAAGAGCTTGAACTTCATTTTCAAGGAGAAAGGATGATTTTTAATTAATAAAGATAAGGAAATATGCAGTAAAACTACCTCCTTGTCTAACCTATCAACAAAGTCGTAACCAGAGTTCCATATCTCTGTCTGTCCCTCCCATGCCAAATTTTGGGCTTTCATTTGGGGGGAGGAAAACATTCTTTTCTAAGTCATTTGGAAAACAACCTGTGATTTAAGTTAAGGAAAGAATTAAATGCCTCAGTCTCCTCAGAACTAAAGGAAAATAACAGCTTCAGTTGTGTTAAATAGACTTGATGTAACATGCTGTTTCTTGGTCATCTGAACTCATGATGTACATCGGTATCTCTCTATGAAAGCTGTGTTACTAAAATGACTTATTTTTTTTGTCATTTAGTCACTCAATCAGAGCACTTTTAGTGAGGAAAAGCAGGGATTAACAGACAGAGGACAGGGCCTAGGATTTTAAAATTTCTATGCCGTTTCTTGACTGGTATAACAGGTAGACCAAGTACGTTGAATATCTCACAGAGCAATGTCTTACATGTGAAAAGGGCGTATTTTTAAAGCAGGCAGCATTTTAGTTCTATATAATACTGTTTTACCAAAGCCATTACATAGCTCAAACTTTCCTGAAACAGTGGCTCTGTTTTAATGTGTAGCTGTTGGTGATGCAGGGCTTAATATAGACAAAGTTCTTGGAAAAAGAAAGGAAACCTTGTTGTAAACTTTATCAGTGCCTTGACAACTGATTGGGAGACAGACAACTTTTCTGTTGGTTCATCTTTACTATCAGAGTTTGGGGTACTGGACACCACGGTGGCTTACAGAAACCTGCTCAGATTATTTAACTCCTTTCTTCCTGGTGCAGGTGCTGCTGTCCGAATAGCTTTTGGGGGAAAATTCGTGTGGGGCATAGAAATGGTGATGGATATAGCTGGGGCCTGCTAAAGATACAGATTATATTTTTCTTCCAGAGAAGGCAAATAAACAACCTGTAGACCTAGCATAAATGTTCTTAGTAGAAGCGTTTCTATTATCTTTCACTGGTTTGGATTGCTTTCTTTGTAAGTTTTTTTTGAAGACAAATGGCTTCAGCCAGCCTGGGCGTGGAATATTTCCATCGTCATTTGATCTGTTTTTCAGCAATGCTGGGTTGGCATTGGAGCAAACGTCAAGAGCTGCTGCCAGGGAGGTGCAGGGAGGAGTACGTGAGCAGGATGTGACCGGATTGAAAGCTCCTCCTCAGCCAAAGCAATTTCTCACCAGAGTTTTCTCAAAGTTGCAAGAATGTACCAGAAAAAAATCACTTCCGCAACTCATACAGCTTAACAGAAAATGGATATTTGTAAGGGCAAGTACCGTTGTAAAAGGAAGATAAGATATGATTTGGGCAGTCTAAGAATCTCAGCTTCTACTCAATATTTTCAAAATTGACTGGTGTTTGTGGGGCCCTGATGAATACAGCTCCAAAGGATGCCACTTTCATAGGTACCTTTTGAAAGAGATTTATTTAATGGTGGTGTGCAGTCAAAGAATTGCTCTCCATTCTGCTAAATTACATTTTGTTTCAGGACTCCAATCTGAAGCCATACCCAAAAGCTGCAACAGTTTAGAAAAATTAGCCAGCGGCCTGGCTGAGCTTACATCTCAAGCACGTTGTTCTTATATGCAGCGACAGATCACTTTCTGCACTAAAGGGCATTTTCTTGTTGATGTATTTGAGAATGTTGTAGAGAGGTTTGTAATTAAATAAGGAAAAATTAGGACTTCTTTTATGAAGAAATTAATTTTTAATGCTATTGAAATCAGGGAATTTTGAAAATACCGTGCATTGGTTATTTTTGCTTTGTACCTGAAAGCTGCACAAAAGTAATTGCGTTTCTCTCTAAAAGACAGTGAAGTGAGAAATAGCCAGCTTTCTTTTACATTGAGGCTAGAAAAATTATCAAATAGAGAGACTACAGATTTAGGTAAAGATGCCTGGATTTTGCCTGAATTAAAATATATTCAAGGATAGGCTTTCCTTTGTCTTTCACCTAATCGTGTACTAAACCACATCTTTCTATCCGTTAAAAGCGCCTATGCTTCACAGTATAGTTCAGTTTAAAAATGGTGTGTTAGACCTCAAAAAACATGCAGTTCAGTGTCTAGTGCCAAATATATAAAATGCTCTCCTCTTCCTTGTCCTTTTCCAACCCAGGGTGGCCAGCTTAGCGTTCCGCCTGTTTTTGATTAAAGATGAGGTACAAATCTTATCCGGCATAGTAATTACTATATTGCAGTGTAAGTCACAGACCGTTGCTGCTGTTATTTATTTTCAGACAAAAACATTAATTCCCCCAACCTCCAACTACAGGCTGCAAATTCTTAATGGCTAGCCTTTTGCTATGAGTAAAAACTACATCATTTCTCATTTGCTCCAGTTGCTGTGGGCCACCTCACCTGTGACAGCCGAGGTAGCTGCACTCTCTGTTGTGCATTCTCTGTGGAAAGATCTGAAATTTTCCAGTGCTCTCTTTCACTATGGATCAGAAACGAGATAACTTTTTAATGTTAAGGATGGTCACTTGCACCTCATCCAGTTTCTCCCCGCTTAAATAAATGCGCGCACACACACACACACACTCATCAGATCGGTCTCTCTAGAGAAATTTTCTTTTTTCCTTCTTAGAGTAGGTGGGGTATCTGTGCACACTTGAGCCTATCTTGGCAAATTCCAAGAAAAAATGGATGGTAGACCAAGGAGTTTATTAAATGTCTCTTCCGAAGATTTTCCCCACTGTGAAGAAAGCTAGGTTTACTTCATTTTATACAAAACCAGAGGCTGATATGGAATGGAAGTCTACACATAAGCAAAAAAACCCAAAACAGCCCCAGCCCCCCCAACTTTTTCTCCCAGAGCTGTTTAATGTAGGAAAAAGTTGACTGCACAAAGCTACTCCATCCGTGAACTAATGAGTCACTGCCTCCAATCTGTACTACTTGGGTTCAGGCTGACGCATTTGCAGCTGAACTTTTTAGGCTTGCCAGTTCTCTGGAGCAGATGTATATTACAGAAAAGTTGGGAATTTCAAGATGTAGTTCACCAATTTACCATGTATAACACATCTGAGAAACTAAGCATCTAACAATAAGGAAAGGGAGGAGAGGGAGGCAGATACTGATCAGGCTACAAGACCTGCAGAAGTGCTTTCACCTTGTTAGAAACTTTTAGGACCTAAAACTTATTAATATTTAAATATCTGCCTTGAAGAAGCTACACGCTGTAAGTAGTAACAATGGGTTAAAGTCTTCTTTTTAAAGAAGTGAGTATATCTGTTGATTTGTTAATGGAAGAATCCACACAATCTGGATCCACATCTACCACACGAAGTGGTAGATGTTCTTCAAAGTAGACAAATACAACACTAATGACATGACATTTCCTGCCATATCTCAGTAATGGATAAAACACTAGGGAAGCAAGGAGAGGTCAAAGAAGGACAAGTGACTTGGATGAGGCATGCATTTTCAGGGGAGGGGATAGAGGTAGGCAAAGCTACCATAATTAACCATAATAGAAACAGGATTTTTCACTCCTTTCCATCACATGGAAAACAAATTTTTCATCATCATCAGTATCCCTTTGCATTACAAATGGCAGGAACGTACAGGTAGCAGGAAAATCAGTCTTCAAAATCTGAACATTTTAAAATGGAAAAAATGCAACTGATTTTAAGTACACAGTGTTCGTGCAGAAGATTAGCTAAATCAATTTTATACTGAAAATATGTAAGTGCCCATAGAGCATTTTGTTTGGGAGTAAGAGACTATTTCCTTTTATATTTTTATGAGAATTCCATTGCACTCACTCCACCATAAATTTTCCACTATTGTTTATAGACAGTTGAAAAATTTGAAGCCAAGATTTGATGCTGCAAAATTTCAGATAAAAGCTGTGAGGTAAGAGGGCAATATGCAGAACATCTCAGAGTTTCATATTCAGATTCCCACAGAGAAAAAACATCTTTAAGAAAACTGGATGTATAATGAAAAGGCAAAGAAGTGTTTCATCTCATTATTTTCCTCTCTTAGATCTCAGGCTCATACCCTCCCCCTTGGCTTCTGAAGACACAACTGCTTACTTGTCAATCACGAGTAATGCTTCTCTTTCTCGAACACCTTTCCCCCACCTCTTAAAATAGTTTCCAATGTTGGAGCATGGTACTACTTAAGCCAGAAGTAGCAAGGTCTAACCAAATGTCGCATTATCCTGACTGGAGAGTTAAGGAAGGACTGCAAGCCTGGCTAGTCAGGAGGAAAATAGCAGTCTTACAATAGCAAGTCCCCTAAGCAAGGAAATTTAAACAGGAATGATCCTAGGGTTTTAAGACAGGCCCTGTTGTTTGAAGCCTCTTTTAGCCAACGTGGCACCTGTCAAGGCTTGGACACCTGGCTGTGCATTTTCAGAAATGTGCGACCTGATAGCTGCTGTCGCTGTATCTCCCCTCATGCGATGCAAAGGAGGTCTGACACTGGCCCCAGAGTGGTTCCTGTGAAGACTGGGACTGCTCTCAGACTGCTCCTAGCAAGTGCTGTCATCTCCATCTCCGACAGCATCTGATCTGCTTGTGGGGACTGTAACACGAAGCAGACCAGCCAAAATGCACCCGTGGCAGGCCTTATCCGCCCAGGCAAGAGTGAAGTGAGCCCAGATCCTCCCCTACCCTACTGGGCTTGTTCTTCTCGAGCTACTTCACCAGGGCAAGAGGCACAGCAAAGAGAGCACAGCGGTGCAGCGATGGAAGAGTGCTGGACAGGGGGATCCTGCTAGCCCTCAGCTTAACCATAACCTTAAGATTATGGAGGATTCTGCAGGACAAGAAGAGTTTGGATGAGGAATGGTGAAGATGAGACAAATGGCTTATAACCAGCCATGGACTGCTACGTGTGTTGCTGAGGATGTGGTTAATGCTGGTATTGGGTTTATGATCTGTGCCTAAAGAGCCCAAGGAAGTAGGTTCATTCCTAAATACCGCAGGATGCACATGGCTAGTGCCAGGGAGGGTGTATGCTGTGGGAAATGTCTCTGCAGTGGCTAATGCCTTGGTTAGTACTGGAGACAGTAACATCTGAGACAGAATATGCTCAAGGTTTGTCAGTGAGGGAGACAAAGTTGAAGTCTTTGATGCCAAGGATGAGGGTCCCGTCTGGCCGAGACATGGGAGAGGGAAGCAGAAGGAAGGATAGTGGTGGGGCAGGGAGGAAGGTGGGGTGGGGAGAGTCATATTTGCTGCTCTGGCTGTTGCGTGGGAAATAGGAGGGAGGACAGTCTTCCCTGCACGTTGTGACTGTGCACTGCTGTGGCAGCCAAATGGGATTTACAGGGCTCCAGCACTGGCAGACTTGGAAGCTGAGCATATAACTTGTAGTGCCAACTTAGCGAATGCCTATAGCTGATGCTGATCTGAAGACTAAGATTTATTGCTGGATGCTGCAGGACCTTTAGGACTTCTGCTGACAAAACCCACTGGCGTGTGGGTGCTTTTGCAGGAGGATGATGTCACTGCACTCTGGTTTAGGCTGCACTTCAGGCAAAGATTACAGTTAAGGAGCTTGGCAACAGGGTTTCAATAATTTTGTTTATTTTTGCCTTCTAACAGTCTTGCATGGCAGGTTAAGGAAAGAGTTGTTGATAAAATAGAGCAGCTGGCTCCAGCTATGCAGGAAGGATTGGTAGGAGGGTAGGTGCAAGCAGGGGTGAATGCTGGATGCTACCAGTAAGAGCAGAGCTGTCAAGGAAGGCTGCTAGGAGTGGGGAGAGGGAAAAATGAGTGGAAGAAGGAATGGTGAGGGAGAAAAGTGTGAGGGAAGAGACAAAAGCCAGATGCAATTTCCTAGGGCTTCTCTTTTTGTCTCTGTTCTCTTTCCTGTCTTCTGGGTACACCCTGACTTAAAGCATGCCCTCTCAAAAACCGAGCATGCTAAAAGCTACAGCTTTCCCTTATGTTTACAGTAAATGATCTGATGCCTGCTTAAGTGAACGCCTTTAGCATCTTGAGATCACTGCAGCCTCTTTTTCTCCCGTCCTTTTTAGCAGAAGGCAAGACAGCTGGCTTTTTTTTTTTAGAGGGGCTTTTGTTCCGAGCATTTTAAGTAAATACTTTTAAATTGCGTGTCTTCAAATCTCTGGATATTGGTCCCCATTATTCACAAGAACAGGAATAGTGTGTTAAAGAAGTATCCAGCTACTATAGATCACAAAGAAAATGTATAAAGGGCTGTTATATGTTTATACCTATATCTATGTCTGTATTTGTATATAGGTGAAGGAGCGAAGCACCAAGAGTAGCCAGCTCTCAATAAAAACAGAGCTGCTTCTGGGTTAAATAAAAGGAGAAGCAAGATACTGACTGTGGGGGTGACATGATATTGCAACTTGAAAACTAATTAAGGAAAGAACAGAATAAATAGCATTTGGATGCAACAGCCGGAAAACACAAGGAACAGGTGTTTAACAAGATTTCTTTTGACTGTTTGACCTCCTCATTAATGCCAAAACCCAAACTCTGTCAGACTTTGGCTTTACGTGGTTTTTGTAGTTGTACTTTTGGCTCTTTCATGCCTCAGAGCATTTCTTCTGCTTTTCATTTGTCTCTAGGGATCTGGGCCTCTGCCTCTAAGTACTTTTGATCTCCATCGTACGTGTCGCTTTCTCTTCAGGAGTCAATAGGATTACAGGGCTGTGAATAGGGCCCAGCATTTGTTACTCCGCTCTGCAGGTTCACTAGAGCATCTGCAGGAGAGATCTCCTTACAAAACTGGATGAAATTTGTTGCCTAAGACCTAGAAACCAGGGAAGGCTTTTCTTTGTGATCGTTGTAAAATATAAAAGCATAAATAAGTGTTTTTCAATGTTTCAGGTATTGGTATAGTCTGGAGGGATATCTGTTACTAGAACAGGCCTCTCGCTGCTGACACCCTGGTGAGTGACTGGGACTACATAATACTGAAGTGGCTTTACGTCTTCGAAGATGTTCCTGGTTTAAATGACCTTTTAGCAAAGAGCTCTTTCTCGCTAGCATTTTATATTCTGTTTCACACTGTTTCTTGAATTTAGTAAGTGAAAATAAACTGAAGGGACATCTGTTTCAACAGTCACCTTTTAATGATACGAGTGTTTACATCTATCATGATTTAAAAAAATTATTCTTGAATTTCTTTGAAGGGTTCAGGGTTTGAAGAGAAGAAATTATTATAAGACTATCTCTGTAAAAGCATGCTTTCTTTAGGATGGTGTTTCAGCAACTTTGGACAATAGACGGAATCAGTATTTGATGTCAGATTTTGCCTGCGTGAACCCCCCACTCTCCTCCCACACCCATTTAGACCTCTACGTGGCAGGGACTTTTGCATATGCATCTCTAACTCTTTAGACTTGTTTTCACAGAAACTTATCTCATTAGCTGCTGCTTCTTTTTGTTCTTATTATTCTTCCCTCTCCTCTTCCTCGTTGCTTTCCACCCAGTGTGCAGTCCAACCTGCTGGCTGATGTTCTTCTTCCAACAAATTAGTGTTTTTGACACTAGAAACTTTTTACTTCCCCCTCTTTTTTTTTCCTTTTTGCATAATTAGCTTTTTTTCCTGCACATGCTGTTCAAACCTCTTTAATAATCTCTTCTCCAACTAAACTAAACTGATTCGTCTTCTCACCCCATTCCAATATACGTATATATGAGAACTATCTCCTGTACCTTGCTCTCCCCTCCATCACCTGCCTTTCTATCCAGAGAAGGGTTAGACTCGCTGTCAGGACACTGAGTGCATCAGCATGCTCTGCAACCTCTCGCTTTGAGGGGTTTGGCTGGCTGGGCTCAGGGCTGTGACATTTGTTGTCAGCTCTTTTTTACTTGCTGGATGTTAGCTCCAGGGCGTTAGCTCCAGGGCTGCTGGTGGCTCAAATTCCCCTAACAAAGATTCTGCTTAATCTCCTTCCCTATTTTTACCGTCGATTATGATCTGTAGATATTTCATTCTCATTTTCCAAATTCCTCTTTTTTTTTTTTTTTTCTGATGACAGTGCACCAAGAACACACTTGCAGTGTGCAGGGACCATGCAGATCTCCAGGATGTGGCTGCTGAAAGGGGAAAGCACAATTCAGAGCTGAAGGGCCCATCGCTAGGTATACCTAGCTTCCCTCAGTCTCTAGCTTGAACACATTTTGTGATCTGAACTCAAAAGTGACCAGCAACATACAGAAACAGGAGATCCATTGGGCAACATGGTCCAAACCCTTACAGCAGTTTCTTTAAAACCAGTGTTTTGGACTCCATTGCTAAACTCCTAGGAAGTATGAAAAACCGGTTGGGTGTATCTGCAGGATGCAAGAAACTGTGTGTGGATCCTGATAGCTTCCTACCTGGCAGGGTGGGTTTTAAGGTGCTTAGACGTGAGAGTGATTCAGCCCATTAAGCAGACAGATGCTTTATAGACCTGATGTTACACCATTTCTCACCCTAGAGAGTTGCTGCCTGTATGACACTTCATCTTTTATGATCTTAATTAATACTAATTGGTATATGATTGCCTTTAAAACCACTATTCTATGAGGAAAACTAATCCTGATGTTACAGGGATTGGTATTTATGAGAAATCATAATGTACTACAGCCCTATGTAAATGATTAAATAGGTCATCTTCCTCTGTTTTGATTTGTGTGTATCTATCTATATATTGTTTTCCTTGATAGCTTGTATTGTAACTCCCACAGCTGGAACTTCCACCACGTTTTAAACCATTTCAGAAGTAATGCATGGCTAGAGGAGAATCACGCTTTTGAAAACAGTAATGAAAAACCATTATTAAATAAGGGATATAGCTTTTTTCTTTTTTCTTTTTTTCCAGTTTGCTTTCAATCAGCATACTAATGCTGCTCTTATGTAGAATTCACTCCTGCATTTATATGGCAGGATGGTTTCATTTTTGGTCCATTCCTGGTTTGAGGAGGAATGGTCCTGCATACACCCCCAAGATTCCTTTTCTCTTTCAGCAAGCATTGTGATTACATAAAACTAAAAGCAGAGATCTTAGATCTTAGTAAACAAAACCAGAGGAATGAATTAAACTTTAAAGCTGCCTGTGACACTGATCTCACAATTCATGTATTATTTTTGTCAGCAGCACGTCCAAACCGCCAAGGCCATTTTTGAAAATCACAGCTGTGATATCTACAATAACTGAACTCCAGGAAAGCTGCAGTTAGGTCATACTGCCTTGTCACTGCAGATGAAACAAATGATAATAGTTAGCATTACTGCCTACTGATTTTGCAGCATGTTTTGTTCAGTAAAAACAATTCTAATGATTAATAGTGTCATAAAATAGTATGCTGAATGCCTTGCCTCCTGCCCTGTGTGGTTGACTCAGGTAAGGAGCATGATGGTGTAGATCAACTCCAGCTGAAAAAATGTGGTCCCTGTTTATGGTGGGCAAGCACAGAGAAAGGTGATGGGCTGGGCTGGGCTGGGCTGGGAGGGGAGGTCAGGTCAGGTCAGGGAACTGGGTGGGGCCAGGTGATTTTTGGAGGCCACCTGGGGAAGGGGAAATTTCCAAAATGAAGCAGGGGAGAGGCTAAGGCCAGCAAGTAGCCTTCCAGTAGGGAGGAAGAAACACTCTGTGCTCTCTCTGTACAGTAGGTATTTGAATATTGTGAGTAGAAAAGGCTAGTCTCTGGAGCTGTCAGCCAGAGCTGCTGGTCAAGGGGTAGGTGTTAAAATTAGGCTCTGGGCTGGAAGAGTATTAGGAAATTGATGTGGGAATTTTACCGTGCTTTAGCAATCTAATTCTCAGAGTACGTTTTATAAGGCGTGCTGCCAATTATTTCAAACAGAGCTTGAAAAATGTTCCTGCCTAAGGTAAATACTATCAACTTCAGAAGAACTCAACTGCTGTTTCAGAGCACTTACATAAACATATGTTCCACATCTACAATTATTTGTTTTACAGAATTAAATTTCTTTTAAGTGCTATTAATGGTTTGGGAGGCTTATTCCAGCCTCCTGCATGCACAAGTTATTTGACCACAGGTATCTGGTTTAGGTCTGCAAAACATCTACTCGGCATGTTTGCAAGCAGTCCAGGAACAAATTGCTTGATAACGCTGTTACAAATACAGGCTATATGTAGTAAAATAACAGAAGCCACGGACAAATAAGAGTATTGTAAATGTCCTAAGTACTTGCAGTAGTAGGTAATATGGTATGAGAAATGTCCAGAGGTCCTAAAATTGTGTCTCATGCTAAAGGTAAGGGACTGCTTTTTTTTTTCCTTTTCTTCCCATCTTTTTGCTTTTTTCAGCTTGGGCTGAGGTGGTTTGGATTAGCCTGAGGTAAGTGGAGAGGAGTTGCTGCCCTAGCCCTGGGAATTGAATGATGGTAGGCAAGCTGGCACATGCTACTTGCAGCCTGTCTCTAGCTGGAGCCAATCAATGGGGCCAGCTTCGGGGCAATACAGCTGAATGCTGAAAGACACTCTAGACTTAATCTCACAGGATTCAGAGGAAGTAGAAGAAAAACTTGGAGAACAAATGATGTATCATAGGCAAAAAGGTCTTTCTTGTCTTTGGCAGGTAACCAAAAGAAATTCTGATGCAGAGGTTTAATACAGTATAGGTATCATGCAAGTAAACTTTTTGGCTGTACCACTGCACCAGCAATTCAAGGACCTGTAGTATAGACTTAGTTTTCTGCCTGCAGCAATTCTTAGGTATATAAATCCCTGCATAAAGTGACTGAACTGTTTTAAAACAGTGCGAGTTACTTGTCCCAGCTGCTTTGTCTGGAAGGCCGATCCAGAGTTTCATGCCGATAAGCATGAAAGCACTTTTTTTTTCTTTCCCAACTTCCAGTTTCCGTTGATTCACTACCAGTTTTACTGATGTTATCTTTAAAAGAGATCTTATTTTATCTTCCTATTTGCCCCCTCTCAACTTTGGTAGGACAAAACTGTCCAAGCTCTTGTAACTTCTCTGCTGAATATTCCATTCCTCTAATAAACTTTCTATTCTTTCTCTGTACCCTTTCTATCTTATGTTAATTTTTTCAGAATGTAAATGACCAGAAAAGTAGTCCAAATAGTCTCAGTTGAAGCCTTTCAAAAGGACAGTATTCTCTTTCTCTTCCGAAACTATCTTGCCTAAAGCATCTTAAGATGTCATTAGCTTTTTCCACACCTGCATCACACTAACAGCTCGCAGCCGTATGCTGATTGACCAGTACATCCTGATTTTCCTCCTTTTAGCCATTTCCAGTACATAATCTCCATGGAAATAGTAAGAATTCTTGTTATTGATCCCTAATCATACAAGTCCATCTCCTGTACTGTAAAATGCCTTCTCATTTTTATCATGAGAACATGTTATTGCCTATTGGCATAGATACCCAAGAGCTCTGGTCATATTGGGCAGCATTCGGCAAGGTCATATCTGAAGGGAAAAAAGCATAAATCTCTTTCATTGATCAAATAAAACCTCCAGGCTTTCCCAAGGCACATATAAAGCCTAAAATATGACCCAGAATATGAAATGCTAAAAATGTGGTTCATGCAGGTTGGTGGTCTTGGTTACAGCAGCCCGGCAAGCCCTGACATGGTTTAGTTGCCATATCCACTATTTTGGATTAAAGTTAAATTACAGTTAATTTTGGATTAAATAAAACAAAATAGGCAGAACTAAGATAATTTGAAGTTGGGCACGAGTACTCAGAGTTACGAAACTTTTATGTATTTAAAATGTGTAAAAGCCAAAACAAATATAATTTTGAATATAGTAGAAATACTATAAGGTGAATGGATTCTTATCATATAGACATCATTTGATCACTGATGTTTGTTTTGAGTAGGTACTTTCAATAACAAGACACTTGTTAAAAGGAACCACTCCAAGTTGCCATATTAGCAGATGATCTCCAAGTTTTACTATAGCTTTGTAGTAAAATATCCCAGACTTTACTCTGATATCCTGTCTATAACTGGAATATTTATTTATCAGGTAATCTTAGTTATGAGGAAGAAGCAGCTAAGTGTACACATGGCACAATCAAACAAAATACATTTAATTGCAAAAACTTGAAATTATTCCCAAACAGTGTTTAAAGTAGACTATTTCTAACCAAACAAAAGCCGCTATTCTATTCCCCAATAGTGACAAATTACAAAAAATTACAATCCACACCTCCCACAAGTCCACATCTGATAAGCTTGCGGAGACCAAACACAAATCTCTACTTTCTCAAGGAATATCGAACTGCGAGGGATGCTGAAAAGGTTGTGGGATGGGGGAGGCAGGGGAGGATGGAGGGAAGGGCAGATGATGTTCTCTCTTTGATGAGATGCATAAAAGCAAAGCAGCCCAATTCTACACCAAATGATACATAATTTAAAAATACTTTAGAAAAGGATTTGACTTAAGTTGCCAAAGCAGAGCTTGGCAAGGAAAGAAGAGGTTCAAACAGAGTCTGAATATACAGAGATGTGAATTCTAATCATAACCTTTTGCTCCTTCAGAAGCTTTATGCCATCTACTTTTCTCAGTATTTCTGTAGTGAAAGGTACTAATGACACTCCGAAATCTTATCTATGCAATTTCTAAAGACAATGTTTGCAAAGTGTTTTGATGATTAAAAGTAGCACCAACTAAACAACATCGTTGCTGCCACTGGGACGCATACGTGTGGATGCACTGATAATAGGAGGAAGTGGGCAGCGAAGCGTAGCAGGCAAACAGAGCATTATGAAGAAAAATTCATCTGAAAATTTAAGAATTTTACCAAAACATTACAAATGCAAATTCATAGAAAGCTAGAGAAAAAATTGCTGCATACAAAATTCATATCCGAAGTCCTGAAAGGAAATGCTTATACTGAAAGGAAATGCTGTGTAAGAATTTTTTCACGTGTCAAGAATTTCTTGTAGGATTTTTTGAAGGGATGATATAAGTAAAGACTATTTGCTCATTAGCACAGAAGCTAAGCAATCAAGAGATGGGACCCAACAAATATCAAATGCCAGAAACCTCTTATTTAAAAGCCATCATAGCAGCAATATAATCTTTCTTGCTGTATGTCATATATGCATCTTCGTTGATGAACAGCTAATTAATCTTGTAGACTAGAAGCTAAAAAAATCACAGGCAGCAGCATGGGTGAGCAATCTTTACACCTGGAAAAGAATACATTGTAAAATTAAGAGTTTTTCATATCCACAGACAGCCAGACATCTTTTATACTCAACGTAGTGCTTATCTCTTGTATTATGCTTCCCTGAAATGAGCTTTTTTTTAAATTTTGGTTTTTTTAAGTGTTTAGGATTAATAAATCTTCTTTGAATCAGCTGCAAAGATCTCTATCCTGCTTTCAGTGTCCAGGGTCACCTCAATCTGTGACTGAGAACAGTTTTATTGTAGGAGGGTCCCTTTACTTGTGGAACTTAACACAGCATTTCAAGTGACACAATACCGAGAGGAGCATGATTTTTTAAACAATTTTAATCCACCCATTTAAAAGAAGAGATGCAGTTTCTACTTCTAATGATATTAAATTCAGCAGTGTGGTCTGAAAAATTCCAGGGAAGAGATTAATTTGGTTAAATGTAGACACATAGAATCATTTAGATTGGAAAAGGCCTTTTAAGATCATCGAGACCAACCGTTAACCTAACACTGCCAAGTCCACCACTAAACCATGTCCCTATGTGCCACATCTACACGTCTTTTAAATACCTCCAGGGATGGTGACTCAACCACTTCCCTGGGCAGCCTGTTCCAATGCTTGACAACCCTTTTGGTGAAGAAATCGTTCCTAATACCCAATCTAAACCTCCCCTGGCACAACTTGAGGCCTTTTCCTCATGTCCTATTGCTCGGTACTTGGGAGAAGAGACCAACACCCACCTCACTATGACCTCCTTTCAGGTAGTTGTAGAGAGTGATGAAGTCTCCATCCCCCGAGCCTCCTTTTCTCCAGGCTAAACAACCCCAGTTCCCTCAGCCGCTCCTCATAAGACTCGTGCTCTAGACTCTTCACCAGCTTTGTTGCTCTTCTTTGGATGCATCTAATGCAAACATCTATAAACTAGGGGGTTTATTTTGCATTCCATTTATATTCAGTAGCCCTTCTAGGGTGCAGTGCTTTGCATCTGAAAATAAAATGTCTAAAACAGATGAGAGGACTTGCATTCTTTTTCTCTTTATTGGCTACAAAGAGAGCATAGGATGACCTGCTCAGACATAGGTTTCTAAGTTACATATGAAAATCTTGTCTCGAGCAATGGCACCAATCGATAAAACTTCATAAAAGAAATAGATTTATAGAAAAGGTATGGTTGATGAATTACTGTCTTTTGTATGAATATCTGGCTGGGCTGAAAATAGGTTATGATAAATCCAGTGTGCTTTAAAGTGGATCAGCAATACCACTTGGCAAATCTCACCTATTAAGCTAGGGTTTTTTTCTACTGAGTATGTGGGCATAGGGCAATTCCTGTATAATGCACTTAAGTATATAGTCCAGAACCCACCTGGCAGTGGAGGTGCTAGGTAGCTCATATTATTTGCATGTCCTTAGCTTGAAACCTCCTGCAGGAATCAAATATCTGAGGTTCTACCTTGGGGTTGGGTGGACCTTCACAGCTCTGACTAGAGAGTACAGACCTGTGCTCAGCAGCAGCCTTTCACGACAATCAGGAGCCACTAGAAATGAGGTCTTCTAGGGGGCCTTTATCTGTTCTAGAAGTCTTCAGTTGCTGTGACTTGCTGTAGTTTCCACAGTCCTGGAAAACATGTGTTCCCTAATAACACATCTTTTTTGAAGGTGTATGTTAAACTAGAATACAGAGTATACATTATTTAGTTAGCCTATGTCTCAAGTGAGCACTTTAATAACAGGATATATACTTTTCCTGAGCTGTGCGCAGTAGTCAAAAGGCTGTGCCAAATCTGAAACTATCATGAGTTAACAACTATGGGTTTATCATATTGCAAATTTAATTTTTAAATGAGAACAAGAGAACTTAAACTCAGCTTTCAGGTCTCTGAGGGCTTTTTTCTTTCTGTTCCCTATTCTTCCTTTCCGCTGTTCATCTACTGAAGAGCGAAAAAAGGACCAGAAGAGAAGAAGTCATTTGGCTATTGATCCAATGTGTTAACACTTCTACCATTGCTACTGTAGTTGGAAAATAAAGCAAAAGAAATATTCATCTTAAATTCCTCCAGCTGGAATACTCCACATTCTTCCTGAGTGGTAGAGACTACTTTTATTAGTACAATATTAAACCAAAAAAAACCCAGAACCATTTTTGGTTGCAAGTTTGAAATGTTAGCCCTGCTTATATTTCTCCTTGTCTGTATTGAAGATTAGGGCAAGTATAAGCCCAATTACAATCACAGGAGCCATAGGTGTATACCAGAAGTGACTGAAACAGTACCACACCCCACCCATGATAAACCAAAAGTGAAAAAGTATAAAGAATATTGCTTTCCCCTTACAAGAATCTTGCAATTTGTGTTTCCAGCTCATAACAGTAGAAATAGTGCACAGGCTAGATGATTTAACAGCTAATAAAATAGTGAATATGTCCAAACTGCTTGGTACAAATAAAAGGCTAGACCAAGTTCTCGCTTGGTTTTCTTAGACATACATCCAAAATGCCCGCACTTGCAATAAGAATTTGTGTAGGGAAGATATAACATTTAAAATACCAATGGAAATTCAAAGATTCTATTCTACAACTATGCTAAAATTCATGTGTTAGGCAATGCCATGGGAGAAACCTAAGCTACTGGTGTGCATCAAAATGAAAACTTGAGGACTTTTATTTATGCATGTTGATGCACTGTATTAATGTGTTATGTGCATCTAAAAACAAAAATTACTTTATCTTCCTCTTTGAATATGTGAGGCCAAGAGGAGCAGAGAAAGCCCTGCCACGGGGGACAGGAAAGTTCCCTTGTGGTTTTGTGGGTTAGAGATAAAGGATGGGGCTTGCTCTGTGCTTGGGGCAGTCCTAGCATCACCCCAGCAGCCCCTGCATCCTTGTGCCACCCCTCAGCGTGGCACCCTAAACCCCACGCTGGCGTGATTTTGGCATTCTGAACTGCAGAACCATGCAGAAAAATCATGTCCTGGTGTGCTGAAGGGAAAGGAGTCATCCCAAAGCCCTCTGCCTCATGGCCAGAAGTAGTCCCTGGCCCTACTTTTATTTTGCCGTACAGCTGAAGTGACCTTGGCTGAGCCTGCTCTGGAGGGTTAGTCCCTGAGGAGTTTGAACGTGGGTTGGCTTGCACCCGTTGACTTGCATGGTCCACAAAGAGAGTCATTGGCTTGCGTCCTGTGGGTGCTATAGGCATTCTCCCTCTTCTTCCCCAAACAGGTGCTGTCTTTACTGGCTTCTCCCTCTCTCTGCCTCCTTTCTCTCTGAGCTCTGTCTCTAAGTGGAGAGTAAGTGTGTGCAAGGGGTGATGGGGTAAAGAGGGGAGAATATTAAGTATTCATGCTCTGTAGTACCTCCTCTTTTTACTGCTTGCCAGTAGAAGACAAGTTAATTCCCTGTATCTCCTCCTTTCTCCACATTTTTGTTTTGGTTTGTTTTTGTGTGTTGTTTTTTTTTTTTCTTCTTGTCCCTAGGCTGTAGGGAACTGGGAATCAGGGGACTAAAAATTCCTCTTAAGGCTGCCACTTCAAATCTAGCCCAGGTTAACAATGACTGTTTCAGTGTATGTAAAATTAATTTTCCCCAGATTTCAGTGGATCAGAGGCTGTACTTCACAAAATAATTGATAGGGCTGCTGGAAGTCTTAGCAGATAACCCAAAGACTGAAGTCTTGACACCCCCAGAGATCTCATTGAAGATCTGAGCTGAATCGTATCCAAGGGGCAATGGAAGATAATTATGCAGTTCAGCTGCTTTAGTCTACATACCTGTTTTTTGGAGGGGGAAAAAAAATCTGTGTAGACCTAGGCATATTCACCAGCTACATGACCTGTACACACACACTGTTAACAAAATTGTTAAAGGCTTGTAAAACAGTATAGCTTGCTGCTCAAGTATGAACTAGCTATCCAGTGGTTTGCTGAAGGTCTGATAAGAATATTGCAGTTATATTTTACTGATTGCTTCTGTCTTTCTAGAAAAACTAATGCTTCCTTTAGTTTTAAGCCATAAAGCTGTGTCCAGCTGTGAATGCCATGGTGCTTCTGCCCCATCAGTTCAGCCATTCTGCTACAATATGTTGTTAAAATGATTTTATATTTCTTAGAGGATATTGGAAAGGGATGGAACAAAACAGCAGAGACCTGCAGTGGATTTGGAGGGTCTAAATAAATATGAAGATAACACTGAATCAAAACACCACCACCTCAATGCCCCCTTCCTTAAAGGTCCTGTTATTGATCATTTATCTGAGAGTTAGACACACAGATGGCACTACCCCCCCCCCCGATGTATAGTGCAGTATAAACGTCATGTTCAAATAATGTATTACAATAACTAACACACAAGTTTCCCACAAAGTTCAGTCGTTTTGTACTAAAATGGATGTATTCATTTGTTAATATTTAATGTTTCTGCTGTGTGAGCTCCCGTAACAGTTTTCTGTAGGCAATTTGTCTTTTATTTACAGGCATGTATAATTGTATTTGACAGCAGGAACATAAAAATACTTGCAGATAAATTTTACTAAAAAAAAAAAATCTCCGCAATTTAAAAATATTCAAGGATGTTGAAGAATATATTTTAAATGTTAACTAAAGAGCAGTTAAACATTTTTCAAACTGACCCATCTGGCACAGCTGTAAATAACAATCTGTCTGTTTTAAACAGTCTTCTGTTGACTATGTTAGCAAATGTTAGTATTATTTGCTATTAACTGACAATTTCACTTAGAGTATATTTATAAAGTTCTGCAGTGTTGACACTAGTACGTATATCATTTCTTGCAGATTGGTATAATGCTGAAAGAACCTTTGTGCAAACATATTTAAAGCTCTTCATCTTTATGTCTGAAGATATTGATACGGATGGAGTTAGAACTATTTATCACTATCTTTACTTTGATCCTCTTCTGCAAAAAGGCAATAAGCTGAAAAATTCTTGCATCTGGAGAAGTAGGGAGGACAGTTTCATCTGCCACTGAAAGTAATCACTTAGGCACAAAGGACTGGCTGATTTCTGGATGTGAGTGTGTACAACATAGATGCCTCGCAGATATTACATGTTGCACAGTGGTCTTTCATCAAAGCAGAATTTATGGGTGTTTCCTCGCTACTAGGCCAGTGGTGTGTAATATGATTCCATTAATTATTATGAAAAGCAGATAACAGTACAATAAAAGTAAATATTGATTGCAAGTACCAGTGTATGTTACCCTGTATGAACAAAGAAGAAGGAGGAGAGTTCACTCCTGTTGACAAGTACTTGAATATTGACATGAGAGGGCAGGGATTCCCAACCTGTGTTCCAAATGAAAATCAACTTTTGCTTGGCTCACCGGTTTGGATATAAGGCAAATATCATATGGTAAAGTGTGTTTTATAAAATACATTTTTCATTCTTTAAGTAGCAGTTATCAGTTTGTTGCTTTCATTTTAAAATAACTGCTTATTGTATCAGCTAGAGAACGCCCTACCTGTGTTCAGGCCATGCTATTACCTATGCACAACGCATATAAAACTTTCCAGCTTTCTAAGGCTGAAAGCAGATGAAAACAAAAGTGGGACATTGAGGCACTAAAATATGCACTGTTTCTTAAAGAACAAAACTAAACTAATTGTCTAATTATCTCTTCCTAAGCCCTGAAAACTTATTTGTCCTGGAAATTTTTTTCATGGGGTCGGGTACAGTGAAGGTGCTACAAGTGCAGAGCAAAGGGCGGAGTGAAATAAATGTGAAAGGCAGCAGCACTCAGTCCCAGGTACTTCAAAAGCTGCACTGAGAAGAGACTTTATCTAACATCTCCCACTCCGATGTAAAATTGCCGCCTACTCGATGTGTTATTTATGTGTATTCAAAGTCATAGCTACTAGCTTGCCTTTAAAGCGGATGTTTTAACTATTTCCTTTGGCATGCAAGCCCAGCAGGGGAGCTTGCTGACAGTGAACCAGGTTCAACATTTTCTTGCATATTAGCATTGTTTGTTAAGTTCTGGTCTGCATTGGCTGTGCAAAAAATGTTGACAGGAAACAAAATGCTCAAGTGTCAGTGAATCAATTTGGCCAGAGGATTCTTCGTTAAAGGTAATTATGCACGAGAAGAACTTTGCTTCATTGTCAGCTTGAGTTTGTAGAACTGGCAGATTGGGGAAAATAAAATAAATTTAACTTGCAAATAATGTATACTTTACGTGGAAATAACCGACAGACAACAACTTATAAAGTTCCTGCCTGCTGCTTTTATGGCCACTTTGCAGGCAGAACTATCATTTATATGGAAGTAGAAAGCACTACCACCCTCTCCTGAAGGTTTCATGGTCATCAAGCTAAATCTGTTTAGAATGGGATAGTCGGGTCCAGAACCCCTTCAAAGGCAACATAAAAAACCTGTTGATAAACAGCCTGTCCCTTCTGTGAAACAAAAGTGCAGAAAAAACAGCTTTAATAGAAGTGTCTGTGAAGTGTAGTGTCTGTGAAGTAGCCAGATTTAAGATAGACTTTTATTTTTTTTTTAAAAGCAGGTGTATATAAGAATTTTCTTTTAAAAGTTGAATCTTTTTTTCTTTTGAAAAAACTGGTCTTGCATGAGCAGGAAGAACTTCATATGGAGATTGCAAAAACAAACAAAAAACCCCTTGCCCAAAACCCAGTCCCAAACCCTCCTCCGTATGGGATCTAAGGGTAACAATGTCCCGGCATCTCTCCAGAGTCCTTCCACGTTTCAGCTGGGGAAGAAGGGGAGCGGATTCTCTGGGGCTTCACACAATCCCCAGTTCTCTCGTTTCTCTTTTTAACTCTGGTTTGTAGAGTTGTTTCAAATACCTCAAATACCTTAAACTGATGTTTTGAGGATGAGAAAAAAGATGCTAGCAAATTTCATTTCCAGCTTTGAAAAAAATTCTGTCATCAAATTGAATTGCATAACTATATATCAATTGTTATAAAGGCAAACTACATTAAGAAGATTCAATAGAAAAAGGAATTGGTTTTAGGAATAAATAAATACAGGTTAGCTATGAAATGTCTTTGTTCAGTGACTGGGATATGGAGTACAACCGAAATGCATGTTTGTTCTACAGACTTTTTTTGTGCTTTCAAGAATGACAGAAGTTAGAGTTGACTAAAAGGAAAAATTACAGAATTGAAATTTATGATATATATATTTGCAATTGCTACTTAATAAGATACATTCAGAAGTAGTGGAGATGTAATATGCACTGAAAATAGTAGACATGGAAGAAAATTGCATCACAAAATTAATTAAATTGGATTTCAAGCCATCCATTACACAGTGGAAATGAACTTAGAAGAAGAAAATATGGCTTGGCATGCAAAATAATTATTTTAAATGGATATGTGCATTAAAAGGTTGTGTCAACATGCACACACAACTCCAGTGACCTTGTCTGGTAGGGGATGGGGAATTTTGCCTTCAGACTGCTGCAGGCTAATTGCCACTGCACTCCTGTTTCCAAAAATAGTTAACGTTATTCTTTATTTGCAGAACCCTTTTTCTCTTAGACTATCGCAAAGCTTTTTAATAAGAAACCTTAGAGTATATTTGTGAAACGAGTCAGATATTTCAAATGGGTATGTTGAAGCAAATGTAAAAAGGGATTTACCAAGGGGATGCGTCAGTGGCAAAAAGCTGGCTAAAGAGTTCACAAACAAAACATATTCTTAAGTTTGGTTAAACCCATGGAGGGAATATCCCACGTACTCCAAACTTGAAAGGCATAAAGGTAATTATCTGAAAAGACTCGTGCCTTCCTTTCTATTCTCCTATTTCAACACTGTCTACAGTTTGTTTTAGCTTTGACAAACTTTGCATAAACTCTGTTAAAGTTTCAAAGTAATGGATTGAGGGGAAATACTTGGTTGCTTTTCCTTAATGTGTCTCTCATCTGGGCAGCATGGGTGCAGTCGATTACACGGGTGGTGGGTGAGCCATCTAGGGATTTCAACCACTGTTACAGCAGGCAGGGCTCGACTTTGCCATTTCCTCCCTCAACTCAAGGAACAACTGGCAGAACTAGAGAAGTCTGTGCCATGTCAGCACGTCCAACAGAAAACTTTGCCTTGTGAGGGAATACATGTACCCTGTTTGTTGCTGGAGTGAGAGGTATGCAAGATAGATGATAGTTAAGCTGACTGCAAGTGGTAACAAGGCAAAGGGTTATTACTGAATGCTGGAATATTATCTAGTCAAATGTCTAGGAAACCGTGGAGTAATTGCAGAGACTTGATTATAAAGAAACTTACAGAAAAAAGGACTAGGAATGGTCTCTCTTCTACCTGCCTCAGGCAAATTTATCACTAAATCTGTTTTCCAAACTGACCAATCTCCATTTCTAACTAGTTCCGTGCCAGTTACTCTTGTCAGAAGATTGTTCCCAAACCTCATTGCATCGAAGGTTAGAAATGTTTTTCTAACATGATGTGTTTGTTCTCATGTCAACATTACTCTTTAGCTAAAATATTATTTTCCCCTTTCTGGTTTTTACTTCAATGATATGTTTGTAAACAGAACCCCTATCCTCATCTCGGCTGTTATTTTGACAAACTCAAACAGTCTTTCAGCAACCTCTTTGCAATTGTATAGTCATTTAAGAATGGATTGACCTGGCAAATATTGAAAATACTAGTTACTCTACCTGCTATTTTGCATCCTGTTCTTCCAGAATTCTGCTGTGACGATTATTTGGTCTCAAAAGACCAAATAAGCTCCTTAGCAAGTTCCCTAACCTGATTCCCTTCAGGCATTCTGCCTTTTGTTCCATGCTCAACATCATCTCCTCTGATTGCAATGAGGCAGAGTATTTACTTAGTTTTTGGGCTGTACTTAGATTATCTTTAATCTCTGTCCCATTCTTCCTGCATAGCAACTCCATTTTTCCCCCCATTTGTTTTAACATCCTTTGCAAAGTCTAATTTTCACTGTATGTCGGCATTTCTTCATCTCTAACACTCAGCTTGCTTTGCTGCTCAGTACTTTCTTCTTGGTTCTGCACACCCAGCATCTGTTTTTGTTGCCACTGTTCATCCTACTGGGCAAGCTTATTTACATATTTAAAATAGCATTTAAGGATTTAAACAAGGAAAACACATTTCCTAAATGCGGTACTGCACTATGCTTCACAACTTCCAGGTCAGGGTACTTTAGCAGCTTGTTTTTGTTATCCTAAAGGAAACTCTCATTAGACAGATGCAACCTTCCCCTTGCTTACTTAGCATTGCTTAGTATGTACCATTTTGCATTTAGACGTTGGCTTCCAAGTTATATTCTGGGTGAAATACCAATTTGTGTTCTATAAAGATTTATGTAGCTTTATGTAGCTTCTGCATTCTCTCCTAAATAGTGATCAGATGGAACTTTTCTATTTACTCCATGGATGACATTTATGGACTGAGTAGAATTGATGTAAAGTACTTTCCTCGGTAATTCAGAAGAAAAACACAACAGTTAATATCAGTTTCCTCATGATAGGCATAACTTTTGATACAGTGGTATAAAATGAGCACTAAACAGAATTTTAGCAATAAATAAACTTTTATAAGAATGACAGTAAATCAAGCTTTTATATATATATTTATGCTATCGCACAAGTTTTCAAATCTGCCTTTTACCTGTGTTTTGCTAATTTCTTTCCTCATATTCTCTACCTACTCCCACACTTTTAATAACAGCTCCTTATTTAATGTTGCCTTTTGCTGCCTCCCATCATGTTTCTCCTTCATTTGCTTGAATTGCCTCTTTTTCCTATTGCAGTTTATTTTTAACTCCTACTTTCACAGTCATTTCTTGCTTCACCTGACTGCCTTCCTAACACTAAGCTGGTTTTGCCTTGAATATTTTGTAACAGGCAACTTTGAGCACTGTAAGGTCTCTTGCCATCTCGGTGCTAGGGGAGGGGAAGCTGTCCTTTGCAGCATCTGTTGCCTAGCAATCTGTTTCTCGGGTGCCTTTAGCTGTAGAGCATTGTGATAAAAGCCTAAAAGGCAAGTGCAAGGGAAAGTGAAAATGGGCTTGAAAAACGCTGCAATCAAAGCACAGCACTTGCTGCAACATTTGTGATTTTTAAATGACAGTGAAGAGACGCCAGCAATATTTTATGCCCTACATGCTATTATGTACGAAAGGCTTAACTCCTTTTGCTAAGTGCACTGCACTCCTTGGAAGAGAGAAAGCAGTTGTCACCATCTAGCAGCTCTCCACCGGATGGTGTGGCATCTGCATCTTCAAGATTCTAACTAATATTGCTCAGCCTTGATTTCAATTTTTTACATCACCTCAGACATTTTCACTAACCATCAGGTGGCATTCATACCAGAGGCCAAGGAAGTAGCGTGTTTCCTATAGGATAAAGTTGGTATAGGTGGGATGGAGTACCCTGAGAAGCTCTACTGTTTGTCGTTCCGGCATCGTTCAGAGTCAAAGACCCAGGCATGGCTTTGCATGTAACAGACCATCACTGTGATCAATTTGAGCTGTTTCATGACATAGCGACCAGTCCACACTGGCCCCCGCTAAAGATGCGAAAGTTCCCCCTACCTTGACACTGACCATATTGTGTTCAGGCTTAAAAAAAGAATAAAATAAATTTTGTGTAATAAGGCTTTGTTAATATGGATGATGCCCAGGTTCTTGAGACGTCAGGCTAAATTTTATTTGTGCCATGAAACCAAGTAATAAATACTACCATTGAACAAAATTAGATGGAGTGATTAGTACCATTCGTGATGTTAGAGGGAAAATGAAATTAATCATCCTTGCAGAACCAAACATCTCTCAGTGACATCATCTGAATGCAAATATCTAGATTAAGACAATATGACCCCAGCCTAACATAGCATTTTTGAAACCCGTCTTTGTCGTATGGGTATTTGGGTTGTATTGATTTTCAGTGTGATTGAGAACTGAGATAATTTAGACATTCATACAAGTGTTTTATCTATGAAGTGACCTCTGAATAGAAACATGAGTATGTACTGTTATTAAAAAATTGTATGCTACGTGTGGTACATAAAAATCCAGGGATAAAGATAAGTAAATCATCCTAAAGACAAAACTTCTCAGAAACCCAGAAAGGTTAGGGTACAATAGCTAAAAAAGATCTCTTGGTAATCTCTTGTCTTTCTTTAAGGTTCACATAATAAAGGATTTCATTGGCCCGTCTTTCAAAAGCATAACAGGGAAATGCGGTAGAAACAGATGATTTCAAATTCCACTCAAAGTTTCTGCATCACTAGAGTGTTAAGCAGGTAAGTCTCTTTCCCAACTAAGCAGCTGCTGAGCAAGGCTCTTGACTGTGATTTTGGAACTTCACAATGACATTTTCACATACCGCGCTTTTGGCGTGTGAGCAAAAACCACACCCTGCTGCTTCTCCTGTTCTTGATACTTTCTCAGTTAGAGGATCATTGTTATTTGTCATAATTTTATTTATTAAATTTCATAAAAAGAAACAAGATTTTCAGGGAATGGGGTTATTAGTAATATCCTCACCCATCCCCATGATTCCTGTATTTTTGGACTTTAGCCATTCTATAGCGCATCTGAGCTTCCAGTTTAAACTGACAGTTTGCTACTAAGATAACCTTTTAATAATAAGCATATGAGAAGGTAGTCAGATGCTTTGTTGACTGGAGAAATATTAAATCAAAGTGTTGAACTGGGATGACTTTTTCCTTAACTTTCTGAGCTTGAAAGAGCAGTTTTTCTGTCTGTGTTTCGTGTCTGGTTTTAAGTTTTCTGAGAACGGTGTTTCCTTACTTTTGCTGTATTAAAAAGCGTAGGTCTTCACCAGAAAGGCAAGGGAGTGAATCTTCAGAAGTAATATAGGACTTTTAGTCTGAAGGTATTTTCCTTTGCAAGGCTGGGGGAGGAAAGGAGGATGGAAATGAGATGGTGAGGGTGGAATTATAGTTGGGCTGAGAGACCCACTGAACCTTATTTTGCTTTTGGACTTTCCCAAGCTTCCATGAAACATGCTGTGGAGATCAATGAATGAGTGAAGACTCTCTCTCCTCCTTAAACTCTTGAAGGGAAAGCATTCATTTCCCTGCTTTTGAAGGCTTGCCTACAAGGGCAAGTTATGAGAAATTATGGTTTTATTTGAAAATTTTTGCACAGCAACTAATAGCCAAGATCGGTCATTTCTCACTACCCTTTTGAATCTGGGCAGCAGTGAGTCTTTGACACCACAGCACCGCACCAGAGGTTAGTCTTATGGTACTCTTTCCCATCATGGGGCTGAAGGCAATTTGCTGTGTTTTTTTTTTCCCCCTCAAAGCTTGGTTAGAAATCATATAAGAAGCTCTGGCAATGCTGGGACTGGAGCACAGCAAAGACTCAAAAGAGTCAGCTGTATCGTTCACGTGTCTTTTGCAAACTATGCCCATTTTCAAGTTGTTGTCAGCCAGCAGGGAGGAAAGGTGGTGCAGCCTGATCCCCAGAGTCATCACTGTGGGGATGCTGCTGTCTGCGTGTGTCATCGCACAGCCAGTTGCTATGTCATTTTGGACAAAGGAGTTTAAAATCTAAGGGGTAGGTTTGGTGAGCTCTGCCTGCATCAAATGAACTTCCAGTAGCTCAGTTTCTGGGCTCAGAAAATCGGTATTAATTTTTAGGAAAGGACGTGATGCTGGATGAGGATATATAACAACGGCATAAGTGTGAACGCCCCCCAGCTGCATTTTAGGCCGTTTTTGCAGCCTGCTTTCCCTGTGGCTGTTGCCCTGCTCCCTGGTGGGGGGGTGGCTGGGCAGGGCCAGGCATCCCGCTGCTCTCCTGGGAGGCTCATTTTATCCTCTGCTTATCAACTGCTTTATGGTGTCTTTTGCTAGCTAGGCAAAATAAAATTTCAGCTGTTCTTTTGGTGGCTGCAGAGGAATATGTTTTTGGAAGATTGAAAGAACAAGGTGGTGCTTGCTGCAGGGCCAGAGGTAGCAGAGCAAGGCTTGTTTGCTGGGTTTTGCACAATGGCTGTGGCAGCAAGGGACAACGTTATTGCAGGTGAAAGATATGTTCAGAGACACTTTACACAGCTGGGGATGATGCCTCTAGCACCTGAGGTTAATTGTGAAGCCTAGTGGATCAGAAATGCCTTGTCTTCCTAATTTTCATCTACAAGCTCAATTGAATCTTTATCACCCCTTTTTAATGCTTTTCCATTGTTTCTGCAAAAGGGCAGGGCATTATGTTTAGAGCATGGGTGATTTTATGGAAGGGTACCGAACTCATGTCAACAACAACTCCTACATTAGCAGTGCAAGCTTTAGGGCATTGGAACATAAACACAACTCCTACTGCTGTGCAAGCTTTAGGGCATTGGAACATAAACCCCATCAGAAATGGCACAACCATCTAATTGAATGTAACAATGTGGATGTGGAAAACTGTGTTTAAAATTATCAAATTCATTCCAACTTTTGCTTTCCCTCTCAGAAGAAAGCGTGATGTTGTATTTGCTTCCTAGAAGCTTTGCTTTTCCTCTCAGCGCTGAAGAAAAAGGAGAGGCTGTTGCATACAGGAGGGAAGATGACGGTCTCAGTATTCACTGCCGAGTGGTGTATAGCCTGTGCATCGCTCTCCATGAGGGACAGAGCTTCATTAAGGAAGGGTAGAGGGTAACCATATGGTACAAAAATATTTTCCATTTCTGCCTGTTTCTGCGCCATCTCCAGAAACTGTTTTTCCATGTCCTTGCCTCTTATAACCCTCTTTTTTTTTTTTAATCCTCTCCTCTTTCTACAAGACTTCTCTCACTTTTTTCTCCCCCTTTTCTCATCCCTGGCCAGACTTCAGGTTCTTATATGTTCTGCCATTCCCTTTCCAGTTCCTGACCCAGAAATCTGTCAGGTATACTGGGATGGTGCTGGGACAGACCTGAAGCGGTGGTGGAGCGGGGGAAGGAGTTAAAACTGGAGACTGGGAAGCTTTGAAACAGAACACAATAGTTATTGTGCTAATTCTTATCTCCATAGCAACATTAATGTGATGTTTTTCCCTCACTCTGGAATTACCCTCCTATGGTCTCCTCCTGGGCTGAGCTGAGCCCTGGGCTCAGCCTAGAGACCAACATTGGCACAGGGACTTGAAGCGTGCTTGTACGGTTTTGAATTGGTGGAAGGGCTGTTGGGAAATTGGTGAGAGGCAGAGAAAAACTAGTAACCTCCTTGTGCAACTCTGCTGGCTATCCTTATGGAGGGGGACAGATGCGATCAGGAGTTTTGCCACCAAGGAACAAAAAGGATCTTGTTGAAATGGCAATGGCAGCCGGTGCATGTTTCTGTTGCAAGGATTCTCGCAGAGGTTCTGTGAGAGTGAGCAGTCAATATTATTTTTATAGGTGACTCCTCAGGGAGACCCTCTTGACTTAGAATGCATTATCTTTATTTTAAATTTGGTTTTCTATCATCTGAAGTTCTTCACAAATGGCATAGCAAAAATAGACTTTTGCAATAACTTTTCTGAAATCAAATCATTGATAGTGCTGAGACTGTGATTAAAGCAGACTGAGTATCTTAAAATCTGTATGCATCTTTAAATATCTTACTTTGGATAATATGTCTTATAAAAGGTAAAGGTAGCTGAAAGCTCAGAGCATTGTTCAAACTGCAAAGCAAACTACTATCTCAATTGCATTTTCTCCTGTACCTGCTATCTTGGTAACCGTGCTTGCATTATAATAAGCTTGTTTTTTAATCCTCATGGTACCGTCATGCTGAGTGAGAAAAGGCGGTAGCTGGGAGGAAGGAGACTTTTTGATATTCCATAAACGTGAGTGTCCCAAGGTGTGTTTGTCACTGCTTAACACTGCTGTGCCACTTGGAGAATGCCAGAAGGCAAACTTTGAAAAGGCATAAGAAGCACCAAGAGGGAGAAGAAAATGTTAGAAAATGCTGTTGTGACAGATGGTGAGATGGTAGGCTGTTCTCAGATGGAGACATGTTGAAGAGCTTTACTTCTCCAGTCTGGACAACTTCTTGAGAACAGGCTGGGGGCAAAAACATCCAGGAAGCAGCAGAACAGCTTTAATCTGTGAACTTCAACTACTGGTGGTAAAAAGTTAGCTAGCAGCTCTCTAGGTAGCTGTATTAGAGTTGAACATGTTCTGCTTGCAGTTTTGGCTGTCCATAAAGACCGATCAGGAGTGCTGGCTGGAATTCATCGTGCCTTGGCTGAGAAACATTAGTGCTGGCCACAAAACATGGGAGCATGATGGTGGCCTTCCTAGCAAACCACCAGTGCCGTTTGGAGCCAAATCAGCACCTGCTGGGAGCCTTTTTTGTCAACGGTCCTTGACTTAGCTTGCAGTAGTGGAGTATCCAGATGGTCCCCTCTCAGCTAGTGGCCCTGCTGGATGTATACCATCAGGTCTGGCACTATTCTGGCAGCTAGAACTGAGCAATGAGGTGTTTCTTTTGAGTAGATCTCTATTGGGATTTGCTCAGGTTTTGACTAAGAGGACTGTTGCAATCTTGAGAAAGGTATGTACTTCTGCAGCTGGAACGCACCCAGCTATGCAGCAGCATTTAAAGTGGAAATGACACCTGGGCACCTCATGGAAACAGTGAGCTTCCAGGTAAACTGAGAGTGCAATGAAGGAAAGCTTAGATTAGAATATAGAATCGCTTGCCTTATCAGCTGACTCTGAAGTTAAATCGGTAAGTCATTTTCAAGCAAGTATTCCATTTCACCAGAACTATATACTAATTATATAGATGTTATCCTACAGACATGAGGCATTTCAATTTAAAAAATAATAATTAAAAAAAAAAGAATAAACCTAAGCATCTTTTACTTCCTCCACTCCCTTCTGTCCATCCCTTCTAACATCTTTCAATCACATAGCCTTACTACCCAAATTAGAGACCTTCCTTTCCCCACACATTCAGAGCCCATTGCATACATGTAGTTTCCAGAGCACTGAGTGGGCTTGATGTACCATCAGGCTGGAACGTGTTAGGAGCTAATTCTGGGATGCGTGAGTACAGGAATTGTCATGGGAACACAGCCGATAATCAAGAAGGATAAAAATTCCAGTAGGAAAACAGGCTATGGGAGGCTTCCGTTATGTTGCTCAAAACAACCTTAAAGAGATAATGACTGTGCAATTATTTCAAAGGAGACACCATGCAGCGGAAATCCCTGACAAAGCAGATCACCAGTAATAAATAAAAAAGGGCACTTTAAAAAAGTAATTTCTTCTAGTTATACAAAGAAATAAAGCTGTCCTTTTTCTAGACCCTATTAATGAAAAAAAAAAATTGGGGAGTCGGCTTCCCCTCTGACTGAAACTCTGCTAATTAACATTATTAAAAAAAAAATTTCCTCACTTTTTTTTTTTTACTGATAGAAAATGAAGGGTTGAATTAGCCTACCACATAGCCAGCCGCTAGACTTTTAATCCGGTTTCTTTGGGAAATGACGCTTACAAGATCGTGCTGTCTGTCAGTCCCCATGAGTTCCTTTTGAACTCATTGCCCAGTTTTAACTAAACTTGCTGAGAGATCAAGAGTCCCTATACGTTTGATGAAAACATGCTGCAAAATAGACACAAGGCAAGCTGCTGTTAATGGAAAGGCCACAGCATGTGTTCAACTTATTATTAGACATTAGAGAACCTGTATGAGGCAACAGAAGGACTGAAAAGTATTATAAGAACAAGAACTACAGGAAAGCAAGCTTCAAAAGTTTCACTGCTCAGATAACTTGTTGGGAGTTGCTATACTAAGCTCTATGATATACGCACTCTTAATTTTTTAATTCCAACCTGTGCAGGGCCTCCTGATAATTAAAGTGTCAACATTTCAGTGATGAAAAGCCATATCAAAAATCAATGATCAGTTGACATTGCTGCATGCAGGGAAGATGGAAAGGTCTTGCGAAGGTCTGCAGAACCAGCTGTGGAAATCTTCTGTCACCTTGTCGGAAGGGAAGAGCTGTAAGACCGAACCATCATTTGCTAATTCTCATCCTTTAAACTTATGGCTGGCTACAGATAAAATCAGAGGCACATGTCTTATGTGGAGGCCTCCAAAACTGCATGCCCTGTTTAAAACTTATTTGCAGGTATTTTGCATGTTCCCATACCAGGACAACAGACTGAGTAACCCTGAACTGGAAGCCGCAGGGAAGCTCATCACAGGAAGATCTGTCAGTCTGAGCAATACACGAATGGCCCATCCTTGCAGAGTTCAAGTACCTCTTACTTTTCAATGTATTTTTCTTCCTAGTGCTTTGTTAAATGGGGAACGTGCCTCACCTTGCCTTATGAGTCAGGAGACACAGGGAGACTACATGGTAAGACCAAGGTCACACACTTTGGCAGAGGATGAAGTTAAACCCAAACCCTCTGAGCCGTGCGTGGGCTGGCAGCAACTCCGAGAGCCATGCTGTGGGAAGGGGCAGCCGGGGGCTCCCCCCAGGGTGGAAAGCTCTTTCACGTGATCTCTGTCCTTCCTCCCTCCTCAAACCAGCTCGGTGATTCCTGTTTGCACCATTTCTGATTGCACTTTGATGTATCAGATGTCCCAGAACTCACCATTACGCCATCACTTTTGAAGTGACTTTTATTTGTATCCCAGTGCAAGACTCTGTATTACAAACTTGCTTACAAAAATGGCTTGCTACCCTCTCTTTCAGCATTCATAAACTATATTCCAGAAACACTCCGAAGTAGCTGGTAGCAGCCTATTTTGTGGTTCCACTTGCATAAAGGAGAAGTAATTTCAAATTATGAAAATTAACTACTTACATAATTTGATTTATTCTGTTATAGTCTCTGTGAGTTTTTAATCACGGTACCTTAAACCAGCTAGTGCTCTGTTAAGGCTGAGCTGACAGTATATTGTGTGGTTCAGAAAGGTCTAGTGAGAGTGCTAGGGTGGTACGAGGGAAAAACAGGTAGACGATATAACAGAAATTCTATTTCAGTCTTGCCTGTAATTATTCCATCTCTTTCTTATCGTCTGTGTTTATTCTATTGCATTTTGATTTAGCAGCCTCTTTAAGATCATGTTTAATATATATATTTACATTTTGAATACTACTCGTACCAGAATGCCTAGTTCAGGCTTGCTGAACTTTTGCAATCCATTCACGTTTCCCCCAGCTCAGAAACGGCTTTTCTATTTCCCTGCTCCAGGGAAGCAGGCGCTATCCCAGAGTCCAGCCCAGCTCCTGCCTCCTTGCTAAGGAAGAACCATCTGCAGCCCACTCGCAGATGCTGTCATGGAGCATGTTCTCCAGGGCAAGGAGACTGCCCATCATTTAGAGGAACGAGGCAGGAGAGGAAACACCAGAACCAGCAGATCCCTTACAGCCCACATGCAGCTCCTGCTCTCCTCTCACAGGAGGTAGCAGCAGCTTTCGTACCTCCGTTAGCTTGGTCTCCTCAGCACAGTGCAAGGAGGAGAGGCAGTTTCTCAGACAACATGGTCCAAACCTTGTTCTCCAAGACCACCCTCCTGCCTTCAGAACTCCCTCACAAGCAGTGCTGTAGTCAGTGCTGAGCACAAAGTGGTGGCGGTGGCTTGTGTGTGCACCTGAGAGGCGGCAAGTTAACAGTAGGACAGCCTGTTCAAATAAGGTTTTGCTTTTACAGTCATACACATAGCCCAGTGCCACAGGCTGTGGTACAGCCTCCTTGTTATCACAGTGGAGAATCTGAAAAGCAGAGACAGCACTAGGAATATTCTTATCTTTTAAATTTATTTGTTCATGTATTTCCCTAGTTCTGACAGGGACCCTTCTTCTACCTCCCATTGGCTCCTCCAATCACATATATAAAACAGGGTAAAAAAGAAGACAAGTACCTGCACACAAAAAAATTGGGTCTGGGCACTGAGTACTTACAGGTAACTGGGAATCTAAATTGCAAACAAACAAAAAGCAGAAGAGTAGCTAGCTGGATAACCTTTCAGAAAGCAGAAACATCTTCTGAATTACCGCTTTAGTTCCTTCCTTCAGCACATTATCACCACTTTGATCTAAATTGAATTGACTCTAAGCCAGTTTATTGGAATGTATCAGCTGCTCCCCTGTAGATGCTGGAGATGAGGCTCTTGCCTGAAAGCTAGATGTGACACCGTTCACTCTCAAAGGCACCAAATGAGAGAGGTGAGAACACGTTCTTGTAGTTCCCTCCACCACAAAGACGGAAGAAAAACTGATTCTCACTTTTAGGATAGGTTTTAGAAGGAGGTGAAGATGCAAAGAAAGGAAGAAAGGCATTTTTCTCCCCTTCTTTCCCCCTCTCCACCCTCAATCAAAACTACCTTCTCTTCCCTGGCTGGGAGATAGCTGTGGTCTGAGAAGGAGAACAGCTCTGCCCAAAGGGTCTCCCCACTCCTCCAGGGTGTTTGTTTATTGCAGCTCAGCTGTTTCAGAGATGGCAGCTGTTGTAGGCAGGAAGAGGGGAGTCTGAAGAAAGGAGACAGGCTGCCAAAGTCTTTCCTACCGAAAGCAAGAGCAATACTTCTTGATCTTTACTCTCATTGCTTCCTACACCTCTTTAAAGGGCAATACATCCAGCAATAGCACTTGCCTGACAGGTGTTGGTCCAGAAGATTTGTAACAAGGAACCTGAGGGGTATGATCTCTTCTCATTACCACAGAAAGAAGCTTTCTGTTTCAGTTAGGATGAACAAGTCTTTTATTTCCTGTCTTCTTTAATTACTTCATCAATGTATTAAAATCTTTATTTTTATATTCTTAATATCCCTGCAATGCTTTGAGTTCTTAGGTCAGTGACTCATACCTACAGCTGTACAAGAGCAAACCTCTTTCATATAAATAGCTTAATTTTCAGGCTGACCATGTAATTTTATCATTCTTCAAATGATCTATGCTTCTCTAGATTAAATGAAAGAGTTTCCAGAAGGTAAATGTGTTTGGGCTCAACAGACAAAGCTTTATGTCAGGTCTAGTCTGCCAAAGAAGTCTACACAATATTGTCTCAATAAAAAATGAGAAAGTAAAAATAATTTAGTCACAGGTATACTACACATTAGATATGCAGAAAAGGCATCACAAAATTAGGACATTGCAAAAGTAGTTCTCCCAAGAACAGTTAAGGGAACAAACGAGTTGGTCACGCCTAAAATAAGTATTGCTTTTATGAAAAGAATTGGCAGTAAAAAAGTCAGAATCACATTTCTAAGTGAAGTAAGTTCTCATGAATTAAAGCAGCTCCTGACGTTCACAGTGCTCCTTCCTGTGGAAATGGTGCTTCGTCCTACATGTATTTTCAACACATCTCTCTGACAGTCTGCCTTTAACTTAGGCTCTATGCTGTTGCATTGGATTTCAATCTAGATTCCTGTGCCACTTCCACCAAGGTACCTCACAGGTTTATGAAAGGAGTAGAGATATATGTACTGTCCCCTCTCTTTCTTGGTTACATACCTCTTTGATACATGCTGGAAGTCAGATTTCAGCAGACAGATGCATCCAGGTCAGAAAAATATTATTTGCTTTCTCATCTTTCTGCATTTTAAGTCCATTTTAATCCCATTTTTTGCCAGATAAATTCTGGCCAAATCAGTTTTTCCAATATTTTGTACAAAGCTTTTTCTTGTGAATTTTCTGACGGAGACAGAGGTGAGCAATTTCCAAACCACTAGATGAAGTTCCCTTTGACTGTTACAAGCCGATGTGCTACCAGTGGAGTGGTAGTTTGATAGCATAATACCAAGGGGGAGATAGGTTGCATGTCCTCGGACATGACATGAGGGCTTGTGAGCCCTTAAGAGCAGAAGGTCTGCTGGGAGTGCACTGGAAAATACTATGTAGGACAGAAAGGTCCCAATCTGGGTATGGTCTCAGCTATTGTGCTTATTTGAATTGTTCTCCTCAGCAAATCACCTCCAAATCCACACCTGGCTTTTGTCTTGGAGGAAACTGGTTGGTTTGCTCTATAACAGGGTCCAGACAAAACAACATTGATGCAGTTTGGATGGTCAGGAAATAGGGACTTAACAGCAAATCAGGGAAGTGACAATGTAGACATATCCATAGATCCTCATTATTAATAGAAAATAGTTGTTTATTCTAGATATAAACATCCTAAATTATTAATTAAAAACCAAAACACAAACAAAAAAATCCCAAACCCCACAACCACCCAAGGCTTTTGGTCTACATGAAAAGAAACACACATTTCATCTTCTCCAAAACAGCAGGGGCCCTTTTTGCTACTGGCAACTGTCAGTCTTCAGGTAATTTCATAACAAGACCTGCAGTGCAGTCCTTGAGAAGAGTGAGGGTTGGCCGGAAGAAAAAAATTAAAAGCCTTCAGTAAAAGGCAGAGAATGAGTGTAATTTATAACCCTAATGTAAAAATTCTTTGTGCAGAAGAGATGGTAATGATGCCATTATGTTGGGCAAGCCCAATATAGAAGATTGTTTATGTAGGTACAGGCGTTAGAGAGGACAGAATGGAAGTCATTTCCCTAGGAAAGAAATCAACAGCCTTAAATGCACCCTTTACAGAGACCAAAATGCTATTAGACTTCTAAAGTTTGACTTTCCTGTTTTCTTGAGCGGATAATCATATTATTTGCCTGTTTTGTCCGGTACATTTGGATTTTTTCCATGTCATTAAATAATTTCAATGTCATTTTTTGCTCCTGGCTGCTCCTTCAGGTGGCCCCTGGCCCTGGTTCATCCCCTCACGGTGCTGGGGCTGTCAATGCGTCCCATTACCAGCACTTGGCTCTGCCTGCCTGCACTTGGCTGTGCCCCCTCGGTGAGGCAGTGCCCGTGCTGGGGTCACCTTGGCTCCCAGCACGTCCCCCCTTGCCGAGCAGCCCTGCTCCCTCCATTCCCCACATGCGCAGATTCAGGATGTGGATGGCCATGTAACATTTTTCCAAAAAGGATCTGCCAGTTACATCGTCTGAACATGAATCAGCTCTGTGATATTGCTGACATATATCTGGGGATGTACATCTCTGCCCGGTCAGTCATTTCCGCTGTTACATTTGCACTCTTGGTTGTTCCTGCCCAAGAGTATCCTTGAGACTTGTTCTATTGAGCTACATTTCTTAAAGCAACTTTAAGTTCTCACTCAATTGTTCAACCCGTTTGCATTCCTCCTCAACCTTGTATCACCTGCACACTTACCAAGTGTACAAGTTATTCCCTCAGCTAAACTGTTAATGAATAGTTAAATACTAATTATTACTAAACTATTAATTGAAAACATTACATGACACCCAGGAGAGTCTCCTGGACAATCACAAGTGGTACCAGCCTTACAAGTTGACAGTAGTTGTTATAAGGAGTTATTAAGACCTGTTTTCTGACTAAAGTTTTCCTGACAGTGGTACACGCCCCTCCTAGTATTTTCACCCAGGCCACATTTATTGCTTTGTGTCTGTTAGAAGCTTGTCCTGTAGTTATTAGGATTTATTATAACACCAGTTGGAGGAAAATACTGTGATAACTGGCTGGGCTGCATCTGTAAACAACATAGATGTGGTCCAAATTTTGCCTCCATCCTCTAGTGGTTGAGATACCAATATACCACCGCCTGAAATCTCTCCCAAAGATCATCTTTTGATAATAGACCTCTCTGTTTCAGTTGTCTCTCTTTCGGTTTCAGAGCACCTGCTTCTCATCAGTGACTCAGTGAACCACAGTCATCGCAGTGAGTTAGGAAACTTGTACTCCGTGGGCTCCATCACCGCCTACTGCAGTGGTTTGTCCAAGCCATGCTGATCTTTTATAATCTAGCACTAAGCTAAGGATAAGAGAACGAGTACTGGTAGCTACTTTTTTTCCGTATTGAACTTCATAGATAATCTTACGCTTAGTACAAATAAACTGAATAGATTTAATGCTATCTAATCAACAGCGTTTATGCTAGGTAAAAAGACAGGAATATGTTCCTTTTCTCCCAGAGGAAGGAACACTCTTCTTCAGCTAAAGATACAATTACGGCCCAAATCTATGCATCTAGAGACTAACAAAAGTGGTTATGATACAAAGAAATCATCTGCACTTACACTGGAAAATGCTTCTTTTTCATATATTGCAGCAGCCCTACAATAAGTGTTATGCACGCTGGCTTCTGGACTCGGGGAAAAACAACAGCCGTGATGATTATTGCTGCCCACGCAGAAAGTTTTTCAGTCAGGGCAGCGTCAGCGCTTTCACGTGAGTGCAATCAGTGGCAATCCAGGAATTCAAAAGACCAGGAAACTCAGACAGCTAAGGATGAGGAGAGCACGGTCTGCCTGAAACCTAGCTGCTGTGAGGTAAGAAAGATGGTGAGACTGGGAGAAAGAGGGAGAAGAGAAGATGCAATGTGATGCTGAAGTCACGCCATGCTGCTGGCCTTAAGAGTGATTCGCTGAGCACCGCGTCCTCTGTCAGAGGTAGGAAGCAATAAGCAGAGAACATCTGGCATTCCTGTCCATGAAAAGACCCAAGCCAACTGTTCTGCTCTCCTCATGCAGCTGCTGTAGGAACCAACTACAGACAGCTCTAGAAAGGAAGTGTTACTATGGGAAAAAGGAATGAAACTTGATTAAAATAAACTTTTATTCCCACTACTGTGAAAAAGGGGGAAGAGGAACCCGACTGTTGTCTCTTTGCCCATAATTGTTATTGCAGACGTGACTACACAGTTACAGGTATAGTAATTAAATGCTCATAAATTCTATTTTGAAGGTCAAAAGTTTCTAAAATTGCCATATTTTTGATTGTGACTTATAGCAGCAGAGTTCAGAAGTTCTCCTCAAGTCAGGAGAAGCTGCCAAATGCAACCACACTTCAATAGGTACAAAGTACCCTTTGGAGAAATTCCTGGTTTTGGGTTATAAAACATCCATCAAATTCTAATCACTTCTCATTACTGCACAAGCAGTAGCTTTTCTGGGTTAGGTCTTCCAGTCCTTCTCACCTACTCTGTCCAAAATTTACATAAAGGATCTGACCTTTCTGTGACTCTCTCAGTTTTCGTTTCTGCTCTCCTTTCCTCCTCTTCCAGCAGGTCACATTACCAATGTTCCTTCATAATTCATTGCAACTTTTTGTTCATTCATATGGCTTTTATATTTGGCCTCCGTGAAATTGGTATGTGTGCTTGTGTACATACGCATATAAGCACACACACATATTTATACACACAAGTGGGTAGCTAGGTCACCTTAACCTCTCTTTGCACCTCATAGCTTATTAGCAGGACTGTCACTATCTGTGCAATTCAATATTCCCTGTGACAGAAAATGACTTTTGAACTGTTTAGCACCTAAGGCATAACTGCTGTGTTTACACGTGGGCCAGCTGACTTGCTGATTCTTTTTTGGATGTTTTTGCCATCAAAACTTTATCTTTTCCACCATCAACAAAAACCCAGTTCAGTCAAAGCCTGAAAATGAAACAGTGTCATTTAACATAGTGGAGTAATGGTTTCTTACAAAATGCAATGAATTAGGCCCAAGATGATGGCAGACCATTTCTAGGGAAAAATAATTTTTTAAAAAAATTGAATTTAGGTGGCCATTTTTCACTTTGATAAGCCCTATCTTCAATTTGGAGCTGCTTAACACTCAACCCAAAACTTTCAAAATTCAGCTGGCGTTTTGACAAGAAGAAACAATGCTTAAACATATTCAACAAGGCTACTTGCTTGTATGCTGATGTAGTTTTTTAAAAGACAATATCACAGCTAGTGCTTTATAGAAACTTTCTCTTTTTTCAATGAAGCCAGTGATGTGGGAGTCCTTAGATCGGGCTTTTTGTGGTGCTGAGCTGCTGATGCTTCATGGCAGAACAAACCATGTTTGCTATTTAAAACTAGCTATCCAGCCTTTAGCCTAGGGCTCTCTGCCTCTCTCCTGCAGGAAACCTGCAAATGCATACGCAGGGATGCACAGCTGTAAGAGTCAAACCCAGTTTCATAACTCTTCCTTTTCCAAGTAAGCCTCCCAAATTACCATGTGATACATTCCTACTATAGGCAAGGAAACTCAAAAGTGTTTAGTCAATTCTTAGGATGTCTAGGTCTGCATAGTTTACTGTACTCCCACGTGCTTTTCTTCCTCCAGGAACTGCAGGAGAAGCGAGGACATGAAGAGAGTGTGAAGGAAATGACCACCAATTCCCTTCTCTCGCTCCATCACTAATTTGTAAGATGAGCCATCCTGAAAGTAACACTTAAATATATATAATACACATTCCCAGCACTTCCCCTGGTGTGCCCTGGTCTTAATTACAATGTGAAGGGTGTATACTGAAGGACTTGCTTGTCTGCCAAGAACAGCTGCCTTGTGAAACTTTCCCGCCATGGACATCAAATGTCAACTGAAAAAATACTTTGTTTTGTTCTTGCATTGAAACTTCTCCAACTTCATTACAATTGGAAACATAATGTAGTAGTAGAGGGCAACATTATGTCTGTTATATATAATTAGTTTGCAAAAAAATATAACCAGGGGACACATTTTAGATAGAATCACTTCTTCACACAATAGTTGCAGAACAATGGATCACATTGACTGATCCTTCTTGCTAAATGCTATGACAAAGTAAATGAGCATTTGTATAAAAATGCCATAACAGTTGAAACTTGAATTAGAGAGTCTGTAACCTTTGTTTGTGATCATAAATTACAGAGAAACCCTGCAGGCAAGAATGTAACATTAAAAAAAACCAAAAAAAAGGAACCAAAGCCAAGAGATACAACCCATCAAATACTGAAAGTGCATTGTATTGTATACCTAACGTTAATCACTTAAGATCCTATACTACAAATTGCCTCCAGCAGTTTCTAAAGTTATCTCACAGGTTAAATGGACACCCACAGGTAGAGATTAGTCATTTAAAAGGTAAAGGCATAAAAACTGATTTCAAGGACTAAAGCTGTCTTAAAGTAAATTTCTCTTTCATTTTGAAGCTATGCATATTTTTTTGCCCCGTTTCTGGATGAAGGGCTAATACTAGGGGCAAGCCACTGAATCTGGCAGTATATAAGGCTTTTTCCAATTAATAACTTAAAGAATATTGGGGCAAAAAGGTGTTACTCTTTCAGATCCAATAACTTCAGTTGTATCTTCTAACAGACAGGCATCAGTAAGTTATAAAAGAAATCTGAATTTTAATCACTTACGTCCTCTTAAACACTAAAATAGTGGTATGTCATCCTCAGATGTGGAATTGGCACAAAATGCCATGGGCACGTGAGAGATGTCATGTGCAGCGTGAGCCCTTTTTGTCTGTAACCCCAGCTTAAGAGGAATCTTAGTATTGAAAAGTCAGATTCTACAAGCAGTGAGTGCCTCCTGCCCGAGTGTATTCTGTTAGCCCTTTCATTTGCTGCCTGGATGAAAACACAGGTAATTTGGAGCTCACAGGGGGGAAGGAAGGAATTCTGCAAGGAAATATGCAAGGAAACTTGCTTATTTGCAGGTTTCACTGAAGGCAGTGAGAGCTGTAGACTCCAAAATTTCTGGGAAAAATAAAAAACAACAGAGGCTTGATCAATCTCTTCTTAAGAAAGCAGAATTTCTGACTTACCTAAAAGTCTATTTTAATTATTGCATTAAAATTTCACAATGGCTTGGAGCTGATTACCGTTTTTTCCTCCTTTGACACTCCAGGCGCTTCAGTCTCCACAATCGAAATGAAGAAACTTTCAGCTACTTATGACAGGCTTGGCAGAAATCACACCAAAGAAAGAAGGCACTATCATGCCTGTGAATGGTAATTGTGAAGAGGCAGAGGTAGCAAGAGCAGTGTGCTTACAGTGCCTTAAAACAACCTGACGCAAAGGTCACTGTTGTACCTTTGGCAGAGTTCAGACAGTAATGTTCCCCGGAGTTACTAATGCTTTGAGCAGCACTGCTGTCTAGTCACTTAACCACTCATGTCCTATGTGCAGGAGAAACAATGCCCCCTACTTCCATACTCCCGTTTAATGCAACACTGCAGAAAGTTAGTGTGCAGCGTCAGCACACAGCAGTTTGTATGTTCATGAACAAAGATTATTTTTAACCCCTAAGCAAAATATTTGTCTCTTGGGTCAACAGATCTTAACATTTAGTGGACTAGAAATAACCAATGAATGCAATTCTATCCCCTTTTGAACACTAACAAGATAAATGGCGGATGAACATAAGTTTTTGGAAGATTAATTCAAATGGAGATGTAATCACAGCAAGCAGCAGTTTAGAGCAGAAGCATATGCTAGGCGCTTTGAAGGGCACGTAGGGTCCTGTCTCTCTTCTTTGACTACTGAGACCAGTCTCCAAGCTGAGGTCCCTAAAATACGTGCCCAAAAGTAACTGCTGTAAATCTCCTCCTTTTTCCTTTCCCCATCATTGTTTGTAGTCCTCTGCGGCTCAAAACCTGGAATCACAAGTCCTGTGCTTGGCCACTCTCAGGCTGGTATGTGTGCCTGTGCAGGTGTGTATGCACATGTATGTACAGGCAGGTAGATCAACAGATGAATGACTTCTCAGAAAAGAAAGAAACCAAATCAGTTAAGAGCTGCAGAGTCTACACAAAGTTTTTCCTGAGTTAAACTTGGAAGTTTAGCTCATATTTTACAGCAAAGTTCAGGTCAGTCATTTTTACCAAGTATCCAACTGATACTCTCATTTTCTCTTATTCTATGAGAATAAGGCAGTCTTTTCTCCGTATCTACACTGACTTTTTTTTTTTTTTCTAACTGGCTTCTCATTTTTATTTTCCTCAGGTAAATGTCTGCTGGGTTAATACTCCAAGAAGAAGAATAGCTAATAGTAGAGAGCAGAAATGTCTATGAAATTATAATGTCTAACAAAGCAAAGACATATAATCTCCTAAAGTCGGTTTTCATAATGTGCAGAAAGCCTGGGGTTGCCCAGTCTCATAAAGCATCCAACCAATACAGTGACTGTATAAAATTAATAACCTCTCAAACAAAAGCCTGCTGGATTAAGCAGCTACACAAATTGTGCAAACTGTCCAAACCGTAGCACGTTTCTATCGCTTAAATGGAAACTAAATAATTACAGGGCTGAGAAATACCACTTGGTTTGGTTTGTGTTGGCAGGATCCACAAGTTGAACTAGGATGAAAACAGAAGGCAGTTCACTTGTTAACATCATAAACTAAAGAGATCCAAAGCCTACTTGGATTTTCAGATGTGAATGCCAGCATACAAAATCAATCGGCATACAGGATTGCATGTGTGCAGCATACACACTTCTGTGCTGACTTAGCATCGGCAACAATTAAACTAGGGAAAAGCAAACTCCGAGAGATGTTGCCACATGAAATCTCATCTACGTTCAGGTTAATAAAACAAGTAAACATATTTGCAAGGCTGGTATGAACTAGGAAGGTTTTCATTCCTCGGCCCAACTTTAGGATAATGCAGAAACAGAGTCCTGCTCTGTTTGAAACCCCAACGTTTCAAGTTCTCCGGCAGCACAAGAGAAGCTAGTTAACAAAAACCAAAGGATGACGAAATGAAGCCAGATAAGCCAGAAATATCTACACATATAAGCACACAGCAAGCAAGATAACGAAAAGTTAGCTAGAATTACCGTTTTAATTATCCAAGTGGGTGATTTGTTTGGGTTTGGGTTTTTTTGGGAAACGTCGGGAGCCGTTTTCACGAGGACTCGTCCATACGCATCCGCACCGCGGCAGGCGCCGGCCCCGGAGCGCGGAGAGCAAAGCGCTTCCCTCCGCAGCCACCGCTCCCCCCGCCAAAAATGAAAAAGAAGAAAACACG